>NC_136520.1:22785520-22925520 GCF_053919585.1 Euprymna scolopes
CGGCCACTCAAGGATAAGGGTTAAAGAGTGTAGAGTAGTCAAAAGGACAATATAGTAATCAATAGTAATGGAAGTTCGGTAAATTTGTTAACTTAAGTGGAACGGCTCATCAGAAACTTGTTCACGTTGGACTTGAAGACAACCATATTATAGACAGCTGGAAAGCAGGAAAACGGAAGACCATTCCACGGGCGTGCAGTTCTAAGAAATAAGCTTTGATCATGGAATCTATGTTTAGGTTTAGGTACAGATAAAGAGTGGGGAAAATTATTGATAATGTTTTCAGCTAGTTTAGTGTTTCTTGTGAAAGTTTGGTGAGGGAGGACCATAGATTGAAGCTCAGTCGATCACTGTCCATGAAAATAACGATAAAGCAGAGACAAACTCGCAACATCTCTTCTGTGAGATAGAGGTTGCAGCGAAGAGAAAAGGACATCTCCCACCAGGTCACGAAGTCTATTTTGAACCCTATCAAGGCAAGACAAGTCTTTTCTAGCAGATCCTGCCCATATGTGGCAACAGTATTCCATCCTTGGACGTATCTGGCTCGTATATAGATAGAGAATTGCATCAGCAGTTAGATATCTACTGGATCAATAGAAGGATCCGCCCATATTTTCAGCGGCCTTGGCAACAGATTTGATGTACGTATTCCATTTAAGATCAGGAGTAAAGGTCACGCCTAGAAGCCTGTCAAAACTTGAGGCCCCCCCAAGACGAGAGCCATTCATTTTAATTGATGCCAGATGAGGATCAGAACGTTGATGATGTAAAGAGAGAAGCTTGGTTTTAGATGCATTAAAAGTAACCAGCCACTCCTTTCCCCATTGTACAACGTGATCAAGATCAGAGGAGAAAGAATCGGAGAGAACTTGGTCGTTTACTGTCTTAGATGTGCTACCATAGATGGTAGTGTCGTCAGCAAAAATGTCTACGAATGATGTAAGGATGTGATTTGGAAGATCATTAATGTAGATCAGGAAAAGAGTTGGGCCCAGGATAGATCCCTGGGGGACTCCAGCATTTATAAGCTTCTGATTTTTGCCCATCAACTACTACTCTTATGAACCTATCAGAGAGAAATGATTTAATAATTGAGAAGACATTTCCAGCTATACCATAGCTAGAGATCTTGTGAAGTAAACCTTTATGCCATACCCTATCAAAGGCCTTTGATATGTCAAGAGCAATTGCCATAGAAAGGTTGCCTCTGTCGAGATATTCGCTAATCCTATGAGATATAACTGTAAGCACATCTCCTGTAGATCTAGCAGAACGGAAACCATATTGGGTATCACTAAGAAGGTTATTTTTGCTGAGATAGTTGATTACTTCTCTATTTAACACAGATTCCAGCAACTTACTCATGACGCACAGGAGATTTATTGGCCTGTACTGAGAGGGGGATGAACGATCACCTGAATTCTTAAATACAGGGCATACTGATGAGATTTTCCAGGGTGATGGGAAGCTATTCTCCTTAAGACAACGTTTAAACAGTTTTGTAAGTATGGGTGCTAGTTCTGGTTGAAGTTTTTTGAGTACTATAATTGGAATACCGTCAGGGCCGGTTGCTTTACTGGAATCAAGGTTTTTGATTAGCTTGGCAACATCACATACAGGTGTTTTCTGATACAGGAGGAAATATTGGGGGTTGGCGGCCTTCGTCGCAAAGGGTAGAATTGGCTGCAAAGTTCTTGGCAAAGAGTTTGGCTTTGTCTGATGCTGACGAGATTACCTCAGGTCCATTGATGATAGTTGGGATAGAGCACACGCTTCTGTTCAGGATTCTGTTTACAATTTGCCAAAACTGGTGGGAACCAAGCCGCTGCTCAGCTACTTTGGACTTGACGGACTGACCATACAACTCTTTTGCGTTCTTTATTACTTTCTTACAATGGTTGCTGGCAGTCCTGAAAACGGCTTTAGTTTCCATACATCTATTACGTTGGAAGCAGTGGAAAAAGTGATTTCTGTGCGCAATAGCAGCAGCACATTCTGGAGAAAACCATGGCTGGCTGTTAGGTTTTTGCTGGAACTTTTTCGAGTGTATGAAGTTGTCTATACCTACAATTAACCATTCTGTCAGGTCTAATAATATAGAGAACACATCCTTTTTAAACATGGAACGCAGAGGAAGATCCGATATAAATGTACGGAAACTATCCCAGTCAGCCATAGTGTATCGATATACTGTACGATGGAGAGGTACGTCTGAGGACTTATTACATTTCATTTCTATCTTAATTGATACAACTGAGTGGTCGGATGATCCAAGAGGAGACAGAACGGAAACTGAACATAGTTCAGGGCAAGTTGTGAGAAAAAGGTCTAAGAGACTTGCATACTGGCCGTCATTGTCGGGCACACGGGTGGGTTCGTGAACAATCTGAGTGAGGTCATAAGCAATGGAGAAATCATGACAGAATCTCCCCTCATCATCGGTCTTGTTTGAGTGGGTCAACCATTCCACATTGTGAACATTGAAGTCTCCACATACGTGAATGTTAGCTGAAGAATATGCTGATAGAACTTGGTCAATTTTCTCAGATATGCTTTTAAAGATAGTAACTCCGCTGTTATGGAGACGATAGAGAGTAAATATAAATGCCATAGTGTGAGCTAGTGCTACTTCGAAGCACATATAGGGTAAGTTAGGATCTTCTCTGGAGATGTCCCTACCACATGGAAAGTTATCTTTTATATAGGCACATATTCCATGCCCATGGCGATCTTGGGGGTCAGATTTGGAAGTTAGGTTAGAGTATCCTTTAATTACGAACTCATTTAGGGAAATAGTCTGTCCAATTCCAGTTTCGCTTAAAAATAAAAGGTCTGGTTTAGTCTCCTGTAATTGGGCTTCAACCTCTGAAGGTTAGAACGTAGACCCCTGATGTTGGAGAAGGAGACATGGTAGTGGGGGTCTACGTTGGAAGTTTCAGATCCGGGTTTAATCGTGTATTTTTTATTGAAACTTGTCATGATGGAATTTTGGAGTTTGCGGACTAGGTCGTCAGACTATCTTAGAGCAGGACAGAGGGGAAACAAAGAGAGAAAAGTAACGAAGAATTTATTTTGTAGCACATGATAAGGTAAAGCCGTAACAATTACCCACTAGTATGGCATCGAGAGGCCCCACCAGAGACTACTGCATGGTCCAGAATCCATTCACCTAATGGCAATACAGCAGCCCCAGTACTTTGTGCCTGCTGATAGGACAGCCTTCATAGTGGTTAATCCAAGGTTCGGGTCCCTGACTATCAGGCGGATAACATCAGCCCAGATAAAACGTTTACCTCCAGCACCCTTACTAGGGACATGTCTACAAGGATAGACATAGAACAGAAAATTTCCGCCATCTCTGTCGACTGTTCACGCAAACTACTGCCAACCTAGAAAACAGCTTTTTCTTCTCCCTTTGTCAGAAAAATCACTCATTAAAAAAATGAGGACTGAGTGACAAATAAAGAGAAGCGAGAGTAATTACAGCTGCCGACAACGCTTCCACAAAACGTTCTCTACTCTTCTTAAAAAAAAAATCTATTAAGTATTGTACTTAATAAAAGTCCAACTAGCGTTTTTTTTAAAAGGGAACGTATGGTGATAGATTCACCTCTCAGGAATTAACAATGAATACAATTTCCTAATCTGTTCATGCATGGTAGATATAATAAACATTTATGACGAGAAAACGCTATCATTAAATAAACCAATCAGGAGATAAAAATATAAATTAAGTACTGACATAGAATGTAGTTATTAATATTAGAAATTAAACATAAAAATTAAAATACACTTATCTTCTCGAACACGCATTCGTTTCCAGAGTGCAAACTGATTTGAGAAGACTTTTAGATTTAATATCAGCGTCCCAAAAGACTTTTTTTTTTAATTAACCGTTAAAACAAAAACGTGATCGCTTTCTGAATTTTTGCGAGTGACGTTTAAGAAATTGCGATATAAGAGAACAGCGAGGTGGGGGGTCTTCTGAAATTCAACTTGTGCCGTTATAAGTAAATTCAACATAAGATGAAAAAAAAACAGAAATTGAGGGGGGGTCTGAAAGAAATGGTTGAGTATGCTATCCTTAAGATCAACATGGTAGATATAATAAACATTTATGACAAGAAAACGCTATCATTAAATAAAACAATCAGGAGATAAAAATATAAATTAAGTACTGAAATAGAATGTAGTTATTCATATTACAAATTAAACATAAAAATTAAAATACACTTATCTCGAACACGCATTCGTCTCCAGAGTGCAAACTGATTTGAGAAGACTTCTAATATGTTTACATTACGCCATTTTGAATTTAGAAGTAAAGTCATTAAAATCCATCCATTCGTACTAACAAATTTTATTCATTTAGATATATTCTGCCAGAAATATTCTCTTCATTAATTAGCAAATGTATTATTTATAATTAATATATGTATATTAACCCAAACCACATCAATAATTATAATCTTATACACATGTTTGCACATACGAAACGAAAACTAAAAAAAAAAAAATTTTTTTTCAATTTCCGGTTATATTAAATTATTTTGTTAATCTGAATTTGAATACATAACTAAACTCTCTAAACTGTTATAATCAAATTTATAAATTCATAAATTATAATTCTTAGTATTACTTAATGTTGTGTCTGTATCAATAACAACACGAACGCAGAAAGTAAAGGTAACACAAATATATTAAGACGAAAATATAATACATATTTACAAAGGTGCAGTTGTACTGCAGTTGGAAGATTGTCCGACAGAGGGCGTGTTAAAGTCTTTCATGGAGCAACCGGCACATGCGTCTTCCCTATCCGGCGTTCGAACACAGCTCTTCGGCCTTGCTGACTTGATACCTTTATCTATATCTTGTTCACCCACGTATGCTAATTAGTGGGCGTCTGCACAACACCCCCCTTCCAAGATTTGAAGTCGTGTAGATTTCAATATCTTTTCCTTTTGGGATTAATTATCATTGGATCTATAGCCTTTCTTTTCCTTCCCGACCTCCTCGGTTCGGGCATGGTCTGTGGTGGTTCAATATTAAACGTTTCGTATACTATATCAATTGGATCTTCCTGTTCCTCAGGTTTGTCCTATTCGTTGTCCTTCCTATGACATTTTCTCAATTGATTTTGGTGTCTTTTGTGTATCCCTTTTCGACCTTTTATCATGTAGACAAAGTCGCCGATACGTTCATCTACCGTACCAGACTCCCAATATGACATTATTTTTAAAACACCAGGTTTAAACCTTTTACGTGATGTGTGTGTCGTTTTATATACGACTGCTTGCTTTGGTATTAATTTATCAAATGGTGATTTTATTTTTCTCGCAAACATTAATTCTGCTGGCGATAATTTCCACGGTGTATTTGGGTTCTCAGTTATCCTGTATATTTGCAGGAACTGTTGTAATGCTTTATCCGTCGGTGTCCCTATCGATTTTCTAAGGGCACGCTTTATCGTATCTACGAACCTTTCCGCTAATCCATTTGATCTAAAATGGAACTGTGGTGTAGTTATATGGTTTACCTGAAACGATTCACAAAAATCCTTGAAAACACTTGAAGTAAATTGTGTTCCGTTATTTGTGACTACAAATACAAAACGTGAAAATATTTCATGCAGAAAACTTATTATGTTATCTGTCGTTGTGTTTTTTACCCGCTTTACTTCTGGCCATCTGGAAAAACTATCTACTATGATTAGGTAGTATAGTCCCTCGATCGGTCCAGCAAAGTCTAGATGAATGCGTGACCATGGATGGTCAGTTTATTTCCAAGGTTTATGAACTATCGGTGGTGCCTTAGCGGCTAACGCACAACCTTTACATTTGTTTACTGTTAATGCAATGTCCACATCCATATTACGCCAGTAAACATAGCTCCTCATAAATGTCTTCATCCTATTTATACCCGGGTGTCCTGTATGAAAATCACGTAAGATTTTTTTCTGCAAGGTTTTCGGTAAAACCATTCTTTCACTATATAATAATACCTCATTGCATAAGGAAAATATACTTTGCGTTTTTTCGTCATTTTCCCTTAATTTGTTTTTATGTCTTTGATGACGTCGTCATTTTCAGCCTCCCTTTTTATATCGGTAAGCGTGACTGATAATTCTCTTATTATATTCGCCACCATGTTTTTTTCCTCATAATTGGAATGTATAGCTGCAATTACTGACTCTTCAAAGGTTTCATCCCTTTTCGGTATAAGCCTTGACAATCCATCCGCATAACCTATTTTTCCCGAACGTAGATGCTTTATTTAAAATCATAATTTATCAAGATCGTACCCAAACTGAGTAACCAATTTGCCGTATATACTGGTAAGCCCTATTTTGAGCCGAAAATCGTCACTAGGAGATTGTGGTCTGTTTCCAGCATAAAATGTCTCCCGTACAGATAATGGTGGAATTTCGTCACCGCGAAAATAATGCTTAATGATTCCTTTTCTATTTGGGAGTAAGCCTTCTCTGACGGAATTAGGGTCCTTGAAGCGTGCGCTATAGGTTTCTTCGTTCCATCTGGCATGATATGCTGTATACATGCTTCTATACCATACGAGCTCGCGTCACTCGCAACAATTATTTGTAATTTTGGGTCGTAATAAGTTAAGGATAAATCTGACGTCAAAGTCTTTTTAATTTCCTCAAATGAATCTTCATATTCTTTTGTCCATATCCATGGTGTTTCTTTCTTTAATAATTCGTTCAGCGGAGCTCTTAGGTCGTGCATACCTTTGATAAATACTTGGTAGTAGTTCGCGAGACCTAAGAAGCTTTGTAAAGTCGTCACGTTATGTGGTGCTGGCATGTTCCTAATTGCTATCGCTCTTTCTGGATCAGGGCGTCGACCATCTTTACTTATTATTTGTCCTAAATACTTGATTTCCTCTAGACAAAACTCATATTTGTTTTCTTGCACCTTGAATCCGTACTCGTTTATTCTTGTGAACACTTGTTTTAAATGCTCTATATGTTCACTTATGGACGCGCTCCTTATGATTACGTCATCCAGGTATGCACAAGCACAATCTAAACCGTTCAGCATTGGGTCCATTGCTTGCTGGAATATCACAGGCGCGACTTTTATCCCGAACGGTAATCGGTTATACTTGAATAACCCTTTGTGTGTGTTAATGCATAAAATCTTTGAGCATTTTTCTTCTATCGGAATTTGCAAATAGGCGTCGAACAAATCTACCTTTGAAAACATTTTCCCACCATTTAGTTTGGCAAAAATCTCTTCCGGGCTTGGTAAAGGGTAATGGTGATCTTGTAGCATATTATTTAACCCGGTTGAAAAGTCTCCGCAGACTCGAATTTGTTCTGATTTCTTCTTTGCGTACACCGTAGGCGCTGCCCAAACGCTAGTTTCGATTTTCGATAAAATGCCCGTTCTTTCAAGTCTGTCTAATTCGCTATCTATTTTGTCTAATCCAACGAACGGCACGTTCCGTTTTTTCTTAAATACTGGTGTTGCATCCTTTTTTAGCTCAAACGAAGCTTTAAATTTATTACATCTTCCTAGACCCATAGTAAATATTTCTGGGAATTAGTTCTTTAGTTTATTTTTAATATTTTCTGACGTTGTGGTGCAGCTGGTTATTTTTTTTTTACAAAAAGCGTTCATCGGTTTATCCAAAAGGTTGAATTTTTCAATAAAATCTGTTCCCAATAAATTCTCGCTTTCTTTACTTACGAAGATTTTCAATTTCTTCGTCGTGCCATTTAAATTAATGGGCAGGACGACTTCTCCTTCGAATTTGATTTCATCTCCTGTCACCGTTCTTGCACCCTTACTTGACTTTTTCAGAGTCGGTTTATCCAGTTTTTTCCAAGTGCTAACGTTTATTACCGACAAATCTGCTCCAGAATCAAGTTGAAATTTTATTTGTTTGCCGAAAATATTAATCAACACATATTTTCGTAAATTGTCTTTCTCTTTGTCGTTTGTTCTCATTTGGTGTACTCTATATTTTGTTCTGCAACAAATACTCTTATGTCCGATTTTGTCGCAATTGAAACATCTGATATTTTTGTAAGGACAATCCTTTCCCCAATGTTTTTCATCACATCTTCCGCAATTATTACTTGGTCCCGATTTTTTATAGTTCCTTTGACTTGAATCGTAATTTCGTTTTCTGTAATTAGAGTTTGAGTATTTATAACTCGCGTAATCTTTTGGATTTTGACGAGTTTCACACTTTCTTTACCCTGCGTTTCTGCCAGATTTTTTAATCTTCCTTATGTGCAGCACTCCTGCTTCTTCTATATCTCTGGAGTCTTTTTTTAGTGATACTGCACTTTGACAATCTTCTGCTAACTTTTGCAGTGTCAGACCTTGTTCTGTCTCTAATTTTGAGAGAACGCGTCTTCTGATCTCTGAATTTTTTGTAGAAATTAGCCCTTGTGCAAAAATTAAACATTTGAAGTCGTCCACCGTAAGTTCCGATAATTTAAAATCGTCGCGGTGTTTATTCACTACCGACGCATATGTCAGGTAGTCCTGCTCCTCCGTTTTCTTGAGGTTCATACACGACCATCTCTTGTGAAAAAGAGACATGTTCGGTCCGAATAATTCCTTAAGAAGTTTTACGGTCTCAGCGAAGTCTAACTGATTCGTTCTCCTTGTCAATATGAAATCAACAAATTTGCAATGTTCACTGGTACCAAGCTTTCGAAGTAATAAACATACTTTCTTTGCGTTTGACCAGCTTTCGCAATCTGTTTCGAAAATATCTTCATATCTCTTGAAGTATGCCTCAAAAGTTTTATCCTCTTCCGGTAGGTACGTGAACACCTCTATGCTATTCACAATTGTTGCGTTGGAAAAAGTCGTATTGCTTTCCTGTGCAGAATTAGTCGTTAATCTTTCCAACAATTCTTTTTGACCAAGTTGCATTTGCTTTATACATTTAAGAAGCCGTTCATTCTGTCCTTCGTCTCTTTCTTGTTGTCTTTCGTCACTTTCTTGTAGACGCCTTCTCTGTACTTCGTCTCTTTCTTGTTGACGCATTTGCATTTCCGCGAATAACTTGATAAGATCCTCCATTTTGTTTTTCAAATTAGTAAATTAGTCACTTTTACAATTTCCTTTCTTTAATAGCTACGAACAACCGATTCCTTTTGTTACGTTATTAATTACGTAAAAGAAAGAAAAACATCCCTTCTTGGTACACTGAGAAAAAAAATTACCTTTTCTTTCAAAACAGTCTACCTAATAAGTTCACGGTATCCTAGCGAAACACTATTTTGTGCACTTTGCAGAAAGGGTTACTGTAACTTTCAAGTTTTTTTTTTCTCTCGTAGGCACTTTGAAATAAAGTGCTTGCTGTTTGTTTTTTTTTTTTTTTCAAGTGTCCCGGGTTTTGAATTTCCTTTTAAAGTAGTCACAAAAAAACAGCTTGGTGTTTTGCAAGTATCCAGCGCTTGAATATCGCGTTCGACAATTTCGTAGTTGCTGCGTTTTAAACATTGAATTCCCGAGTGAAATTTTTTTTCAATCTTTGACGAGTAAGTATTTCCCGAATACCATTGTTGAGTTTGATAGTATATTTTCTCACGCGTAAATCTTTTTTCGGAATTTCGTCGCCACTGTTGTGTCTGTATCAATAACAACACGAACGCAGAAAGTAAAGGTAACACAAATATATTAAGACGAAAATATAATACATATTTACAAAGGTGCAGTTGTACTGCAGTTGGAAGATTGTCCGACAGAGGGCGTGTTAAAGTCTTTCATGGAGCAACCGGCACATGCGTCTTGCCTATTCGGCGTTCGAACACAGCTCTTCGGTCTTGCTGACTTGATATGGTAATTATGGTAATGGATTATATAGTGAACTTATAGATTTCAACTAAATAAAATGTTAGGTTAAGAATTAAGTGTTGTGGAGACGCCCACTAATTAGCATACGTGGGTGAACAAGATATAGATAAAGGTATCTATATCTTGTTCACCCACGTATGCTAATTAGTGGGCGTCTCCACAACACTTAATTCTAAACCTAACATTTTATTTAGTTGAAATTTATAAGTTCACTATATAATCCATTACCATAATTGTTTACCTTAAGCGAAAAAAAGTTAAAACTTAATTACATTTTTAGTATAACAGAATTATCGCCGTTTGAACAAACCCATATTCTTTTATCATACTAAACACCTTCACCCTCCAATTTTCTAATAAATAATATTTATACAGTTCTAATGTCTTTCATTTAATATTTTTCATTGCATAATTCAGAGTATATTATAAACTAATTAACTTATACGTTAAATAAAATGTTAGTATTAAAACTAAACTTAAAACTATACAATAATATATATTTATGAGTTTTAGCGATAGTCTAAATTAAGTTATGATACATTTCTGCTTACTATTGAATTATAAATTAATTAGTTCTTATACCTACATGTATTTCATCATTAATTTATCAATATTATTATTATTCTAATAATTATTTTGAAGGTAATATTTTACAGTTCACATTTAACGTATTTTTACAAATCTAATATTCTACATTCTAGTATTAATACACATTTCGAACTAGTTACATAGTTAAGCATAGATTTTTCTTTCCTCCCTTTCTTTATCATTAAATAGATCTTTATTTCCCCTTATAATTAGATTAAAAAGTATCCTAACCATAAAATAGTATGTTCTTTTAATTAGTTAAATGAATATTTCACTGAAATGTAATTTTTATATTACCTTTAATTATTTAAGAATTATCTATATATTAATACAATAGCGTGTGTGTTTTTTCGTGTGTCACGCTTTCCGGCAAATTTGATTGGTTAAAATTTATTCTTGAATAGACATTTAATTTCCGAATATATTTACGAATGCTCTAGGTTCTAATCGATTAGCGTGTTCTCACTGCTATATCTGTTTTTAATTCTATAAAATGTAGGGTTTTATCTTTCAAAAGTTGTTAAGAAATAATTGATTTTAAGTTATTCCGTAATAAAAACGATAAAACAACTCGGGCGGTGGGGACAAAAATTAAGCATTTATTTGTTTTTTTATTGTTTATTTTTCTTTACATTTCTTTATTGAGAGAGAGAGAGAGAGAGAGAGAGAGAGAGAAAACGAGAGAGCGAGAGAGCGAGAGAGAGAGACGCTGAGGTCTTCGTTTATTAAGAATATTATCGCCACTACTACTAATTGCTATAACATGTAAACAAAACCCAGATACATGTTATGAAACCTCGAACTTAGTCACACGTTATTAGCGAAACGAAACTGGGTTTATAATAAAATATTTGGTGCTAATGCAGAGAGTGATCCGCGCTATTATTTAAATCGTATTTCCACGTTTAATTAAAGTTTTATATGTTTTTTAATTCAATTTTAAGGTACAAAATAGGTACAAAACACTCTCCCCTCCCCATGTTAAGAATGGCTTTTTAAATAATAACGTTATTATTTTAGCGCGGATCACTCTCTGCATGAGTACCAAGGCTTTCTAAATAATAACGTTATTATTTCAGCGCGCTGGTACCATTTTATTTAATACTTGTTAGGTGAAAGTACAGAAAACACTCTCCGCTCCCCATATTAAGAATGGGTTTCAAAAATCATTATTTCGACACGGTTCCTTCTCTGCAAAGGCACCAAAATAAATACCAAAACAACCCTAACCCTAACCCATAACATCGTACCCTCCCCCATGTTAAGAATGACTTTTAAATAATAACGTTATTATTTCAGCACGGATCAATAAGTGTATGAGTACCTAATATTTTTATAAAAACATTGATATATATATATATATATATATATATATATATATATATATATATATATATATATATATGTAACAGTTCCTTTTTCTAAATAAATTATTTTCTTAAAACATTGTTTTAACTAAAATAGTTTCATGAAAAACTGTTTTTGTACATAAAATATTTTAATCTATATTATAATACGATAGCGTGTGTGTTATTTTCTGTATCACATTTATTTTTTTTCTTCCGAGTGTCTGTCGTTTAATTGTTATGCCTTTACATTTCTTGTAATAAATAATTTTACCAAGAATTCTTCAACAGTTTTGGTTTCGGTTTTGATTATAGCTGTAAGAACTCAAGTTATATATACATAAATTCTTTTTTCTTCATAAGTTTTGGTTTCGGTTTCGATTCAAGCTGATGCACACAAGCCATATGGATATATTTTTATTTTTGAAATCACAAGTTTATAATATATAAGAATGGATCGAAAATTGACTCTTATAATAATATATACGAAATCTGCATAAATTAAAATATATTTAAACATAATTTACGACCAGGCTATGCAGAGCGTCCCTGCTTCCTTAGATATATACTTTTGCAGTTTTAACAAAAGAACTACAATAATATCAGAGCGTCTCCATTTACGCTGAATATCCACAAAAATGCCAACATCAATATATTACATATGAAAGAGTTCACTGTAGAATTTCAACAGGTCCCGCTAGTTAATATTATTTAGGCATGATATTATTTAGACATAATATTATTTAGACATAATATTATTTAAACATGATATTATTTAGACATAATATTATTTAGACATCATATTATTTAGACATCATATTATTAAAACATGATATTATTTAAACATGATATTATTTAGACATGATATTATTTAGACATAATATTATTTAGACAGAATATTATTTACATATAATATTATTTAAACATTATATTATTTAGACATAATATTATTTAGACATGATATTATTTAGACATGATATTATTTAGACATGATATTATTTAAACATAATATTATTTAGACATCATATTATTTAGACATGATATTATTTAGACATAATATTATTTAGACATAATATTATTTAGACATAATATTATTTAGACATGATATTATTTAGACATGATATTATTTAGACATAATATTATTTAGACATGATATTATTTAGACATGATATTATTTAGACATGATATTATTTAGACATGATATTATTTAGACATAATATTATTTAGACATGATATAATGTAGACATAATATTATTTAGACATGATATTATTTAGACATGATATTATTTAGACATGATATTATTTAGGCATGATATAATTTAGACATGATATTATTTAGACATATTACCTTCCCTTTACCTTCACTTTACCCCTTCTACCTTTTACATTCTTTGTTAAAAATCTAACCAATAAATAAAATTATAGACGTTTAGTTAATGTATATATATATATATATATATATATATATATATATATATACAAATATGTGGTTACTCTAATTAATTTTTTATTTCATTCCATAAATATGACTTATTATAGCTTACGTTTTTACATCCATTCTAATAATTAACATAACACATTTGGCTTATATATTTGAGTCAACACATAAATCATATAACAATCACTTGTTTTAACATGAAACGCTGAATATTCTGTGTAGCTTAATTGTCATATGTATTTTATAACTAGCTCTACCTATATAATGAGCACTGTTGAAGTAAATACTTAAAGTTTACGCATAAATTTATACTTTCGTATGTTAATTTATGTGATTAAATCAAGTAGTCATATATATATATATATATATATATATATATATATATAATCTTAAAACTATGGTTATATATAGATCAATAGAGGATATTCAGCTTGAAGTCCTCTCATTTTAGGATCGAAATTCCGATTTAAATAGGGTGAGTTTTAAATACAACTGTTAGAATCTTCTTTAGTAGCAGGAAGGAGTAAGCAGATTTTGTTGATCAATGCAAAATAATCTTTCTTACCCATTGTAAAAAAGGCAAAATACAGGCAATTAATGGAGGTATGTAAGAATGTTTTTGAAAAGCATAAAGTCAATGTAACTGAGCGGCATTATATTGAGTCAATTGATTAAATTAATAATTGGGATTTTTTAAATGTCTGTATTTCTTTCGGTGGAGTACAAGTGGGAAAGTAAGTAAAAGTAAACGACTTTTAAATTAATGTATTTTACATGAGTTCTTTCAACTCATGTAAAATACATTAATTTAAAAGTCGTTTACTTTTACTTACTTTCCCACTTGTACTCCACCGAAAGAAATACAGACATTTAAGGTTTACATGATTTTTCTAAGATTGGTAAGATATTATCTATAATTTCGATCTTAAAATAGCGCGTACTAATCAAATAAAACATTCATTTACTATATGATAGTAATGTATTTACACACAGTGTTGTTTGAGTTGTCCCCCTTTGCAAATTGGCTGTTTGGAGAAATGGAAAACTAGATGGCTCTGGTTGATAGTCAATTTGCATAAGTGGAGAAATGGGCAGCATATAAACGGTATTTTTTTAAAGCAGTGTGAAGAGCGCAGAGAGTGAAACGACGGTTGGAAGTAGTGACGGCGAATTCTTTTTGTGACGGTGAATTATTTTTGGACGTTGAAGAGCTCGACCTTTTGGAAGGAACAGCTGTGTCTTATATATATATATTTTTATTTCTTTTTTTTTCTACTTCACTACAAGCTATTTCGGCGGGAACTATGGAAGCAAAGAGGATCAGCAGTGAAATGCTTAAGACGTTCTCTGGAGAGGGAGATGTTATAACCTGGCTGACCAAGGTTAAACTTGTCGCTAATTTGCGGAACATCGCGGATGTAGCCAGCTTGATACCGCTCTATCTTGATGGTGATGCTCTGGCCCTATATCTGGAGATGCGGGAGGAGGATCGACTGTCTGTTGACGCCATTGAGGAAAAGTTGAAGGAAGCATTTACCGAAGGACCGTTTGTGGCATATGGCAAACTAAGCCGTATGGTGTGGACCGGAGAGCCTGTCGATGTTTACGCCAACAATATCAGGAGGTTGACGGGACTAGCAGGATTCAATGGAGGAGGCCGTCGACAGATGGTTAAGATGGCCTTTATCAATGGCTTTCCGGACCATATTTCTATAGCTCTGCAGTAACTGCCCGGTGTAAATGCGATGGATGTGGCGGAGTTGATTACACAGGCTAGAGTGCTGGCCAGGAAAATAGAGAGTGAGCAGGGAATCGTAGCTGTCGCTCAACGAAGCAAACTGCAGCAGGAAGTTGTGAAGGACGAAAAGCAGAGAGGACTGTGGCAGAGACCCAGGTTCTCTGGCAGATGCTACCGATGCCAAGGCCCCCATATGGCGAGGGAGTGCAGGGAGCCAAAGCCAGAAGTCACGTGTTACCGATGCGGAGAAGTCGGCCACATCAGCAGATTCTGTTCCCAGGGAAACGAACAAGGGGGAAGCCACTGCGCCGGTGGCTAACCCACTTATTCGATGAAGGCTCATCAGGGTATGTCACTGCGAGTAGAGGTGACCCTAGATAGACGAAGTGCAAAAGCCCTTGTCAACACGGGCTGTACTTCAACAATTGTTACCAAAGACATGGTTGACACATGCAATGGAACCAGCAGCATTACGGCAGTTGACGGCAGAGAGGTGAAGTGCAATGGCACAAGTATCGTTCGGTTGATGGTACGTGGGATGTCATTAACAATCCAGGCAATTGTTATTAACAAAATTGTCACGGGTGTCGATGTGGTGCTAGGGATGGACGCAATTACTCGACTAGGGGGCGTTACGGTATCTAGGAACTCCATGAGATTTGGAGGATATCAAGGGGCTGCAGGTGTGCAATTCGAAAAAGGTGTCACAGAAACGGCCGGGTTAGACAAAAGTTGCACGATAGAGGACCAAAATTTCTCTGCACACTTTGATGGTGAGAAATGGACAGTCAAGCGGGCATGGAAGCGAGAACCTCCCATACTGAACAACAGAGTGGAATGCTACGAGCATACGTTGCGAGGAGGCACAAGAGTTGAATTTGAGAAGGAGGTGGACCGATGGATCTCAGAGGGGATTTTAAGACCATGGACGAAGAAGGTGGAAGGTGTGCTGCCGTTAATGGCGGTTGTTCAGCCCACAAAACAAAAAGTGCGGCCAGTACTGGACTTTAGGGAGCTGAACGTACACGTTGCGTATCACACGGGAGGCGATGTGATGGACGTGTGTGGAGAGACCATGCGAGAGTGGAGGCAGATTCAGAAGGCTGCGACGATTGAGGATTTAAAATCTGCATACCTACAGATCCACATTTCACAGGAATTCTGGAAATACCAGCTGGTCAGATACAAGGGCCGAACGTACTGCCTGACTAGGTTGGGTTTTGGTCTGAATTCTGCACCAAAAATCATGGCAGCGATCCTCAAAACGGTGCTAAGCAAGGAGGACGCAGTCAGAAGAGCCACCAGTTCCTACATTGATGATATTTTGGTGGATGAGACGGTAACAACTGCGGAGGACGTAGTAAAACACCTCAACAGCTTTGGGCTAATTGCAAAACGCCCGGAATCTTTGGAGGGAAGAGCTGTGTTAGGGCTCCAACTAAGAAAGGACCAGATAGGACGGTTAGTGTTCCGGAGGGGAAATGAGATCTCGGAGATGTCGGAAAAATTGAGCAGGCGAGAACTCTTCTCAATATGCGGAAGACTGGTGGGCCATTACCCTATTGCAGGATGGTTACAGACTGCATGTAGTTATATCAAAAGGCTAGCTAGTGAAGCGAAGTGGGAGGATGGAGTTGATAAAGAGACTGTGGACATTATGAGAGAGATTATTGAAGAGGTGAAGAGGGAGGATCCAGTGAGAGGTGTTTGGCATGTACCCAACAGTGCAGAAGGTGTTGTGTGGTGTGATGCAAGCTGTATAGCAGTGGGGGTCACCTTGGAGATAGGTGGTGTTACTGCAGAAGATGCTGCTTGGTTACGGAAAAAGGACGATGTGGCTCACATAAATGTGGCGGAACTGGATGCGGTTATGAAGGGCATCAACTTAGCCTTGAAATGAGGGCTACAGAATGTTGAGGTGAGGACGGACTCAGCCACTGTATTCTCTTGGATCCAGTCCGAAACTACAGGAGAAAGGAGGGTGAAGACGAAAGGCGCTGCCGAGATGCTAGTAAAGCGTCGATTGATGATGTTAAGGGAGCTGATTAGGGAATTTGATCTTCAACTTAGGGTCACTATCTTTCCTTCAGTGAAGAACAGAGCAGATGTGATGACGAGGGTGCGGAAGACCTGGCTAAAGGCGCCGAATGAGGCGGCTGTTGCAATATGTTGTTTGAATGAAGACACTCTGAAGGAGTTGCATGACATGCACCATTTTGGAGTGGATAGAACCTTGTTCTTGGCCAGGAAGGTGGACCCCAGAATCACAAAGGAGGCCGTTAGGACAGTGCTTGAGAGATGCAGCCGGTGTCAATCAATCGACCCTGCGCCGAGTAGACACGAAGCTGGTGAGGTTCAGGTGGCAGAGAACTGGAGCAGGTTGGCGATAGACGTAATGCACTATCGACAGAGGCCGTATCTGTCAATGGTCGACTGTTTTGGGTCTAAACACTTGAAATTTTAGATGTAGATTACATGGACATGAGTCAAACGTTTTATTATATATATATATATATATATATATAGTTAAATTAAGTAGTTTTATATATATATATATGTATATATATGACTACTTAATTTACTCACATAAAATTAATATACGAAAGTATAAATTTATGCGTAAACTTTATATATATATATATATATATATATATATATATATATATATATATTTTAAGTTATAAAATATATGGCGATTAAGCTACACTGAATATTCCGCGTTTCACCCACTATAGGACTCTTTAGGCTTATGCACTGAAGTGTCCTAGAGTAAATACTTATTTACTTCAAAAGTGCTCAATACGTAGGTAGAGTTAGTTAGTAAGTTATAAAATATATATGGCGATTAAGCTACACTGAATATTCCGCGTTTCATCCACTCTAGGACACTTCAGTGCATAAGCCTGACGAGTCCTATAGTGGGTGAAACTTTATATATATATATATATATATATATATATATATATTTTTTAAGTTATAAAATATATGGCGATTAAGCTACACTGAATATTCCGCGTTTCACCCACTATAGGACTCTTTAGGCTTATGCACTGAAGTGTCCTAGAGTAAATACTTATTTACTTCAAAAGTGCTCAATACGTAGGTAGAGTTAGTTAGTAAGTTATAAAATATATATGGCGATTAAGCTACACTGAATATTCCGCGTTTCATCCACTCTAGGACACTTCAGTGCATAAGCCTGACGAGTCCTATAGTGGGTGAAACGCGGAATATTCAGTGTAGCTTAATCGCCATATATATTTTATAACTTACTATATATATACATATATATATATATATATATATATATATATATATATATAAAGTTATGAACAGTACATAGGACCCGAGCAAAGCTAGGCTGAACTGCTAGTAACTTATAATTCCTCATATTTAAAATTCGTTCCTTATAATCTAGCTGTACATATATATATATATATATATATATATATATATATATATATATATATATATATATATATATATATATAAGCATATGTACAAGTGGGTAAGAAACATATATGTTTCTTTTATATATATAAAACCCCTGTTATTTTTTGCCGCACCATGTACTTCTGCGTCAATTTCTTCAAACACAATTTATTACACCCAACAAGTTTGTGGTCAAACTCGACAACATTACCTTCCTTTCTCTCCACCTGTCATAGGCATCTGCATGTTTTCCACTTTGTGACCAGTTTCTGAAATGCTCATTCTTAACATTCTCACAAACTCTCATAATTTTAATTATGCTGATAAAAATATTTGTTATGCTGATAAACATATTTGCTATGCTGATAAACATATTTGCTATGCTGATAAACATATTTGTTATGCTGATAAACATATTTGCTATGCTGATAAACATATTTGTTATGCTGATAAACATATTTGCTATGCTGATAAACATATTTGTTATGCTGATAAACATATTTGTTATGCTGATAAACATATTTGTTATGCTGATAAACATATTTGCTATGCTGATAAACACATTTGTTATGCTGATAAACATATTTGTTATGCTGATAAACATATTTGCTATGCTGATAAACATATTTGCTATGCTGATAAACATATTTGCTATGCTGATAAACATATTTGTTATGCTGATAAACATATTTGCTATGCTGATAAACATATTTGTTATGCTGATAAACATATTTGCTATGCTGATATACATATTTGTTATGCTGATAACATATTTGCTATGCTGATAAACATATTTTTTATGCTGATAAACATATTTGCTATGCTGATAAACATATTTGCTATGCTGAAAAACATATTTACTAGGGTGATAAACATATTTGCTATGCTGATATACATATTTGTTATGCTGATAAACATATTTGCTATGCTGATAAACATTTGTTATGCTGATAAACATATTTGCTATGCTGATAAACATATTTGTTATGCTGATAAACATATTTGCTATGCTGATAAACATATTTGCTATGCTGATAAACATATTTGCTATGCTGATAAACATATTTGTTATGCTGATAAACATATTTGTTATGCTGATAAGCATATTTGCTATGCTGATAAACATATTTGCTATGCTGATAAACATATTTGATATGCTGATAAACATATTTGTTATGCTGATAAACATATTTGCTATGTTGATAAACATATTAGCTATGCTGATAAACATATTTGCTATGCTGATAAACATATTTGTTATGCTGTTAAACATATTAGCTATGCTGATAAACATATTTGCTGTGCTGATAAACATATTTGCTATGCTGATAAACATATTTGCTATGCTGATAAACATATTTGCTATGCTGAAAAACATATTAACTAGGCTGATAAACATATTTGTTATGCTGACAAACATATTTGCTATGCTGATAAACATATTTTCTATGCTGATAAACATATTTGCTATGCTGATACACATATTTGTTATGCTGATAAACATATTAGCTATGCTGATAAACATATTTGTTATGCTGATAAACATATTTGCTATGTTGATAAACATATTAGCTATGCTGATAAACATATTTGTTATGCTGATAAACATATTTATTATGCTGATAAACATATTTGCTATGCTGATAAACATATTTGTTATGCTGATAAACATATTTGATATGCTGATAAACACATTTGTTATGCTGATAAACATATTTGCTATGCTGATAAACATATTTGTTATGCTGATAAACATATTTACTATGCTGATAAACATATTTGTTATGCTGATAAACATATTTGTTATGCTGATAAACATATTTGCTATGCTGATAAACATATTTGCTATGCTGATACACATATTTGTTATGCTGATAAACATATTTGCTATGCTGATAAACATATTTGTTAATTCTGATAAACATATTTGTTATGCTGATAAACATATTTGCTATGCTGATAACATATTTGTTATGTTGATAAACATATTTGTTATGCTGATAAACATATTTGTTATGCTGATAACATATTTGCTATGCTGATAACATATTTGTTATGCTGATAAACATATTTGTTATGCTGATAAACATATTTGCTATGCTGATAAACTTATTTGTCATGCTGATAATCATATTTGCTATGCTGATAAACATATTAGCTATGCTGATAAACATATTTGTTATGCTGATAAACATATTTGTTATGCTGATAAACATATTTGCTATGCTGATAAACATATTTGCTTTGCTGATAAACATATTTGCTATGCTGATATACATATTTGCTATGCTGATAAACATATTTGCTATGCTGATAAACATATTTGCTATGCTGATAAATATATTAGCTATGCTGATAAACATATTTGTTATGCTGATAAGCATATTTGCTATGCTGATACACATATTTGTTATGCTGATAAGCATATTTGCTATGCTAATCCACATATTTGTTATGCTGTTAAACATATTTGTTATGCTGATAAGCATATTTGCTATGCTGATAAACATATTTTCTGTGCTGATAAACATATTTGCTATGCTGATAAATATATTTGCTATGCTGATAAACATATTTGCTATGCTGAAAAACATATTTACTAGGCTGATAAACATATTTGCTATGCTGATATACATATTTGTTATGCTGATAAACATATTTGCTATGCTGATAAACATATTAGCTATGCTGATAAACATATTTGTTATGCTGATAAACATATTTGCTAGGCTGATAAACATGTTAGCTATGCTGATAGACATATTAGCTATGCTGATAGACATATTAGCTATGCTGATAAACATATTAGCTATGCTCATGGACATATTAGCTATGCTGATAAACATATTTGATAGGCTGATAAACATATTAGCTATGCTGATAGACATATTAGCCCTGCTGATAAACATATTTGCTATACTGATAAACATATTAGCTATGCTGATAAACATATTAGGTAATCTAATAGACATATTAGCTATGCTGATAAACGTATTTGCTAGGCTTATATACATATTAGCGATGCTGATAGACATATTTGCTATGCTGATAGACATATTTGCTATGCTGATAAACATATTAGCTATGCTGATAAACATATTAGCTATGCTGATAAACATATTAGCTATGCTGATAAACATATTAGCTATTATAAGAACGAACAAATAAAACCCAAACCAATATAAAACAAACCAATGAAAAGAACCAATATAAAACAAACCTATAAAAAACAATAAAAAATCAAACAAATAAAAACAAACCAATAAAAACAAATTAATTAAAAACAAACCAATAAAGAAAAAAACGATGAAAAAGACACAAATAAACAAACCAAGAAAAACACAAACTAATAAAAAACCCAATAAAAACAAACCAATTAAAACGAACCAATAAAATCAAAATTGTAAACAAACCAATAAAAAATCAAACCCTTTAATACCAAACCATTAAAAACGGACCGATAAAATCGAACCAATAAAAACAAACTAATAAAAACAAAACAATAGAAAATTAACCAATAAAAAACGAATAAAAAAATACCCATAAAAAACGAACAAATAAAAAAAAACCAATAAAAAAGAACGAACAAACCAATAAAAAACAAACCAATGAAAACTCAAACAAATAAAAAACAATAAAAACAAACGAATTAAAAACAAACCAATAAAGAAACAAACCGAGGAAAAAGAAACAAATAAACAAACAAACCAATAAAAATAAACTAATAAAAAACCAAATAAAAACAAACTAATTAAAAAAATCAATAAAATCACAATAATAAACAAACCAATAAAAAAACCCTTTTATACCAAACCAATAAAAACGAACCAATAAAATCGAACCAATAAAAACTAACCAATAAAAACAAACCAATAAAACAAAACAATAAAAATTAACTAATAAAAACCAAACAGACAAAAAAAGAACCAATAAAAAACGAATAAAAAATACCCTTAAAAACCGAACAAATAAAAAACAAGCCAATAAAAACAAACCAATAAAAAAGAACCAATAGAAAACAAACCAATAAAAAACAAACTAATGAAAAATAAAACAAATAAATACAAACCAATAAAAAAGAACCAATAAAAAACGAATAAAAAATACCCTTAAAAAACAAACGAATTAAAAACAAACCAATAACGAAACAAACCAATGAAAAAGAAACAAATAAACAAACAAACCAATAAAAACACAAGCTAATAAAACAAACCAATAAAAACAAACCAATTAAAACGAACCAATGAAATATAACCAATAAACAAACCAATAAAAAACAAATCATTTAAAAAAAAACGGACTAATAAAAAACAAACCAATAAGAAACAAGACAATATAAACAAATCAGTAAAAACAAACCAATAAAAACGAAATCTAACTAATACACGATCCAATAAAAAACGAACCAATACAAATACAAACCAATAAAAAATGAACCAATAAAGAAACAAACAAATAAAAATCCAATAAATAACGGACCCCAAAAAAATAAACCAATGAAAAAAACAAACTAATACAACAACAATAAAAAACGAACCAATAAGAATACAAACCAATAAAAAATAAACCAATAAAGAAACTACCAATAAAAATACAATAATAAACGAACTAAAAAACAAACCAATGAAAAAACAAACAAATAAAAAAGAAACCAATAAAAACAAACAAATTAAAAACAAACCAATAAAAACAAAACAATGGAAAAGAAACATATAAACAACAAACTAATAAAAAAATCAATAAAAACAATCCAATTAAAACGAACCAATAAAATCGAACATATAAACGAAATAAAAATGAACCAATAAAAATGAACCAAAAACAAACCAATAAAAACAAACCAATAAAAAACAAAACAATAAAAACGAGCCAACAAACAAACCAATAAAAACAATAAAACCGAACCAATAAACAAACCAATAAAAACAAACCAATTAAACCCAAACCAATAAATACAAACCAATAAAAATGAATTAATAAACAATCTAATAAAAATCAAACCAATATTAAACGAACATATAATAAACAAGCCAATAAAAAACAAACCAATAAAAAACAAACCAATAAAAAACAAACCAATAAAAAAACAAATCAATAAAAAACAAACCTATAAAAATCCAACCAATATTAAACGAACATATAATAAACAAACCAATAAAAAACAAACCAATAAAAAACAAACCAATAAAAACAAACCAATAAAAAAACAAATCAATAAAAAACAAACCTATAAAAAACAAGGCAATAAAAAACGAACCAATAAAAAACAAACCAATAAAAAAACGAAACATAAAAAACAACTTTAAAATATTATATACAAATGAGTCACCAGTTACCGAGAGGAATACAAATGTTTGTTAATACTGGACTTCCAGAGGACTATACTGCAATCTTCAAGAAAAAGTCCGTAGCAGTTTTTTGGCCCAGGGACATCTCTCTGTGGGATCTTCGTTTGATAGACCATCATGATTCTATTCGTCATTACCTCGTATCGACCCGAAAGACAAATTTACCCGGATCAGTTCCTCGTTTAAAATTCGTTGTAATTAGCTCCCAAAACATTTCGAGATACGAGTCACTTCCTTTAGACAACGCTTGTGTGTAATGTTCTCATTAATGAGTGATCAATAAAGCAAAAAAAAGTGTTCTTGCATCGTTATTGTTTCTCTTTGCCATATTTCACATGCGACTGTCGATCGTCGCGTTTGTTAAACCAAAATGAATAAAACTTTTGTGAATGAAAGATACATGGTGACGTTCGCTGGGTTTTATTCGGTAGCGGGATATCACTACTGTCACAAAAAAGTAACGAACCTCCTTCCCTCCGCTAGTCTGTGAGTGACTTTTGAGACCTTTAAATCCACTAATCACCCCCACTCAGGGTAAGGCGAGGTCATGTAAAGCAGGTGACTGATGTAATACTGAAACAAACAGAAATTTTGTTCATGGTTTCGTATTTCGTTGTGTGAGAAGAAGATAGCTCTGAGTAAAATAGTCTAGAAAAATCGCTTAGTAGAGGTACTACTCGGAAAGAAACTGTAACCTACCGTCTGTACAACTGCAAATAAAACTATGACAATGCATCACTCTTGATTCGAGAAACAGCGTAAATATTGTTCTGAATCGGAACACCTTGCTCGGTAGGGATGAGCAACAATTGATGAATGCTTCAGTTGAATTCTTTTACCTTTGGGTTTCTCACAGAAATGACTTTTCTAAATCAATATAAAAGACAGAAATGACTTTTCTAAATCAATATAAAAGACAGAAATGACTTTTCTAAATCAATATAAAAGACAGAAATGACTTTTCTAAATCAATATAAAAGACAGAAATGACTTTTCTAAATCAATATAAAAGCAAACAAAATGAGATGCTTGTAAAACTAACTTTATTTTTTAATGAGAATATTGAAAAAATGTCAGTCATTAAATTCGCATTAGAATGTACAATTCAAGAGAGAAAGTGGGTTTACAAAACCAGTTAAATGTAAAAACTACAAATACAAATTCGTTTATTACTTTCAACTGTTAACACACACACACACATACACACACGTATATATATGTATACACACACATATATATGTATATATACGTGCGTGTGTGTGTTACGAGTGATATATATATATATATATATATATATATATATATATATATATACTAGCTGTACCCGCCCACGCGTTGCTGTGGCTCAGTTTGTTAAAATGGAACACATTCTTCATAAAAAATTGCATTTTGTATTATTTATTTATTTTATTATTTTTGCAGTTTTTTTTTATCAATAAATGTTGGGTTTTTTCCCAAGACAAGGTGAATTGTTACCATAAATCGTTAGGTGAAAGGTTTTTTTTTGTTTGTTTTTTTTTTCAGGAAAACTTGCACTTTGTTTTAAAAGAAAGTTGGCAATGAACATTTCTTTTTGAAAACAGAAGTTTTATTATAAAAAGAAAAGATGAATGTTTTATATGGATACTGTAAATAGTTAGGTGAAAGTAGAGAAAAGTTAGATTTTTTTCAAGAGAATGTACAAATTTTTTGTCAATAGAAAATAAACGGAGAAAATACTCCCATCATTAATTAATTCTGCAAAAAATAAATAAAATGTTGGTTTAGTGTGTCAAAATTTGAACAACGCTCGGCTGAATCCGGTGATTGCCGGTCGAACCCTAAACTAATTGGAATCCGGGCGGGGAGGGGGGGTTAAATTCTGCATGAGTACCATTCTTTTTAATTTTGTCTTTTGTTCAATTTTTTTTTTGTGTGGGCTTTTAGCGCTAGCAAACTAACAAATTTAACCAAAATGCCAAAGATTCAACAATTAAATAATTTCCCAGTGCCCAGCTCCTAATACAAATCCTAGTAAATCAATTCCCCTTATTGGAAACACTGAAAGGAAGGACGAAACCAAATTATTGCCAGTATGTTTGGGAGAGGTTCTATAGGTGGCCATTAAAAATGATGACCTGAACCTTAATAATTCAACTTACTATTTTTTGAAGCTTATAACTACTTGAAAATATAATTCAACCCCTTATTTTTTTTTCAATTAAAGAAGCAAAGACCAAAATTTAAAAAAAATAACAGGTTTTATAGCAAATTATGCAATATTTGTTTCTTTAAAGCGGTTTTCTTTTAAAAAATATAAAGAAAATCAACATATTTTGACTTGCTTATAAATATATGTATATATATAAATGCCAAAAAAATCACTTACCTAAAAAAAATTATTAAATGGGTAGTTACATTCTTCATTGTTAAGAATTTATCCATATTTATATTTTTGCTGCTAAAATGAAAGGGCATAAATAATGTCTCTTTTTTATTGCGTGTGTTAACCAAAATTAGTGTTTTTCATCCTCCGTAGTTAAAAAATAAACGCACATTCACTTATAAGTTTTCCCCTAGAACAAAAAATCCGCTTCATCGATTTTTAAAAAATTCTTTTTATGAAATACACGAGTTTTAGATTGATATATTTTAATACTTCTTCATCGACTAATTTTTTTAATATCTAAAAAAAGAAAACATCCAATGAGATAAAAAAAAAAATTGCCGTCAGCGTCTGGTATTTACTTGACGATGTAAGCATAACATGAGCTTTCATTTAAAAAAAATCAACGTGTTTAAAAAAAAAGGTTTTACACTTTGGACTTTACAGGTAAATTTCCAAAAAAACTATTCTTTTTTGTTTTAAATTGGAATATTTTCTTTATTGATCTTTTATCTTCAATTTGTGATATATAAAACTTTGACACATAAATTAATTATTAAAATTTTAATAAACATTTCAAAATAGAGGTGTGAATTTGAAAAAAAAATTGTCTAAAATATTTAATTTATTGGAAAGAGCATAAAATATCACATTGATCCTGAAAATATTGTAAAAATTGAACCAATAGAAAAATTTTGATAGATTTTTAAAGTTTAAAAATTGAAAAATATTTAATTCGTAAAATTCTATTGATTTTATTACGTAAAAAAATGGCGGCAAGAAGGCACGCCGGCATTTTGTAAACATTTTGTAAACACTGTTTTTTTTTATTTAAAAAATTATATTTCTCTTATTTTTTAAACAACTTTAATAGTTTATTTTGAAAGTATATTCCATATAGAAAATAAACAACTCACTTTAAAAAGAGAAATTACGAGTTTTTTTTTTATATTTTATTCGCAGTTTTCTGTTAGGGGTGTCAAAAATTCCTCCAAATTTCTGGTACATCTTGAGGTTCTATTCTTTTTTTCTTTCTTTTTTTCAATATTTTAAGCAGATTTGTCACTCAGCTAACAGATTTGGTGCTTCTACTCTTTATTGCCGAAATTGGAGACGCCATTTTTTTTT
Organism: Euprymna scolopes; assembly: GCF_053919585.1. NCBI lineage: Eukaryota > Metazoa > Mollusca > Cephalopoda > Sepiida > Sepiolidae > Euprymna > Euprymna scolopes. The sequence goes on from NC_136520.1 coordinate 22,812,749, forward strand.
CACACACTTGCTATCAAAATCTAGGGGAGACATCTGGCCGAACGATTGCTTCCGGAAAGGGAAATAATAAACTTACCAAAATTTACATTTATTACTTCCGGAAACGATAAATTAAACTAAATAAATTTTACAAAATTAACATTTATTACCCCCTTAAACTAAAATTATCATTTATTACTTTCAGAAACTTGGTAAACTGATATTACTGGAGAAAAGTTAGAAGTAATAAATGTTAATTTTGGTAAATTTATTCTTTCCCTTTCCGGAAGACATCGTTCGGCCATATAAAGATGTCTCCCCTAGATTTGGATAGCAAGTGCGTGAAAAAAATGGCGTCTTCAATTTCGTCAATAAAGTGTAGAAGCACCCCAGATTTTTATGGGTTGCTATTTTTGCCATAAATTGTTAGGTGAAAGTTTTTGTTTTTATTTTTTCAGGAAAACTTGCACTTAAAAAAAAAAAAAGTTGGTAGTAAACGTTTCTTTTTGAAAACAGAATTTGTTACTCCTTGGGCGTTGAGTTCCATGGCGACCAGCATAAAAAACATGCATCGCTCCCTTTCTGACGCAAGCGCACGTAACACTTTTTTATTTACTGATGTTGTCGTAGTAACTAACGATTATTTGTCACATTTATTTTGAAAAAAAGTGTTACTCTTTATGAATATTAAAAGAAAAATTACTAAACATTTATTAAAAATGCCTCACTTTTACAGACATTTGTTTTTAAATTTCTTTTTAAATTACGACTTTTATCGACTTTTTTAATAGCATTTGCGGATGGGTATGCTGACATTTGTTTTTTTAATTTCTTTTTAAATGACTTTATCGACTTTTATTTTAATAGCATTTGCGGATGGGTAAAAAACGAAAAAAATAACTAAGCCATTTACTGACAATTTCTCGGTATCTTGACTTTGATAACATTTATTTGTTAAAAATATTTGTAAAAGTGAGAATTCGGTCACCACGATGGCCGGTCGAACCGTAAACTAATTGGAATCCGGTGTGTGTGTGGGGGGGGGTAAATTCTGCATGAGTACCATTCTTTTTAATTTTATCTTTTGTTCAATTTTTGTGTGGGCTTTTAGCGATTGCAAACTAACAAATTTAACCAAAATTCAAACAATTCAACAATTAAATAATTTTGCTCAGCTTCTAATACAGATCCTAGTAAATCAATCCCTCTTATTAGAACACTCAAGGGAAGGACGGAACCAAATTATTGCCAGTATGTAAGGGAGAGGTTCCTTTTTTTTACAATATTTTAAGCAGATTTGGCACTCAGTTACCAGATTTTTATGGGTTGCTCGTTAACTCATGATAAAACTTGCGAAGTACGCGTTTGATTGTTGTAAAAATGGAATGGAAATTTAAATTTCGTTCTGTTTTAATCATTTTTTTAATTGTGCTTCTCCCAAACAAATATAAACAAAAGAATAACATTCAACAATTGTACTTTATATATATAAAACACGAAATATTAAATATATATATATATATATATATATATATATTAACGAAAGAGAAATAATTCCATTTTTAAACGAAAAAAAGTCAATTTGGTATATAAAAGTTCCGTTTAGTGATGTCACGTGATGGCACGCGGTGTGAAATAATTGTCCCCAAATAAAAAAAATGGCCAATCCGTACACAAAAAAACACCTATTTATTATATAAAAATTAAGTAGAATGTTATAATTAAAAAGAGATATATAGAAACACGCATGGGTACAGTAAACATATTATACCAAAATGTGGAAGCCACCCGTCCAGTAGTTATTTAGACTATTAATTACGAACGAACCAAGAGTTACATTTATATATATACATATATATATATATATATATATATATATATATTTATATATATATATATATATATATATATATACACGAACACATTTTTTTGACTATGTACACTTGTCTAACCGTTTGATTATTTCTCTTCGTTGGTTATGGGCCCAGCTACGCCTTGAAGATAATAGAACACGTGTGACGGTTTATTTTTTTTTGTTCAGCCATATTGAATTTTGTTTTAGTGAAAGTTTCGTATTGCTTTTAAATGTACAATGGCGATGGGAACAAAACTTAGTAACTTGGTGCCACTGAATGGTACAAATTATAATACTTGGAAGGTTCAATGTAAAATGGCTTTAATTAAGGATGGTTTATGGTACATAAGTAAAAAAAAAATCGTGCAAACCTTTTACCACTGGCAACGCCCGCTTCAGAGAGTGAAAGAAGAAAGAAGAAGAAGAGAATGGCCACTGCGTCTATTTATAGACTAGAGATCATGGGAAGAGTATGCAAATAACTTTGGACGGTTTTGTCCTATAAAAAGCCTGTATTTGGGAGAGAGGGTGTCTTTTTTGTTTGGCAGAAACAATTGCTGTCAGAAGTGCATTGGACTGCAGGATTGAAGAGTGAAGATTGAGTTGTGGGGTCATTGTATTTAACCACAAGCTATTTCGGCAAAGAACAGATCATGGAATCTGGGATGTTGAGATTGGGAAAAGATGTGATACCACCTTTTAGTGGAGAAGGTGATGTAGTCAGATGGATAAAGAAAGTAAAACTGGTGGCTAAGCTTCAACATGTGCCAGACCTTGCCAGTTTTATTCCACTTTTTTTGCAGGGAGATGCACTCGCTCTCTATCTTGAGATGAATAATGCAGAACAAGAAGATGCAGAACTGATAGAGATGAGACTCGTGGCCGCCTTCACTGAGGGGCCTTTTGAGGCATACGAAAAACTGCAACGATTCAAGTGGACAGGAGAATCGGTGGATGTTTATGCTAATAAAATCAAAAGATTGGCTGGACTGGCGGGATATCTGTGAAGAGGGCTGGCACATACAGCCAAACTGGCATTCATAACTGGATTCCCAGACGAAGTATCTGTGGCATTACAGCAGCTACCGAACATAGAGAGAATGGATGTCAGCAAACTGATACCGACTGCACGGCTTTTAGTCAGCAAAAGGGTCGTAGAACCTCGGACATTGGCCGCAAGTGCGCAAACTAATGAGACTAATAAGGGAAAGAAAGAATCAAGCCTTCAGTGATTTAGATGTCAAGGATAGCACCTAAAAAAAGATTGCACAGAGATCCCTAGGGCCAGGGCAATATGCTACAATTGTGAAAAATTTGGCCACATTGCGAGACATTGTCCCCAGATTCAGGGAAACGGGCAAGGGGGAGCTTCTGCGCCGCAAGCTACCCTAGCAATGAAATGAAAGCGCGATACTGGCCTCTTCCTATAATAGAAGTAGAGGTGAATGATTCTGTAATGACTGCACTTGTCGATACTGCGTGCACCACTACTTTAATCAATTCCAAACTTTTGAAGGGATATGGAAGGAGCGGTACAGTGAAAGCAGTTGATGGGAGGAATATAGAATGTAAAGGACCCAGACAAGTGGAGATAAAAGTCTGTGGAATGCACGTAAAGGTGAGGGCAATCTTGATGAATCACATCGTTGATGGGATCGACGTCATAATTCGAATGGACGTGGTGTAACTATAAAGAAAGCCAAAGTGAAGTTTGGAGATATACAATGTGCCGTGGCTGCCCATCAGCTGAATGTTTGCAAAATCGAGGATAAAGACTTTGAAGCAAACTTCGATGGAGATAAATGGACAGTAAGATGAACATGGAAGGGAGAGCCTCCAGTATTGCAGAACAAAGTCCAATATTATAAAAACTCTCTGGAAGGCGATAAGAAATTAGAATTCGAGAAAGAGGTGGAAAGATGGATATCGGATGGTATTCTGTTACCATGGAAAGGAGAACGAAAAGGCGTGTTGCCATTGATGGCAGTATTTCAGGCCACAAAAGGGAAAGTTAGGCCAGTGTTCGACTTTCGTGAGTTGAACCGTTTTGTGGCGTGTCATACAGGGAGCGACATAATAGATGTATGTGATGAAAAGATAAGAAAGTGGAGACAGTTGGTAGGAGGGACCGCAATAGTGGACCTTAAGTCTGCCTACCTGCAACTACATGTGGCAAAGGAACTATGGCAGTACCAGCTGGTCTGTTATAAAGGAAAAACCTATTGCCTAACACGATTAGGATTCGGACTTAATGTCGCACCAAAGATTATGGCAGCCATTTTAAAAACAGTATTAAAGAAAGGAAGTAGGACGAAAGAGGCCACTGATTCATACATTGATGATATAATGGTAGACGTAACAAAAATATCGACACAGGAAGTTGTGGAACATTTGAAGGGGTTTGGGTTAGCAGCAAAATCTCCGGAATCCCTGGACGGAGGAGCGGCACTGGGCCTTAAGCTTATGAAAAATAAGATGGGTGCACTAATGTTCAGGAGAGGCAACGAGATCCCAGAGATGGGAGGAGAAATTAGTAGGCGGGAGCTATTTTCGATCTGTGGTAAATTATTGGGGCACTATCCAATTGCTGGATGGCTGCGATTAGCATGCAGTTATGTAAAAAGAAGAGCAAATGGAATGGATTGGGAAGAAAAAGTTGATTACAGAACCATGAAAGTGATGCAGGAGGTTCTAGCTGAGGTGAGAAAAGAAGACCCTGTTAATGGCGCTTGGCACATACCTGAAGTGAGCACAGGAGTCGTGTGGTGTGATGCAAGCAATGTTGCAACTGGCGTGGTTGTCGAGATTGGCGGTGTGGTGGCAGAAGATGCAACTTGGCTGAGGAAAAGTGATGACTTTAATCACATTAACATAGCTGAATTAGATGCTGTTTTAAAGGGTGTCAATTTAGCTATCAAATGGAGACTGACAAATATTGAAATAAGAACTGATTTAGCCACTGTACTCAGTTGGGTGAACTCTACTGTGGGGGAGAGTGGCAGAATACGAACAAAGGGTGCCGGAGAAGTGATAATAAAGCGGAGATAGGGATACTTAGAGAGTTGATGTCTGAATTGAAACTGCAAATAAAAGCAGTGTTTGTGCCTTCTGAAAGAAACAAGGCAGATGCGCTAACACGGATAAAAAAAACAGTGGTTAATTGAGAAAGAGGAGGCGCCGATATGCTGTTTTGGAATTGGAGAAATTAAAGAGTTGCATGACATGCATCACATGGAAGTGGAGAGAACATTATATTTGGTGAGGCAAGTGGATCCGAATGTAAAACGGGAAGAAATTCAGATGATAGTAAAGAACTGTGTTCGGTGTCAATCGATCGATCCTGCTTCAAATATACATTATCCTGGGGAAATTGGAGTTTTAATGAACTGGACGAGACTAGCTATTGACATAGCACACTACCGAGGGGGGCGTACTTATCAATAATTGATTGTGGTCCAAGTAAACTGGCGATATGGAAGGAACTGCGAGTGGAAGCCGCATCTGCAGTTGCAACTTAATTAGAAAAGGTGATGCTTGAACGAGGTCTAGTAAGGGAGGTGATAATGGACAACGGCACTGTTTTTCGCTCAGAAATCTTTCAGACGATGCTAAAAAAATGGAAGATTAAAAGTTATTACAGGGCAACCTACAGACCTGGAGGAAATGGCATTGTGGAGCGACATCATCGGACCGTGAAAGCAATAGCTGAGAGAGGAAGAATATCGCCTGAAGAGGCCACATTTTGGTACAACATGTCCCCTAAGGTCGGGCAAAGAGATGACACAGTACCACATAGAGCAATCTTTAATTACGAATGGAGACATCCTAGAGACATGTCACCGGAAATTAATGATCAAGGACCAGCCAGAATCCAAATAGGAGAAGAAGTTTGGGTGAAACCGCCTAATGCCCGATGCACAACGCAGTGGGGAAGAGGAGTGATAACAGAAGTGCAATCCCCAAACAACTTAAGTGTCAATGGAATGCCACGACATGTTTTAGATTTAAGGCGTGTGGTCCATTTAGGTGATGAGGATGGTGGTACTGAGACAGGGAGTGATGAAGATGAACCGGTGCCGATGCAGAGACCGCAAAGAGAACGCAATGCGCCGATCTGGACACGGGATTATGAGATGTGAATGATCTTTAATGATCATGGGGGCGTGTAGTAAAAAAAAAAATTAAAAAAAAAAATCGTGCAAACCTTTTACCACTGGCAACGCCCGCTTCAGAGAGTGAAAAGAAAGAAGAAGAAGAGAATGGCCACTGCGTCTATTTATAGACTAGAGATCATGGGAAGAGTATGCAAATAACTTTGGACGGTTTTGTCCTATAAAAAGCCTGTATTTGGGAGAGAGGGTGTCTTTTTTGTTTGGCAGAAGCAATTGCTGTCAGAAGTGCATTGGACTGCAGGATTGAAGAGTGAAGATTGAGTTGTGGGGTCATTGTATTTAACCACAGTTAATGAAACGGAAATCGTTCCTGATAAACGAACAGATTCTGCATCGCTCGTAAAATATTCATCAAGAAGGGGTCATGCATTAGCGACGATTGTGCTATCGGTGGAAACTTCACTTTTATATTTACTTGGAGACCCTGACGATCCTGCAGTAGTGTGGAAGAAATTGGCTAATTAGTTTCAAAAGAAGACGTGGGCGAACAAGTTAGCATTGAGGAGAAAATTATATTCTCTTAAATTAAAAGACGGCGATTCTTTACATGAACACATCAAAACTATGATGGAAATATTTGATGAATTAGCAGTCATTGGCGATTCAATTAATGAGGAGGATAGAGTTGTTCATCTACTGGCTACTCTCCCAGACTCTTATAATATGTTGGTAAACAGCACTCGAAGCAAGCCAGGGCGTTCCTAAATGGGTGTTAGTCGCTGAACGATTGCTGCATAAGGAAACCAAGATTAAAGAGAGGGAACTGAATGATACCGAATTGAAAGCCATGGCGTCTAAACACCACGTTAACAAAAGGGGGCCAAAAAGAAAACACAGGGTGAATCAAGTGACTCTAGTGATTGCGTTGTTGGACTCCTCACACATCATGCGTTATTATCCAAGGATAAAAGGAGCAACTGGATTGTGGACTCCGGAGCAACATGTCACATGTGTCATGATGTTGAGAAATTCATAAATTTCAGAAAATTGGATGTAACAGAGGAAATTACCCTTGGTGACGGATTCTCTGTTGAGGCACTAGGAACAGGAACAATAGAAATGAATGCGAACGTATCAGATGGGAAATACCAAAAATGCAGGTTATATGATACTTTATATGTTCAGAAATTGTCTTACTATTTATTAAGTGTTTCTAGAGCCACTAAATCTGGAAAAACATGTGTTTTTAATAACTTAGGATGTCAAATACTGGATAACAGACAAAAATAGTGGCTACAGGTTCAAACATTGGGGGCATCTTTTATTTAAACTGCAGTGACGTAAATGAAGCAACCCATGCAGCGAACTCCTGCTTAGATAGTATCACAAAAGAGGAGATTTGGCATAGACGTTTTGGCCACCTTGGAGAAAATAGTTTACAAAAACCAGTAAAGGACCAGCTCGTAACTGGCATTGGCTATGATGTAACCAAGGAAATAAACTTTTGTGAACCTTGCGTGGATTGAAAACACCATCGTTTCTCATTTCCAAAATTTGGTGAAAAGCGAGCCACTCAACTCGTAGGAATCGTGCATAGCGATATTTGGCAAAATCGCTTGGTGGCGCGGAATATTTTATAACATTTATTGATTATAAATCAAGATTTGTTTGGATATACGTGCTCGAGCACAAGAGAGATGCTTTTAAAATGTTCCTGGAATGGAAAGCCATGGTGGAGAAATTAACTGGGCAAAATATAAAAACCTATGGTGGAGAATACACTTCAAGAGAATGTGAAGATTATTTGAAAAGGGAGGGTATTCGACATGAATATACTGTTCCCAAAACTCCAGAGCAAAATGGAGTAGCCGAAAGAATGAATCGAACATTAGTGGAAACAGTGCGAGCAATGTTATCAGATTCGAAGCTGCCTAAGAAATTTTGGGCAGAGGTTTTATCCACGGCTTCATATATTCGAAACCGGAGCCCAACAACTGCTGTACAGGGTATGAGGCCATATGAAGTATTGAAGGGTCGCAAACCTAATGTGAAACATTTACGCATTTTTGGATGTAATGCTTTTGTCCACGTACCAAAGGATGAAAGATTTAAAATGGATTCCAACGCAAAGAAATGCATATTTCTTGGCTATGGTATTGGCGTAAAGGGGTACAGACTCTATGATACCAGAAAATCTAGAGTATTCCATAGTAGAGATGTCATATTTAATGAAACAGTTTCAATAGCTGAACAGGAGGAAAAGGAAGTAGCAAACCCATCTCCAGTAGAAATTGAATATCAAGACAGCGATGATGATGATGATGATGATGATGATGATGATGATGATGATGATGATGATGATGACTTGCAGGAGGTGGAAGGACCTAGTGAAAACACACAAGGATCAGTACCTCAAAGATCATCAAGAATAAAGAAAACTCCAGATAGATCTGGTGAATGGGTTTACATAGTTCATAGTTTAAATGACTCATTGACGATGAGAGAAGCACTTTCCAGTCCTGAGAAAACTGAATGGATAAAAGCAATGGAAAATGAAATTTCCTTACATACTAATAAAGTAGGGATCTTACGGAATTACATGGAGCATTATAAAGCTTGACTAGTAGCTCAAGGTTTTCTTCAGAAGCAAGGAATTGATTATGACGAGACCTTTTGCCCAGTCGTCAGATTCGAATCTGTGTGAACTGTTATTGCGTTAGCAGTACAGCATGACCTGAAGCTACATCAATTGGACATAACCACTGCATTCCTAAATGGTCAACTTAAGGAAGAAATCTACATGAAGGAACTTGAGGGTTTTAAAGCTAAAGGAAAAGAACATCTTGTCTGTAAAAACTGAAGCGAAGCATATATGGCTTGAAGCAATCTCCAAACTATTGGAATGAAACATTGGATTTTCAGTTGAAAAGGATGAACTTCAAGCAGTTGGTGGATGATCCCTGTATTTACATACAATCTTCAGGGGGAGAAATCTTTATCGTTTCTGTTTATGTTGATATCATTGTGGCAAGCAAATCCTCAACTCGTATTCAAGATTTTGTGAAAACTATATCGAAAATTTTACAAATCAAGGACATGAGAAAACTGCATCATTTTGGGGGTGTTAAGGTTATTTATCCACAATCAGGGAAAATATGGATTGGACAACCAGCATATACAGCAGAAAGTTATGAAAATATTTCAAGTGGGAATATTCAAAACATGTATCAACTCCAATTGATGCTGGGGCAAAATTAATGAAGGCAACTGAAGTAAGTAAGCTGGTCAACAAAGAATAATATCAATCAGCAGTTGGAAGTCTGCTGTATCTGTCAACAAGGACACGACCTGATATTGCCTATGCTGTCGGAAATGTTGCAAGATTCTGCTCTCAGCCTACAATGGAACACTGGAAGTCTGTAAAGCATATCTTTCGTTACTTAAATGGTACACGAGGATATGGTTTATTGTATGACGAGGAGAAAGCTAACAATCTCCAGGGGTACTCAGATGCAGACTGGGCTGGTGATTTAGATGATCGCAGATCAACATCTGGTTATTAAGTGGAGCTGCTGTCAGAAGTAAAAGGCAAACTTGTGTTGCATTGTCAACAGCTGAATACATGGCATTAGCAAGTTAAGCACAAGAGGCTGTTTGGATGCAGCACCTACAAGGGGCTTTATTAAGTACCTCAGTTACACCAACACTTATCTACGAGGATAATCAGTCAACAATATGTATGGCAAAGAAACAGCATCATGGAAGGGCCAAACATATTGACATTAAATTCCACTATATTCGAGAGCAGGTGGAAAAGAACACAGTTAAACTGGAGTACTGTCAGAGTAAAGACATGGTAGCAGACATACTAATAAAAGGACTTGTGAGCACACAGTGTGTGAAGTTCAGGGAAAGAACTGGAAATTTAGACTCTCGGCAATTGAGGAGGAGTGTTAAAAATATCAATATCTAACAGTCTAAAAGAGTTATCTGCTCTTGTTCAAGAAAATTATGTAGGGATTATCTCCCTTTGTACTTTTTTTTTCTTTCAATATAAATAAAAGAGAACGTCTCGTTCGGATTTTACTCTAAGCTAACAATCCATGGTTCTGGTTATTTTTTACTATGGAGTATAAAGATTGAAGCAAGCGAGCTATGTACACGTGTCTAACCGTTTGATTATTTCTCTTCAGTGTTTTTAATTTATACTATTTGTGATTCTAATTAGACATTGCAATTGTTCAATATGTGTTAAGCAAAGCAATTATTTATAAGATATTTGTTGAATAATATCTTATGAATATTAGTTACTTGCAGATAGGGGGTCCATACATTTCTATTATATTTGCATGATTCCATGAGATTCTATTTCTTGTCACATTTTTTTTATTTTATTGATTTATTTTATTTCTATTTTTTTTTTTAATTTATTTTTGGTCCTCCGACAAAAGAATGGTGGACCTATAAATTCATCCTTGTCCGTTCGTCCGTTCGCACTTTTCTCAATAAGTCCACCTTGGAATTTTTTGAAATTTCGCACAAACATTAAACATGATATGAGTAAAAAGGTTACAGAACAGATTTTCTGGAAAAACTCCGGTGCCCCCCCAGGGGTGCCTTTCGGGTTAAAATAATTAAAATTGACACTTTTGTTCTTATTAAAAAAATTGATACCTTGGAATTTTTATAAAACTTTCTGAAAAGTTGTAACTAACTGATTTCTATAATTTTGTTTGTCTATACTTCACGATAATCCTTGGGTGTGCCTAAGGGGCTTTTTATGGCTAATAAAATCACACTATTTTGGGGACTATTTTACCATATTTGTCCAAAATTTTCTGTGTATATATTTAGCTGTTTGTGCTGAATTCAGATTTACATATGTTAAGATCTTGGAAACTTTTGGGGCTAAATGGTCGGGGTGGGGAATGATGGACTTAGTCATTTCTTTTTAACGTGGTGCAGAACTCAAATTTACGTATGTTAAGGCATAACACTGCACCGTTTGTTAATTTGCATCAGGATTTGACGTCTCCTGGGGAATTTTGGGGCTAAATGGAGGGGCCAAATGCTGAAATTAGTCATTTTTTATGCCTCATTCATTGCGCATTCACGGGGGACCATGCATTCTTCACTTGTTATTTTACTTTTTATTTATGTATTTTTTTCTGAAAGCTATAAGATACTGGTTATTATTTAGGCGGGGTAGTAAATATTTATTCCTATGCAAACAGTATTGTACGAGTTTCTACCGTTATATAAACTTATTATATAGTTGTATCTAAAGAAAATTACTTAGATACAACTATATGATAAGTTTCGAGAGTGCAGAGTTTGCAGCACCCTGATTTGTTAAGTGTATTTTTAGCCCTTTTTAGTATTGACTATTTTAGTTTGTATTCTATGTTATTTCAACGTAGTCTTCTTACTAGGCACCGCCAAAACTGGGGGGGGGCAGGTATGTACTTTTCGACGGACCGTCTTTTTAAAAATCTACCAAAAATCAGATAATTATCCGATCAATACGAAATTTTCAGCGATTATTAAGAGAAGAATGAACTTTATAACAGTGTACTTATTTTTCATAAACGATATTTATATATATATATTTTTTTGCTTACAACCCCCCTTGTTTTGAGGGGGTACAAATATGCTTAAAATAATCATCTGAAACCGAACACAATATATTGTGTTGTTGTAGGGACAGAATTATAGATTAAAAAAAAAATTGTTTGCATACCTTATTTTGACGTCTGAATATCAGAACTTCGATTGTGTTTAATTATCCCGCTTTTGAGTTTTGAAGTGTGAAATTCGGTGAATATGTTAAGTAAAATAATTAATTTAAGTTAAGCAAAAAAAAAAAAAAAACATCTTTAATATTTATACGAAAAAAGCGATTTAAAATCTTTGATAAATAAATTAACAATTTTTTTTTAGCGAGCCGAATAATGCATGACCATTATTAAACAGGGCATGCTTTGAAGAATCGATACAAAAAAAAATTCGATAAAAATTGTGCCCTTTGTGTTAAAAATAGCATCATTTTTTCGATCCCGTTTGAAAACGTTAGCCGCCTTTCGACTACGGTGGACCAAACGCGCTGAAATAACTTTTTTTATTCTGCTTTAAATTGCCCCCCCCCCATTTTGGGGAGCCTGGCTCCCACATAAATACACATTAAAAACCAAACTCATACAAATGGTCACCCATCTGGTACTGGCCAGCCTCAGCGTTAATAATACATTGAAATTTTCGTCACTGAAAAATAAGTTTTTTGGCCTGTTTGGTCTTCCATAGTTTGCTTTTTATCAACTACAAACGTAAACTCTAGATCGACGCGAAGTAACTGGTTACCTATATGAATAAGTGGAATTATGTGAAATCCAGGTACTTATATTATAATATTTTTGCATATTCTCATAGAAAATCATCCTAAATCTTAGTTAGACAACAAATAAATACATTAATTATTTCAAAAACCCTTTTTATTTTTTAAATATTTATGTACATTTTTTTTGCAAGACAAAAAATGTCAATTGTTAACTTTTGGGGAAGATTAAACATTTAAAATTTAATTTAAAAAAAGTGGAAAAAGTTTTACATTATTCTGTTTTCTATATGATAAAATTCAGGGTTTTATCTTTCTGGAAAAAAAGTTACTCAGAAATAATGGATTTTAATAAATGTAATTTCGTTTTAAAGAACAACAACTTGATTTTTCGGCTATTTTTGGCGGTGCCTACTTCTTTCCCATTTAGCTAAAGGTATTGATTTCTTATCAGTTTCCTCATTGTTTATTTAAAAACAATTCTATATGGTTGCGGAATTTGTCCTTAAATTGACATTTGTCGACCCTATATACGTGCTAGTTCTCCTGCTATCAATTCTTCACATTTATATGCAAGGGCTTTACCATCTAAACGAACACTTATTTTAGTTTCTACATTTACAGAGAGTTTCATTTTCAGAGTTCTGGCTGTTACGTTGTCCATTTTATTTAATTCACTATCTGTTTTTGCATTATGAAAACTTATAGTTTTCGATAGGAAGTTAATTTAGGGAAGTTCCTATCAAGAATCTAGTATTATTCCTTTGGCAAGTTGTTTTGGATATGTGTAAGCTACATGCGAATTAAACCAGGTACTCCATATATCCGTTTTTCTTGTTTTTATTTCCGTGGTGTTTGTTTGGGGTACTTACTACTATTGGATCTGAGTTATCCATGCCTAATCTTATGTTTTTATAAGTTTTATATCTAGAATTGCCCATATACATATTATAAGATATAACATTGTATGATATACTTTTTCTATCCCTGCTACCACTAGGTTCTTTAGGTTCGTGCTTAATATATTTATTTTCAGTATTAAAACCTGATCTAGCTAATATATAAAGTCATCTGTCATCCCTTTTTTAAAAGATGGATTCGCTCGATTGACTAACACAAGATTTAGGAAGGGCGCACAGTTCACAGAATTATACACACACACACACACACACACACACACACACACACATATATATATATATATATATATATATATATATATATATATATAATGCTTCTTCCAAAAATTGGTGCTCAGTATACACGAAGAACGACTGGCTTGTGCAAGAGGAATTATTGCCTTGCAAAGAAAGGAAAATCATCAATGAACCTCTGGTGCACAGAAAGAGAATACTTTTTCCACGACTGTACATTTAGCTTGGCTGAGTCAAGCAGTTCACCAAGGCTCTGTACAAGGATCATGACTGCTTCGTTTACTTGTGTCAAGTTTTTTTTACCATTGACTATGAAGAAGTTGAAAAAAGGCATCATTGACAGTCCCCAGACCCGGCAACTTTTCATAGATCAAGAGTTCGAAAACTACATAAAGGAAGTGGGACTCAGAGCGTGGAATGCCTTTATTATCGTAGAAATTAACTTTCTTGGAAATAATAAGGCCAGAAACTACAAAGAATTTGGGAATAACACGCTGGCTGCTTTCAGAAACCTGAGCGCAATATAAGTGTCAAAGGTCACTATCTATTTTAACATATGAACCGGTTTCCTGAGAACCTAGATTTAATGAGTGACGAGTAGGGGAAGAGAGTCAATCAGATCATGGAAAAAAAATTGAGACCAGATATCAAGCTCGCTGAAACGTAATCATGATGGCTGACTACTGTTGAAATCTGAAGAGAGACATACCTGCCGCTGAGAATACCAGGAGTTCGAATAAATGAAAGTTCATCCACTGAAATTTGAACAATGATAAAGCAACGTGCAATTTACGTGTACTAACCGTTATCAATGCCCGTCATCTACATATACAGTAACATATACATCTAAATATACAGTAACATATACATCTACATATACAGTAACATATACATCTACATATACAGTAACATATACATCTACATATAGAGTAACATCTACATCTACATACAGAGTAACATATACATCTACATATAGAGTAACATATACATCTACATATACAGTAACATATACATCTACATATAGAGTAACATATAAATCTACATACAGAGTAACATATAAATCTACATATAGAGTAACATATACATTTACATATAGAGTAACATATACATATACATATACAGTAACATATACATCTACATATATAGTAACATATACATCTACATATACAGTAAAATATACATCTACATATACAGACAGAATATAAATCTACATATACAGTAACATATGCATCTACCATATACAGTGACATATACATTTACTATATAGAGTAACGTGCACATCTACATATACAGTAACATAGCATCTACAATATACAGTAACATCTATATCTACATATACACTAACATATACATCTACATATAAAATAATGTAAGAATCTATATATACAGCAACATATACATATACAGTAATATATACACCTACATATACCATAATATATATATCTACATATACCGTAACATATCAATATACATATACAGTAACATATACATCAACGTAGACAGTAAAATATACATCTACCATATACAGTAACATATATACAGTAACATAAACTTCTCCATATACAGTAACATATGCATCTAAATATACAGTTCATATACATCTACCTATAGAGTAACATATACATATACAATAACATATACATCTACATATACAGTAACATATACATCTACATATACAGTAACATATGCACCTCCCATATACAGTAACATATGCATCTCCCATATACAATAACATATGCATCTCCCATATACAGTAACATATGCATCTCCCATATACAGTAACACATGCATCTCCCATATACAGTAACATATGCATCTCCCATATACAGTAACATATACATCTACATATACAGTAACATATACATCTACATATAGAGTAACATATACATCTACATACAGAGTAACATATACATCTACATATAGAGTAACATATACATCTACATATACAGTAACATATACATCTACATATAGAGTAACATATAAATATACATATAGAGTAACATATAAATCTACATATAGAGTAACATATACATTTACATATAGAGTAACATATACATATACATATACAGTAACATATACATCTACATATATAGTAACATATACATCTACATATACAGTAAAATATACATCTACATATACAGACAGAATATAAATCTACATATACAGTAACATATGCATCTACCATATACAGTGACATATACATTTACTATATAGAGTAACGTGCACATCTACATATACAGTAACATAGCATCTACAATATACAGTAACATCTATATCTACATATACACTAACATATACATCTACATATAAAATAATGTAAGAATCTATATATACAGCAACATATACATATACAGTAATATATACACCTACATATACCATAATATATATATCTACATATACCGTAACATATCAATATACATATACAGTAACATATACATCAACGTAGACAGTAAAATATACATCTACCATATACAGTAACATATATACAGTAACATAAACTTCTCCATATACAGTAACATATGCATCTAAATATACAGTTCATATACATCTACCTATAGAGTAAAATATACATATACAATAACATATACATCTACATATACAGTAACATATACATCTACATATACAGTAACATATGCACCTCCCATATACAGTAACATATGCATCTCCCATATACAATAACATATGCATCTCCCATATACAGTAACATATGCATCTCCCATATACAGTAACACATGCATCTCCCATATACAGTAACATATGCATCTCCCATATACAGTAACATATACATCTACATATACAGTAACATATATATATGCATATACAGTAACATATATATCTACCATATACAGTAACATATACATTTACCATACACGGTAACATCTACATCTAAATATACAGTAACATACACATTTACATATACATTAACATATACACCTACATATACAGTAACATATGCATTTACCGTATACAGTAACATATACATCTACATGTACTGTAACATATACCTCTACATGTACTGTAACATATACATCTACATATACTGTAACATATACATCTACATGTACTGTAAACTATACATTTACATATACAGTAACATATACATTTACATATACAGTAACATATACATCTACCATATACAGGAACATATGCATCTAAATATACAGTAACATACATCTACCATATACAGTGACATATACACCTATTTATACAGTAACATAATTAGCTACCGTATACAGTAACATGCAAATACAGTAAAATATACATCTACATATACAGTAAAATATACATTTACTATATAGATTAACGTACACATACACATATAGAGTAACATATAAATTTACAATATACAGTAACACATACATCTACATATACAGCAACATATGCATCTAAATATATAGTAACATGCATCTCCGATATACAGTTACATATACACCTATTTATACAGTAATATATACATCTACCGTATACAGTAACGTACGTATACATATAGAGTAACATATACATCTACCATATAGAGTAACATATACATCTACCATATAGAGTAAGATATACATCTACCATATAGAGTAACATATACATCTACATATAGAGTAACATATACATCTACCATATAGAGTAACATATAAATCTACCATATAGAGTAACATTTACATCTACCATATAGAGTAACATATACATCTACCATATAGAGTAACTTATACATCTATCATATAGAGTAACTTATACATCTACCATATAGAGTAACATATACATCAACCATATACAGTAACATATACATTTACTATATAGAATAACGTATACATCTACGTATACAGTAATATACACATCTACAATATACAGTAACATATACACCAACATATGCATATACAGTAATGTAATACTCTACATATACAACAACATATACATATACAGTAACATATACATCTACATATATCGTAACATATACAACTACATATACGGTAACATATACATCTACTTATACAGTAATATATACATCTACATATACAGTAGCAGATACATCTACATATACAGTAACATACACATCTACATATACAGTAACATACACATTTACATATACAGTAACATATAAATTTGCAATATACAGTAACATATACATATATATATACAGTAATATACGCATCTAAATATACAATAACATTCATCTACCATATACAGTACATATACACCTATTTATACAGTAACATATACATCAACCGTATACAGTAACATATACATCTACAATTTACAGTAACATATACATCTACATATACAGTCAAATATACATCTACGTATACAGTAAAATATACATCTACCATATACAGTAACATATTCCTTTACTATATAGAGTAACGTACACATATACAGTTACATAAACATCTACAATATTCAGTAATATATACATCTACCGTATATAGTAACATGTACATCCACATATACAGTAATGTAAGGATCTACATATATAGAAACATATACATATATAGTAACATATACATCTACATATACAGTAACATATACATCTACATATACAGTAACATATACATCTACTTATACAGTAACATATCATCGGAATATGCAGTAACATATACATATACAGTAAAATATTAATCTACCATACACAGTAACACATACACAGAAGAATAAACGTCTCCATATACAGTAACATATGCAACTAAATATACAGTAACATATACTTCTGCATATACAGTAACATCTACATCAATATATACATTTACATATACAGTAACATATACATCTACTATATAAAATAACATATAAATCTACATATAAAGTAACATATAAATCTACATATACAGTATCATATGAATCTAGATATACAGTAACATATGCATCTAACATATACAGTTACATATACATTTACATATACAGTAACATATACATCTTCCAATACAGTAGCATATACATTTATCATATACTGTTCCATATACATCTACATTATATAGTTACATATACATCTACCATATAAATTAGCGTATACATCTACATATAGAGTAATATATACATCCACCATATACGGTAGCATATACATCTAAATATACAGTAGAATATACATCTACCATACAGAGTAACATCTACATCTACATATACAGTAACATATACACAATAACATAAACGTCTCCATATACATAAACATATACATCTACATATACAATAACATATAAATCTGCATATACAGCAACGCATGCATCTTCCATATACAATAACATATACATCTACAGTAACATATACAACTACATATACAATAGCATATACATCCACACATACAGTAACGTAAGCATCTGCCATATACAGTAACATATACATCTACATATACTGTAACATATACATCTACATATACTGTAACATATACATTCTCATGTACAGAAACATATACACCTACCATATACAGTAACATATACACCTACCATATACAGTAACATATACACCTACCATATACAGTAACATATACACCTACCATATACAGTAACATATACACCTTCCATATAGAGTAACATATGCCCCAACACACATATACACACACACAAATATACACGGTGCTAGTTTGCCGTTGACCCAGAAAAAGAGTTCATTCGCCCTTTGAAAGGTCTTGTTTTTAATGCTTCGGGGAGACTAGCCGCCATCATCGCCAAACAAGCATATACAGTAACGTATACATTTACATATACAGTAACATATACACCTTCCAATACAGATACATTTATCGTATACTGTTGCATATATATCTACATTATACAGTTACATATACATCTACCATATAAAGTAACGTATACATCTATAGATGCAGTAATATATTTATCTACCATACAGAGTAATATATACATCTACATATAGAGTAACATATACACCTACATATACCGTAACATATACACCTACATATACAGTAACATATACAGCTACATATACAGTCACGTATACACCTACATATATAGTAACATATACACCAACATATACATTAACATATAAACCTACATATACACTAACAAATACAGTAACATACGCGTTTAACATATACAGTCCATATACATCTACATATACTGTAACATATGCATTTACATATACAGTAACATATACATCTACCATATAAAATAACATATACATCTACATATGCAGTAACATATAAATCTACATATACAGTATCATATGCATCAGGATATACAGTCACATATGCATCTAACATATACAGTTACATATACATTTACATATACAGTAACATATACATGTTCCAATACAGTAACATATACATTTATCATACACTGTTACATATACATCAACATTATATAGTTACATATTCATCTACCATATAAATTAACGTGTACATCTACATATAGAGTAATATATACATCCACCATACAGCGTAACATATACATCTAAATATAAAGTAAAATATACATCTACCATACAAAGTAACATCTACATATACAGTAACATATACATCTACATATACAGTAACGTATACACAGTAACATAAACATCTCCATATACAGTAACATATGTATCTACAAACACAATAACATATAAATCTACATATACAGTAACATATGCATCTGCCATCTTCAATAACATATACATCTACATATACAGTAACATATACAATTACATATACAATAGCATATACTTCCACACATACAGTAACGTAGGAATCTTCAGTATACAGTAAAATATACGTCTACATACACTGTAACATATACACCTACCATATACAGTAACATACACACCTAGCATATACAATAACATATACATCTACCATATACAGTAACACATACATCTACCATAAACAGTAACATGTACATCTACCATAAATAGTAACCTATACATCTACCATAAATAGTAACCTATACATCTACCATAAATAGTAACCTATACATCTACCATAAACAGTAACATATACATCTACCATAAACAATAACATATACATCTACCATAAACAGTAACATATACATCTACCATAAACAGTAACATATATATCTACCATAAACAGTAACATATACATCTACCATAAACAGTAACATATACATCTACCATAAACAGTAACATATACATCTACCATAAATCAAACTTATAAAGTAACACATACATCTACATATACAGTAACATATACATTCACACATACAGTTACATCTACATGTACAGTAACACGTACATTTACTATATACAGTAACATATACATGTACATATACAGAAACATATGCATCTAACATATACAGTAACATGTACTACATATAGAGT
Source organism: Euprymna scolopes (assembly GCF_053919585.1). NCBI lineage: Eukaryota > Metazoa > Mollusca > Cephalopoda > Sepiida > Sepiolidae > Euprymna > Euprymna scolopes. Next base: position 22,833,425 of record NC_136520.1, read on the forward strand.
AACATATAAAACTACATATACACAATCACATGCATGTACATATACAGTAACGTATGCATCTACATATACATTAACATATACATCTACCATATACAGTAACATGTATATTTACGATACACAGTAAAATATACATCTACCATAAACAGTAACATATACATCTACCATATACAGTAACATATACATCTACATATACAGTAACATTTACATTTACATATACAGTACCATATACATTTACATATAGAGTAACATATATATCTACATATACTGTAACATATAAACAGAAACATTAACGTCTCCATATACAGTAACATATGCATCTACAAACACAATCACATATAAATCTACATATACAGTAACGTATGCATCTTCCATATACAATAACATATACAACTTCATATACATTAACATATACAATTACATATAGAATAGCATATACATCTACAAATAGAGTAACGTAGGAATCTTCCATATACAGTAAAATATACGTCTACATATACAGTAACATATACACCTACCATATACAGTAACATATACACCTACCATATACAGTAACATATACACCTTCCATATACAGTAACATATACACCTACCATATACAGCAACATATACATCTACCATATACAGTAACATATGCATCTAACATAAAAAGTAACACGTACATCTACCATAAACAGTAACATGTACATCTACCATAAACAGTAACATGTACATCTACCATAAACAGTAACATGTACATCTACCATAAACAGTAACATATACATCTACCATAAATAGTAACATATACATCTACCATATAAATAACATATACATCTACCATAAACAGTAACATATACATCTACCATATAAAGTAACATATACATCAATATATAAAGTAACACATACATCAACATATACAATAACATATTCATTCACGCATGCAGTAACATCTACATGTACAGTAACACGGACATTTACTATATACAGTAACATATCCATCTACATATACAGAAACATATGCAGCTATTATATACAGTAACATATATATTTACGATACACAGTAAAATATACATCTACCATATACAGTAACATATCCATCTACCATATACAGTAACATATACATATACCATATACAGTAACATATACATCTAACATATACAGTTACACATACATCTACATATACAGTAACATATGCATTTACATATACAGTAACATATGCATTTACATATACAGTAACATTTGAATTTACATATACAGTAACATATGAATTTACATATACAGTAACATATACATTTACATATACAATGACATATACATATACATATACAGCAACATATACATCTGCATATACAGCAACATAGGCATCTAAATATACAGCAACATATACATCTATATATACAGCAACATAGGCATCTACGTATACAGCAACATATACATCAATATATACAGCAACATATGCATCTACATATACAGCAACATATACATCAATATATACAGCAACATATACATCTACATATACAGCAACATATGCATTTACATATACAGCAACATATGCATCTACATATACAGCAACATATACATCAATATATACAGCAACATATAAATCTACATATACAGCAGCATATGCATCTACATATACAGCAACATGTGCATCTACATATACAGCAACATGTGCATCTACATATGCCGTACCATATACATTTACATATACAGTAACATTTGCATTTACATATACAGTAACATATACATTTACATATACAATGACATATACATATACATATACAGCAACATATACATCTACATATACAGCAACATAGGCATCTACATATACAGCAACATATACATCTATATATACAGCAACATAGGCATCTACGTATACAGCAACATATACATCAATATATACAGCAACATATGCATCTACATATACAGCAACATATACATCAATATATACAGCAACATATACATCTACATATACAGCAACATATGCATTTACATATACAGCAACATATGCATCTACATATACAGCAACATATACATCAATATATACAGCAACATATACATCTACATATACAGCAACATATGCATCTACATATACAGCAACATGTGCATCTACATATACAGCTACATGTGCATCTACATATGCCGTACCATATACATTTACATATACAGTAGCATAGACATTTACATTTACAGTTACATATAAATTTACAATGTACAGTACCACATACATCTACATATACAGTAACACATGCATCTTAATATACAGTAGCATACATCTACCATATACAGTAACATATACAACTATTTATACAGTAACATATACATATACAGTATACAGTAACTTATACATCTACAGTATACAGTAACATATACATCTACCATATACAGGAGCATATACATTTAACATATACAGGAGCATATACATCTACAATATACAGGAGCATATACATCTACCATATACAGTAACATATACATCTACCATATACAGTAACATATACATCTACTATATACAGTAACATATACATCTACTATATACAGTAACATATACATCTACCATATACAGTAACATATACATCTACATATACTGTATAATATACATCTACATATACATTTAAATATATATCTACCATCTACTACATACATTTACTATATAGAGTAACGTACACATCTACAGCTACAGTAAGATTAAACATCTACAATATGCACTAACACATATATACAGTAATTTAACGATCTACATATACAGCAACATATACATATACAGTAACATATACATCTACATATAGAGTAACATCTACATATAGAGTAACATATGCATTTACCATATACAGTAACATACGCATTTACCATATACAGTAATATATACATCTACATACACTGTAACGTATACATGCAGCAACGTATACGTCTACCATATAAAGTAACACATACATCTGCATATAAAGTAACATATACATCTACATATACCGTATCATATGCATCTACATATACCGTATCATATGCATCTATATATACCGTATCATATGCATCTACATATACCGTATCATATGCATCTACATATACTGTATCATATGCATCTACATATACAGTAACATGGAGAGAAACTGAATGCCTACTAGACACTATCCTCGAGTACCCAAGGTCTCTCTGTACAGGGGTTTGTCAGAAATTCTTATATGAGGACACTTCATTGGAAGTAAACCCTGACTAAATATTCAAAGAAATGGTGTGCTATCTCCTCAAGCCATCCAGCACGTCCCTCAGTTTGCAGACGGGGGCACCCCCTTTAGAAATAAAGGGCAGCTTTGAATAAGAAATAAAAAGCCGTAAACAATGGGGAAATCAAAACAACATATGAAACAAAATAAAAACACATACTGGCAGGTCGGCACCCAGGATAAAAAGGGCCCTTCAACCCGTTAATACGCCAGGCGGGAAATTGCAAACAATGGTGTAAACCTTCCGAACTCTGGAAGTGGCTCTCCAACCATGACAGAGGATAACCAGGGTCAGCCATCAGGCCTTGATAACAGAGGTCCTGGCCCCCAAACATCAAATTCAGCAACAAGAAGAAAGAAAAATACAAGAGGCTTAAATGCTCAGCCGTGGTCTGTTGCAGAAAAGAAGGTGCTACTGTTTTGCTACCACTACTCGAAGTTCGAAAAGTGGAGCAAAACATCCACTGACATTCTTACCGAGAAAATAAAAGATACTAACATATACATCTAGCATATACAGTAACGTATACATTTACATATACAGTAACATATACATTTTCCAATACAGTAACATATACATTTATCATATACTGTGGCATATATATCTACATTATACAGTTACATATACATCTACCATATAAAGTAACGTATACATCTACAGATGCGGTAATATATTTATCTACCATACAAAGTAACATATACATCTACATATACAGTAGCATATAAATCTACATATACAGTAGCATATGCATCTACATATACAGTAACATATACATCTAAATATACATTTTAAGATACATCTATCGTATACAATAATATATGCCTCTACATATACAGTTACGTGCCCCTACATGTACAGTAACATGTATATGTTACTGTATATATAGGGGCAGTAACATAAACATCTTCATATACAGTAATATATGCATCTACATATACAATAACATATAAATCTACATATACAGTAACATATGCATCTTCCATATACAATAACATATACATCTACATATTCAGTAACATATACATCTACATATACAGTAACATATACATCTACCATATACAGTAACATATACATCTACCATATACAGTAACATATACATCTACCATATACAGTAACATATACATCTAACATATAAAGTAACACACACATCTACATATACAATAACAAACATTTACATATACAGTAACATATACATCTAAATATACATTTTAAGATACATCTATCGTATACAATAATATATGCCTCTACATATACAGTAACATATACATTTTCCAATACAGTAACATATACATTTATCATATACTGTGGCATATATATCTACATTATACAGTTACATATACATCTACCATATAAAGTAACGTATACATCTACAGATGCGGTAATATATTTATCTACCATACAAAGTAACATATACATCTACATATACAGTAGCATATAAATCTACATATACAGTAGCATATGCATCTACATATGCAGTAACATATACATCTAAATATACATTTTAAGATACATCTATCGTATATAATAATATATGCCTCTACATATACAGTTACATGTGCCCCTACATGTACAGTAACATGTATATGTTACTGTATATGTAGGGGCAGTAACATAAACATCTCCATATACAGTAATATATTCATCTACATATACAATAACATATAAATCTACATATACAGTAACATATGCATCTTCCATATACAATAACATATACATCTACATATTCAGTAACATATACATCTGCATATACAGTAACATATACATCTACCATATACAGTAACATATACATCTACCATATACAGTAACATATACATCTACCATATACAGTAACATATGCATCTATCATATACAGTAACATATACATCTAACATATAAAGTAACACACACGTCTACATATACAATAACAAACATTTACATATACAGTAACATATACATCTAAATATACATTTTAAGATACATCTATCGTATACAATAATATATGCCTCTACATATACAGTTACATGTGCCCCTACATATACAGTAACATGTATATGTTACTGTATATGTAGGGGCAGTAACATAAACATCTCCATATACAGTAATGTATGCATCTACATATACAATAACATATGAATCTACTTATACAGTAACATATGCATCTTCCATATACAATAACATATACATCTACATATTCAATAACATATACATCTACATATACAGTAACATATGCATCTTCCATATACAATTACATATACATATACATATTCAGTAACATATACATCTACATATACAGTAACATATACATCTACCATATACAGTAACATATACATCTACCATATACAGTAACATATACATCTACCATATACAGTAACATATACATCTACCATATACAGTAACATATACATCTAACATATAAAGTAACACACACATCTACATATACAATAACAAACATTTACATATACAGTAACATATACACCTAAATATACATTTTAAAATACATCTATCGTATACAATAATATATGCCTCTACATATACAGTTACATGTGCCCCTACATATACAGTAACATGTATATGTTACTGTATATGTAGGGGCAGTAACATAAACATCTCCATATACAGTAATGTATGCATCTACATATACAATAACATATAAATCTACATATACAGTAACATATGCATCTTCCATATACAATAACATATACATCTACATATTCAATAACATATACATCTACATATACAGTAACATATACATCTACCATATACAGTAACATATACATCTACCATATACAGTAACATATACATCTACCATATACGTTAACATATAAAACTACATATACACAATCATATGCATCCGCATATACAGTAACATATACATCTACATATATAGTAACGTATATTTACCATATACAATAAAATATGCATCTACCATATACAGTACAATATACATCTACCATATACAGTAAAATATACATCTACCATATACAGTAACATATACATCTACCATATACAGTAACATATACATCTACCATATACAGTAACATATACATCTACATATACAGTAACATATACAATTACCATATACTGTAACATATACATTTACCATATACTGTAACATATGCATCTACATATACATTTACATATACATCTACATATACAGTTACATATACATCTATCATATAAATTAACATATACATCTATATCATTCACAGACTATTTCGCTGTATCACAGCACTTTCACTGTGGTTAGATAGGTAGATGTCTGACATTATGATCTAAACTAGAGGTTTACACTTAGTGCGAAGACGCTGCAAGAGAATTAACAGTGTTTATATAAACACTGTCAACCAGCAAAGATTGCTCATTTGGATTTTGTTTTTTGTTTGCTTGTTCAAAGAGCTTCAGATATATAAAGAAAGAGAGGAAATATGGAAAGAGGGAGACAGTGAGAGAAAACAAAAAGACAAGCTGTCAAACAGAGGAGACAGGCAGGGAGGATGATAGACAGAATGACAGAGGGAAAGGAAAAATACCGACAAAGAGATAGAGACATAATCATATGTACAGAGAGATGCATACAGCGAAACTAGTTGAGAGAGATAAACATAACAGAGAGATGTAGGAAGATAGAGGGAGAGGCAGAGAGATAGAGAAAGTGATATAGATTGAGAAGTAGCCAGAGAGACAGCGACATGACAAAAGAGACAGGCAGAGAAGCAGAGAAACTTATATAGGCATATATCTGTGTGTGTGTGTGTGTGTGTGTGTGTGTGTGTGTGTGTGTGTGTGTGTGTACAGAGAGGAGGAGGGGAGAGAGAAAGATACAGTATAAAAGAGAATACAAGAGAAGTGGTCTCAATAAATGATGATCGACTCATAGACAATCGCTACAAATGAAAAACGCAAACACATGGCACTGTCACGAAGAATTATCTCTTAAATATCTCTTTGCTATGATAAAAATACGTGCGAAAATGGAGAAAGAGAACTCGTGGGACGCTTGAATTAAGATATGACCTCTTCTTTTGTATTTGTGTAACGAAGGAATGAAAAGCGACGACTGACTTCACGAATGTAGAAACAAAGATAAAAATATATCATAAGGAAACAGTATTGTTCAAGTTTGGCAAAGATCGAAACGAAGACAAGACATTCAACGAACTCTGTTATGTTTGTTTACCGTATATCAGCAATGTTTAGAGGATTTAATGCCAAAGCAACATATTTTGTCTAGGATTAAAATTCTATTTGTTTTTTATTCAGGACCCGGGCAACGTCGGGTAACTTTGCTAGTCCCGTATGAATTAAAATTAAAATCAAAATGAAACGTAAAACTTTTTAAAAATTTATAATCCCTATAAAATCGAAAATCGGTTATCTTCATGATATTCGGTTTAATGTCAGTTTTAGACATTGGCATGTGTTGGACGGATATTAGAAACTGACTTTTCTCAAGTTTTTCTTTCTTTTTCTCTCACATCTGTTCTCATCATTTCCTCCTCTCTTTTCCTTACCCCCCCCCAATGTGAACTGGCTTTATTACCTAAACGGTTCTACATATACTAACACTAGACCTCTCATCTATATTTATTTATTTATTTATTTTTACAAGGTGGTCACCACTTATCAAGGCCCGGAAGCCACTCATGGACAAGGGTTATTGTAAGTACAGTACGTTAGTGTGGATATTTAAAGTGTCTACTTAAGAGGGCGGTTCATCAGGAATTTGTTTACGTTGGACTTGAAGACATCCAAGTTGTAGTCAGGAGGGAAGCAGGCAGGCGGAACAGAGTTCCATACGCGTGCAGTTCTAAGAAAGAAGCTTTGTTCATGGAATCTACGTTTTGATTTAGGCATAGATAAAGAGTGGGGAAAGTTTTTGACAGTGGATTCAGCTAGACGGGTGTTTTTCGTAAAAGATTGGCGAGGGGGGGCAGAGATTGGAGTTCAGACGATCAGCTGCCATGGAAATAACGATAAAACAAAGATAGGCTTGCAACGTCTCTTCTGTGGGAGAGAGGTTGCAGGGAAGAGAAAAGGGCATCCCCCACTAAGCTACGAAGTCTATTTTGTACTCTGTCAAGGCAGGATAGGCTGATTTTTTAGCAGCTCCTGCCCAGATATGGCAGCTGTATTCCATCCTTGGACGTACTTGGCTTTTATATAGATAGAGAATTGCATCAGTAGTGAGATATCTTCTGGAGCGGTAAAAGGATCACACCATCTTTCCAGTGACCTTGGCAACAGAAGCTTGTTAAAACATGGCGCTTCTCCTAGACGAGAGCCATCCATTTCAATTGATGCCAGATGGGGACCAGAGCGTCGATGATGTAAAGATAGGAGATGCATTAAAGGTAACCAGCCACGTCTTCCCCCACTGAACCACTCGTTCGAGATCAGAGGAGAAAGAATCAGAGAGCTTTGTCGTAGATAGTCGTGTCATCAGCGTAGATGTCAATGAATGATTTAAGTATGTGTTTAGGGAAATCATTGATGTAGATCAGGAAGAGAGTTGGGCCCAGGATGGACCCTTGAGGGACTCCAGCATTAATACTGCAGGCCTCTGATTTTTGTCCATCAACCACTACTCTTATGAGCCTATAAGAGAGAAATGATTTAATGATAGAGAGAATATTTCCAGTTATACCATAGCTGGGGATCTTGTGAAGTAGGCCTTTATGCCATACCTTGTCGAAGGCCTTTGATATGTCAAGAGCAATTGCCCTGGAAAGGAAGCCTTTGTCAAGAGATTCACTAATCCTTTGAGATATAACCGTTAGCACATCTGTGATAGATCTTGCAGAACAGAAACCATATTGCGTGTCACTAAGAAGGTTATTTCTGCTGAGGTGGTTGACTATTTCTCTATTTAATATGGATTCCAGCAACTTACTCATGACACACAGGAGACTTATTGGTCTGTACTGAGAGGGAGATGACTTATCACCTGAGCTCTTAAATACAGGGCATACTGATGATGTTTTCCAGGGTGTTGGAAAGCACTTCTCCTTAAGGCAACGTTTAAACAGTTATGGCAGCAAGTTCTGGTTGAAGCTTTTTTAACACTATAATTGGGATGCTGTCAGGGCCAATAGCTTTACTAGAATCAAGGTTCTGGATTAGCTTGGCGACCTCATGCACGGATATTTGTATGTTACCTAGCGTGTTTTGTGTTATAGGAGGAAATATGGGGAGTTGATGGCCTTCGTCGCATAGGGTAGAATTAGCTGCAAAGTTTTGGCAAATAGTTTGGCCTTGTCTGAAGCTGACGAGATGACCTTTGGTCCATTGATAATGCTTGGGATAGAATGCACACTTCTGTTCAGGATCCTATTTGTTATTTGTCAAAACTGGTGGGAACCAAGCCGCTGATCAGCTACCTTGGATTTAACAGACTGGGCATATAGCTCTCTTGCATTTTTTATTACACTTTTACAGTGGTTGCTGGCGTTCCTGGAAGCAGCTTTAGTCTCAGTGCATCTATTACGTTGGTAGCTATGGAAAAAGTGATTTCTGTGCGCAATGGCAGCAGCGCATTCTGGAGAGAACCATGGCTGACTGGTAGGTTTTTGTTGGAATTTTTTAGAGTGTATGAATTGGTCTATGCCTATAATTAACCATTCGGTCAGGTCTGATACTATAGAGGACACATCCTTTAAACATGGAATGCAGAGTTAGATCAGATATAAATGTATGGAAGCTATCCTAGTCAGCCATAGAGTATCGATATACAGTATGGTGGTGGGGTAGGTCTGGGGACTTCTTACATTTCCTTTTTATCTTAACTGATACGACGAAGTGGTCGGAGGATCCTAGAGGAGAAAGAACGGAACATGAACATAGCTCAGGGGAAGTTGAGAGAAAAAGGTCTAGGAGGCTTAGTATTGGGCACACGGATGGGCTCGCGAACAATCTGAGTGAGGTCATAAGCAATGGCAAAATCATGACAGAACCTCCACTCATCGTCCGTCTTATTTGAGTAGATCAGCCATTCCACATTATGGACGTTGAAGTCACCACAGATGTGGATGTTAGCTGAGGGGTGTGCAGACAGGATGTGGTCTATTTTCTCAGATATGCTCTTAAAGATAGTAACTCTGCTGTTGTGGGGCCGATAGAGGGCAAATATAAATGCAGTAGTGTAAGCAAGTGCAACCCAGAAGAAGGTAAATTAGGATCTTCTCTAGAGATATCCCTACCACATGGGAAGCCATCTTTAATGTAGGCACATATTCCATGCCTATGGCGATCTTGGGGGTTAGATTTACATGTTAAATTAGAGTATCTATTTTTTCGATGTGAGCTTGCAATCGAAGTATCTTGTCCTGCACACATTTTCTTATGCTATCCAGATTCATATCTTCTCTGAGGTCAACAGATCTAAATTACACCTCAATCGCATTCTTCTCATATCATTTCATCGCATCTGCTGAACTTTTACTAACAATGTTTCACTTTTACTGCGTACACAAACTTGATAAACTCTTTCATTCGTTAATTTTTATAAGGTTTTTTTCTTTATTGATTTATCAATACATATCAACTAATTTTTGTAAATATGAATTATGATTCTTTCAGTGTAAATCCACTCGAAGATCCAATATAATGAGATGTATGAATTGTCGGTTGAATGATGATGAATATGATTAAACGATTGAAAATGAACAAAATTTTGTGACCTACGCATATTTTTACAAGCATTTTTGACAGTGGATTTGAAGAGTAAGATTGTAGGGAAGCCGTTTCAATGCAATAAAGACGATGAAAATATTTTAATTACTGAGTTACCACTTATCAAGGCTAAAAGCCACTCGACGAAAAAGCTATTGAGATGGGCAGATTATTATTTTTCATGATGAACAATATGAGAAGATTGAAAATGCTGAATGAAACGCAAAATGTTATTGAAGAGGACTGTTTGTAACATTGATTTACGTTAGATTTGAAGATGGCTATGTTTTATCTTTTAGGGAAGGAATAGAAATTAATGAGATGAATGGATAGCCAGTTAAATGATAATGAATATTATAAGAAGATTGAGAAGAACAAATGAAAAGAACAAACCATTACTTATGACAATTATTTGTTCACATTGGGTTTGAAGACAACCATGTTGTAGTCTGCAGGTAAGTACTTCTGTGCTGATCAATTGGCACAGAACTGCTTCCCTGCTAACTACAACATGGTCTGAAGATCATCATATTTTTTTTATTTACTAATGATAGTTTATCAGGGTATTTGATGTATACACCCTAAAAGTATTTGATCTATACGACCTTGAAGTATTTGATCTATACGCCCTAGAACGATTTGATCTATACGCCCTAGAACTATTTGATCTATACGCCCTAGAACTATTTGATCTATACGCCCTAGAACAATTTGATCTATACGCCCTAGAACTATTTGATCTATACTCCCTAGAACTATTTGATCTATAGGCCCTAGCACTATTTGATCTATACGCCCTAGAACTATTTGATCTATACGACCTAGAAGTATTTGATCTATACGCCTTAGAAGTATTTGATCTATACGTCCTAGAACTATTTGATCTATACGCCCTAGAACTATTTGATCTATACGCCCTAGAACTATTTGATCTATACGCCCTAGAACTATTTAATCTATACGCCCTAGAACTACTGATCTATACGCCCTAGAACTATTTCATCTATACGCCCTTGAAGTATTTGATCTATACGCCCTAGAACTATTTGATCTATACGACCTAGAACTATTTGATCTATACGCCCTAGAACTATTTGATCTATACGCCCTAGAACTATTTGATCTATACGCCCTTAAAGTATTTGATCTATACGCCCTAGAACTATTTGATCTATACGCCCTAGAACTATTTGATCTATACGCCCTAGGACTATTTGATCTATACGACCTAGAAGTATTTGATCTATACGCCTTAGAAGTATTTGATCTATACGCCCTAGAACTACTGATCTATACGCCCTAGAACTATTTGATATATACGCCCTTGAAGTATTTGATCTATACGCTCTTGAAGTATTTGATCTGTACGCCCTAGAAGTATTTGATCTATACGCCCTTGAACTATTTGATCTATACGCCCTTGAAGTATTTGATCTATAAGCCCTAGAAGTATTTGATCTATACGCCCTAGAAGTATTTGATCTATACGCCCTAGAAGTATTTGATCTATACGCCCTTGAAGTATTTAATCTATACGCCCTAGAAGTATTTGATCTATACGCCCCAGAACTATTTTATCTATACGCCATAGAACTATTTTATCTATACGCCCTAGAACTATTCGATCTATACGCCCTAATACTATTTGATCTATACGCCCTAGAACTATTTGATCTATACGCCCTAGAACTATTTGATCTATACGACCTAGAAGTATTTGATCTATACGCCTTAGAACTATTTGATCTATACCCCCCAGAACAATTTGATCTATACGCCTTTAAAGTATTTGATCTATACGCCCTAGAACTATTTGATCTATACGCCCTAGAAGTATTTGATCTATACGCCCTTGAAGTATTTGATCTATACGCCCAAGAAGTATTTGATCTATACGAACTAGAAGTATTTGATCTATACGCCCTAGAACTATTTGATCTATACGCCCTAAATGTATTTGATCATTACGCCCTGGAAGTATTTGATCTATACACCCTAGAATTATTTGATCTATACGCCCTAGAACTATTTGATCAATACGCCCTAAAAGTATTTGATCTATACGCCCTAGAAGTATTTGATCTATACGCCCTAAAAGTATTTGATCTATACGCCCTTGAAGTATTTGATCTATACGACCTAGAACTATTTGATCTATACGCCCTAATACTATTTGATCTATACGACCTAGAACTTTTTGATCTATACGCCTTAGAAGTATTTGATCTATACGCCCTTGAAGTATTTGATCTATACGCCCTAGAAGTATTTGATCTGTCCGCCCTAGAACTATTTGATCTATACGCCCTAGAAGTATTTGATCTATACGCCCTAAAAGTATTTGATCTATACGCCCTAGAACTATTTGATCTATACGCCCTTGAAGTATTTATCTATACGCCCTAGAACTATTTGATCTATACGCCCTAGAATTATTTGATCTATACGCCCTAGAATTATTTGATCTATACGCCCTAGAACTATTTGATCTATACGCCCTAGAACTATTTGATCTATACGCTCTAGAACTATTTGATCAATACGCCCTAATACTATTTGATCTATACGACCTAGAACTATTTGATCTATACGCCCTAGAAATATTTTATCTATACGACCTAGAAGTATTTGATCTATAAGCCCTAGAACTACTGATCTATACGCCCTTGAACTTCTATAGAAGTATTTGATCTATACGCCCTTCTATAGAAGTATTTGATCTATACGCCCTAGAACTACTGATCTATACGCCCTAGAACTATTTGATCTATACGCCCTTGGAGTATTTTATCTATACGCCCTTGAAGTATTTGATCTATACGCCCAAGAAGTATTTGATCTATACACCCTAGAAGTATTTGATCTATACGCCCTAGAAGTATTTGATCTATACGCCCTTGAAGTATTTGATCTATACGCCCTAGAAGTATTTGATCTATACACACTAGAAGTATTTGATCTATACGCCCTTGAAGCATTTGATCTATACGCCCTTGAAGTATTTGATCCATACGCACTAGAACTATTTTATCTATACGCCCTAAAAGTATTTGATCTATACGCCCTTGAAGTATTGGATCTATACGCCCTAGAAATGTTTGATCTATACGCCCAAGAAGTATTTGATCTATACGCCCTTCACATATTTGATCTATACGCCCTTCAAGTATTTGATCCATACGCCCTTGAAGTATTTGATCTATACGCCCTTGAAGTACTTGATCTATACGCCCTAGAAGTATTTGATCTATACGCCCTAGAACTATTTGATCTATACGCCCTAGAAGTATTTGATCTATACGCCCTAGAACTATTTGATCCATACGCCCTTGAATATTTGATCTATACGCCCTAGAACTATTAGATCTATACGCCCTAGAAGTATTTGATCTATACGCCCTAGAAGTTTTTGATCTATACGCCCTTGAATATTTGATCTATACGCCCTTGAAGTATTTGATCTATACGTCCTAGAACTATTTGATCTATACGTCTTAAAAGTATTTGATTAATACGCCCTTGAAGTATTTGATCTATACGCCCTAGAACTATTTGATCTATACGCCCTAGAAGTAGTTAATATATACGCCCTTGAAGTATTTGATCTATACGCGCTAGAACTATTTGATCTATACGTCCTAGAAGTATTTGATCTATACGCTCTTGAAGTATTTCATCTATACGCCCTAGAACTATTTGATCTGTACGCCCTAGAAGTAGTTGATCTATACGCCCTTGAAGTATTTGATCTATACGCCCTTGACGTATTTGATCTATACGCCCTTGAAGGGTTTACTCTATACGCCCTAGAAGTATTTGATCTATACGCCCTTGAACTATTTGATCTATACGCCCATGAAGTCTTCTATACGCCCTTGACGTATTTGATCTATACGCCCTTGAAGGGTTTACTCTATACGCCCTTTAAGTATTTGATCTATACGCCCTAGAAGTGTATGGTCTATACGCCCCTGAAGTATTTGATCTATACGGCCTTGAAGTACTTGATCTATACGCCCTAGAACTATTTGATCTATACGCCCTTTAAGTATTTTATCTATACGCCCTAGAAGTATTTGATCTATACGCCCTTGAAGTATTTGATATATACACCCTAGAACTATTTGATCTATACGCCCTTGAAGTATTTGATCTATACTCCCTTGAAGTATTTGATCTATACGCCCTTGAAGTATTTGATCTATACGCCCTTGAAGTATTTGATCAATACGCCCTAGAAGTATTTGTTCTATACGCCCTTGAAGTATTTGATCTATACGCCCTGGAAGTATTTTATCTATACGTCCTACAAGTATTTGATCTATACACCCTACAAGTATTTGTTCTATACGCCCTTGATGGATTTGATCTATACGCCCTAGAAGTATTTGATCTATACGCCCTTGAAGTATTTGATCTATACGCCCTAGAAGTATTTGATCTGTACGCCCTAGAAGTATTTGATCTATACGCCCTTAAAGTATTTCATCTATAGGCCCTTGAATATTTTATCTATAAGACCTTGAAGTATTTGATCTATACGCCCTTGAAGCATTTGATCTATACGCCCTTGAAGTATTTGATCTATACGCCCTAGAAGTATTTGATCTATACGCCCTAAAAGTATTTGATCTATACGCCCTAGAAGTATTTGATCTATACGCCCTTGAAGTATTTAATCTATACGCCCTAGAAGTATTTGATCTATACGCCCCAGAACTATTTTATCTATACGCCATAGAACTATTTTATCTATACGCCCTAGAACTATTCGATCTATACGCCCTAATACTATTTGATCTATACGCCCTAGAACTATTTGATCTATACGCCCTAGAACTATTTGATCTATACGACCTAGAAGTATTTGATCTATACGCCTTAGAACTATTTGATCTATACCCCCCAGAACAATTTGATCTATACGCCTTTAAAGTATTTGATCTATACGCCCTAGAACTATTTGATCTATACGCCCTAGAACTATTTGATCTATACGCCCTTGAAGTATTTGATCTATACGCCCAAGAAGTATTTGATCTATACGAACTAGAAGTATTTGATCTATACGCCCTAGAACTATTTGATCTATACGCCCTAAATGTATTTGATCATTACGCCCTGGAAGTATTTGATCTATACACCCTAGAATTATTTGATCTATACGCCCTAGAACTATTTGATCTATACGCCCTAGAAGTATTTGATCTATACGCCCTAGAAGTATTTGATCTATACGCCCTAAAAGTATTTGATCTATACGCCCTTGAAGTATTTGATCTATACGACCTAGAACTATTTGATCTATACGCCCTAATACTATTTGATCTATACGACCTAGAACTTTTTGATCTATACGCCTTAGAAGTATTTGATCTATACGCCCTTGAAGTATTTGATCTATACGCCCTAGAAGTATTTGATCTGTCCGCCCTAGAACTATTTGATCTATACGCCCTAGAAGTATTTGATCTATACGCCCTAAAAGTATTTGATCTATACGCCCTAGAACTATTTGATCTATACGCCCTTGAAGTATTAATCTATACGCCCTAGAACTATTTGATCTATACGCCCTAGAATTATTTGATCTATACGCCCTAGAATTATTTGATCTATACGCCCTAGAACTATTTGATCTATACGCCCTAGAACTATTTGATCTATACGCTCTAGAACTATTTGATCAATACGCCCTAATACTATTTGATCTATACGACCTAGAACTATTTGATCTATACGCCCTAGAAATATTTTATCTATACGACCTAGAAGTATTTGATCTATAAGCCCTAGAACTACTGATCTATACGCCCTTGAACTTCTATAGAAGTATTTGATCTATACGCCCTTCTATAGAAGTATTTGATCTATACGCCCTAGAACTACTGATCTATACGCCCTAGAACTATTTGATCTATACGCCCTTGGAGTATTTTATCTATACGCCCTTGAAGTATTTGATCTATACGCCCAAGAAGTATTTGATCTATACGCCCTAGAAGTATTTGATCTATACGCCCTAGAAGTATTTGATCTATACGCCATTGAAGTATTTGATCTATACGCCCTAGAAGTATTTGATCTATACACACTAGAAGTATTTGATCTATACGCCCTTGAAGCATTTGATCTATACGCCCTTGAAGTATTTGATCCATACGCACTAGAACTATTTTATCTATACGCCCTAAAAGTATTTGATCTATACGCCCTTGAAGTATTGGATCTATACGCCCTAGAAATGTTTGATCTATACGCCCAAGAAGTATTTGATCTATACGCCCTTCACATATTTGATCTATACGCCCTTCAAGTATTTGATCCATACGCCCTTGAAGTATTTGATCTATACGCCCTTGAAGTACTTGATCTATACGCCCTAGAAGTATTTGATCTATACGCCCTAGAACTATTTGATCTATACGCCCTAGAAGTATTTGATCTATACGCCCTAGAACTATTTGATCCATACGCCCTTGAATATTTGATCTATACGCCCTAGAACTATTAGATCTATACGCCCTAGAAGTATTTGATCTATACGCCCTAGAAGTTTTTGATCTATACGCCCTTGAATATTTGATCTATACGCCCTTGAAGTATTTGATCTATACGTCCTAGAACTATTTGATCTATACGTCTTAAAAGTATTTGATTAATACGCCCTTGAAGTATTTGATCTATACGCCCTAGAACTATTTGATCTATACGCCCTAGAAGTAGTTAATCTATACGCCCTTGAAGTATTTGATCTATACGCGCTAGAACTATTTGATCTATACGTCCTAGAAGTATTTGATCTATACGCTCTTGAAGTATTTCATCTATACGCCCTAGAACTATTTGATCTGTACGCCCTAGAAGTAGTTGATCTATACGCCCTTGAAGTATTTGATCTATACGCCCTTGACGTATTTGATCTATACGCCCTTGAAGGGTTTACTCTATACGCCCTAGAAGTATTTGATCTATACGCCCTTGAACTATTTGATCTATACGCCCATGAAGTCTTCTATACGCCCTTGACGTATTTGATCTATACGCCCTTGAAGGGTTTACTCTATACGCCCTTTAAGTATTTGATCTATACGCCCTAGAAGTGTATGGTCTATACGCCCCTGAAGTATTTGATCTATACGGCCTTGAAGTACTTGATCTATACGCCCTAGAACTATTTGATCTATACGCCCTTTAAGTATTTTATCTATACGCCCTAGAAGTATTTGATCTATACGCCCTTGAAGTATTTGATATATACACCCTAGAACTATTTGATCTATACGCCCTTGAAGTATTTGATCTATACTCCCTTGAAGTATTTGATCTATACGCCCTTGAAGTATTTGATCTATACGCCCTTGAAGTATTTGATCAATACGCCCTAGAAGTATTTGTTCTATACGCCCTTGAAGTATTTGATCTATACGCCCTGGAAGTATTTTATCTATACGTCCTACAAGTATTTGATCTATACACCCTACAAGTATTTGTTCTATACGCCCTTGATGGATTTGATCTATACGCCCTAGAAGTATTTGATCTATACGCCCTTGAAGTATTTGATCTATACGCCCTAGAAGTATTTGATCTGTACGCCCTAGAAGTATTTGATCTATACGCCCTTAAAGTATTTCATCTATAGGCCCTTGAATATTTTATCTATAAGACCTTGAAGTATTTGATCTATACGCCCTTGAAGCATTTGATCTATACGCCCTTGAAGTATTTGATCTATACGCCCTAGAAGTATTTGATCTATACGCCCTAGAAGTATTTGATCTGTACGCCCTTGAAGTATTTGATCTATACGCCCTAGAAGTATTTGATCTATACGCCCTTGAAGTATTTGATCTATACACCCTAGAAGTATTTGATCTATACGCCCTAGAAGTATTTAATCTATACGCCCTTGAAGTATTTGATCCATACGCCCTTGAAGTATTTGATCTATACGCCCTAGAACTATTTGATCTATACGCCCTAGAAGTGTTTGACCTATACGCCTTAGAAGTATTTGATATATACGCCCTTGAAGTATTTGATCTATACGCCCTAGAAGTGTTTGACCTATACGCCCTAGAAGTATTTGATCTATACGCCCTAGAACTATTTGATCTATACGCCCTAGAACTATTTGATCTATACGCCCTAGAACTATTTGATCCATACGCCCTAGAACTATTTGATCTATACGCCCTAGAACTATTTGATCTATACGCCCTAGAACTATTTGATCTTAACGTCCTAGAACTATTTGATCTATACGCCTTAGAACTATTTGATCCATACGCCCTAGAACTATTTGATCCATACGCCCTAGAACTATTTGATCTATACGCCCTAGAACTATTTGATCTATACGCCCTAAGATTATTTGATCTATACGTTCTAGAAGTAGTTAATCTATACGCCCTTGAAGTATTTGATCTATACGCCCTAGAACTATTTGATCTATACGTCCTAGAAGTATTTGATCTATACGCGCTTGAAGTATTTGATCTATACGCCCTAGAAATATTTGATCTGTACGCTCTAGAAGTAGTTGATCTATACGCCCTTGAAGTATTTGATCTATACGCCCTTGACGTATTTGATCTATACGCCCTTGAAGTGTTTACTCTATACACCCTAGAAGTATTTGTTCTATACGCCCTATAAGTATTTGATCTGTACGCCCTAGAAGTATTTGATCTATACGCCCTTGAAGTATTTGATCTATACGCCCATGAAGTATTTGATCTATACGCCCTAGGAGTATTTGATCTATACGCCCTTTAAGTATTTGATCTATACGCCCTAGAAGTGTATGGTCTATATGCCCCTGAAGTATTTGATCTATACGGCCTTGAAGTATTTGATCTATACGCCCTAGAACTATTTGATCTATACGCCCTTTAAGTATTTGATCTATACGCCCTAGAAGTATTTGATCTATACGCCCTTGAAGTATTTGATATATACACCCTAGAAGTATTTGATCTATACGCCCTTGAAGTATTTGATCTATACGCCCTTGAAGTATTTGATCTATACGCCCTTGAAGTATTTGATCTATACGCCCTAGAAGTATTTGATCTATACGCCCTTGAAGTATTTGATCTATACGCCCTGGAAGTATTTTATCTATACGCCCTACAAGTATTTGATCTATACGCCCTACAAGTATTTGTTCTATACGCCCTTGATGGATTTGATCTATACGCCATAGAAGTATTTGATCTATACGCCCTTGAAGTATTTGATCTATACGCCCTAGAAGTATTTGATCTATGCACACTTGAAGTATTAGATCTATACGCCCTTAAAGTATTTCATCTATACGCCCTTGAATATTTTATCTATACGACCTTTAAGTATTTGATCTATACGCCCTTAAAGTATTTGATCTATACGCCCTTGAAGTATTTGATCTATACGCCCTTTAAGTATTTGATCTATACGCCCTAGAAGTATTTGATATATACGCCCTTGAAGTATTTGATCTATACGCCCTAGAAGTATTTGATCTATACGCCCTAGAACTATTTGATCTATACGCCCAACAAGTATTTGATCTATACGCCCTTGAAGTATTTGATCTATACGCCCTTGAAGTATTTGATCTATACACCCTAGAAGTATTTGATCAATACGCCCTAGAAGTATTTAATCTATACGCCCTTGAAGTATTTGATCTATACGCCCTTGAAGTATTTGATCTATACGACCTAGAAGTATTTGATCTATACGCCTTAGAACTATTTGATCTATACCCCCCAGAACAATTTGATCTATACGCCTTTAAAGTATTTGATCTATACGCCCTAGAACTATTTGATCTATACGCCCTAGAACTATTTGATCTATACGCCCTTGAAGTATTTGATCTATACGCCCAAGAAGTATTTGATCTATACGAACTAGAAGTATTTGATCTATACGCCCTAGAACTATTTGATCTATACGCCCTAAATGTATTTGATCATTACGCCCTGGAAGTATTTGATCTATACATCCTAGAATTATTTGATCTATACGCCCTAGAACTATTTGATCTATACGCCCTAGAAGTATTTGATCTATACGCCCTAGAAGTATTTGATCTATACGCCCTAAAAGTATTTGATCTATACGCCCTTGAAGTATTTGATCTATACGACCTAGAACTATTTGATCTATACGCCCTAATACTATTTGATCTATACGACCTAGAACTTTTTGATCTAAACGCCTTAGAAGTATTTGATCTATACGCCCTTGAAGTATTTGATCTATACGCCCTAGAAGTATTTGATCTGTCCGCCCTAGAACTATTTGATCTATACGCCCTAGAAGTATTTGATCTATACGCCCTAAAAGTATTTGATCTATACGCCCTAGAACTATTTGATCTATACGCCCTTGAAGTATTTATCTATACGCCCTAGAACTATTTGATCTATACGCCCTAGAATTATTTGATCTATACGCCCTAGAATTATTTGATCTATACGCCCTAGAACTATTTGATCTATACGCCCTAGAACTATTTGATCTATACGATCTAGAACTATTTGATCAATACGCCCTAATACTATTTGATCTATACGACCTAGAACTATTTGATCTATACGCCCTAGAAATATTTTATCTATACGACCTAGAAGTATTTGATCTATAAGCCCTAGAAGTACTGATCTATACGCCCTTGAACTTCTATAGAAGTATTTGATCTATACGCCCTTCTATAGAAATATTTGATCTATACGCCCTAGAACTACTGATCTATACGCCCTAGAACTATTTGATCTATACGCCCTTGGAGTATTTTATCTATACGCCCTTGAAGTATTTGATCTATACGCCCAAGAAGTATTTGATCTATACGCCCTAGAAGTATTTGATCTATACGCCCTAGAAGTATTTGATCTATACGCCCTTGAAGTATTTGATCTATACGCCCTAGAAGTATTTGATCTATACACACTAGAAGTATTTGATCTATACGCCCTTGAAGCATTTGATCTATACGCCCTTGAAGTATTTGATACATACGCACTAGAACTATTTTATCTATACGCCCTAAAAGTATTTGATCTATACGACATTGAAGTATTGGATCTATACGCCCTAGAAATGTTTGATCTATACGCCCAAGAAGTATTTGATCTATACGCCCTTCACATATTTGATCTATACGCCCTTCAAGTATTTGATCCATACGCCCTTGAAGTATTTGATCTATACGCCCTTGAAGTACTTGATCTATACGCCCTAGAAGTATTTGATCTATACGCCCTAGAACTATTTGATCCATACGCCCTTGAATATTTGATCTATACGCCCTAGAACTATTAGATCTATACGCCCTAGAAGTATTTGATCTATACGCCCTAGAAGTTTTTGATCTATACGCCCTTGAATATTTGATCTATACGCCCTTGAAGTATTTGATCTATACGTCCTAGAACTATTTGATCTATACGTCTTAAAAGTATTTGATCAATACGCCCTTGAAGTATTTGATCTATACGCCCTAGAACTATTTGATCTATACGCCCTAGAAGTAGTTAATCTATACGCCCTTGAAGTATTTGATCTATACGCCCTAGAACTATTTGATCTATACGTCCTAGAAGTATTTGATCTATACGCTCTTGAAGTATTTCATCTATACGCCCTAGAACTATTTGATCTGTACGCCCTAGAAGTAGTTGATCTATACGCCCTTGAAGTATTTGATCTATACGCCCTTGACGTATTTGATCTATACGCCCTTGAAGGGTTTACTCTATACGCCCAAGAAGTATTTGATCTATACGCCCTTGAACTATTTGATCTATACGCCCATGAAGTCTTCTATACGCCCTTGACGTATTTGATCTATACGCCCTTGAAGGGTTTACTCTATACGCCCTTTAAGTATTTGATCTATACGCCCTAGAAGTGTATGGTCTATACGCCCCTGAAGTATTTGATCTATACGGCCTTGAAGTACTTGATCTATACGCCCTAGAACTATTTGATCTATACGCCCTTTAAGTATTTTATCTATACGCCCTAGAAGTATTTGATCTATACGCCCTTGAAGTATTTGATATATACACCCTAGAAGTATTTGATCTATACGCCCTTGAAGTATTTGATTTATACTCCCTTGAAGTATTTGATCTATACGCCCTTGTAGTATTTGATCTATACGCCCTTGAAGTATTTGATCAATACGCCCTAGAAGTATTTGTTCTATACGCCCTTGAAGTATTTGATCTATACGCCCTGGAAGTATTTTATCTATACGTCCTACAAGTATTTGATCTATACACCCTACAAGTATTTGTTCTATACGCCCTTGATGGATTTGATCTATACGCCCTAGAAGTATTTGATCTATACGCCCTTGAAGTATTTGATCTATACGCCCTAGAAGTATTTGATCTGTACGCCCTAGAAGTATTTGATCTATACGCCCTTAAAGTATTTCATCTATACGCCCTTGAATATTTTATCTATAAGACCTTGAAGTATTTGATCTATACGCCCTTAAAGTATTTGATCTATACGCCCTTGAAGTATTTGATCTATACGCCCTAGAAGTATTTTATCTATACGCCCTAGAAGTATTTGATCTGTACGCCCTTGAAGTATTTGATCTATACGCCCTAGAAGTATTTGATCTATACGCCCTTGAAGTATTTGATCTATACACCCTAGAAGTATTTGATATATACGCCCTAGAAGTATTTAATCTATACGCCCTTGAAGTATTTGATCCATACGCCCTTGAAGTATTTGATCTATACGCCCTAGAACTATTTGATCTATACGCCCTAGAAGTGTTTGACCTATACGCCCTAGAACTATTTGATCTATACGCCCTTGAAGTATTTGATCTATACGCCCTAGAAGTGTTTGACCTATACGCCCTAGAAGTATTTGATCTATACGCCCTAGAACTATTTGATCTATACGCCCTAGAACTATTTGATCTATACGCCCTAGAACTATTTGATCCATACGCCCTAGAACTATTTGATCTATACGCCCTAGAACTATTTGATCTATACGCCCTAGAACTATTTGATCTATACGTCCTAGAACTATTTGATCTATACGCCCTAGAACTATTTGATCCATACGCCCTAGAACTATTTGATCCATACGCCCTAGAACTATTTGATCTATACGCCCTAGAACTATTTGATCTATACGCCCTAAGATTATTTGATCTATACGCCCTAGAAGTAGTTAATCTATACGCCCTTGAAGTATTTGATCTATACGCCCTAGAACTATTTGATCTATACGTCCTAGAAGTATTTGATCTATACGCGCTTGAAGTATTTGATCTATACGCCCTAGAAATATTTGATCTGTACGCTCTAGAAGTAGTTGATCTATACGCCCTTGAAGTATTTGATCTATACGCCCTTGACGTATTTGATCTATACGCCCTTGAAGTGTTTACTCTATACACCCTAGAAGTATTTGTTCTATACGCCCTATAAGTATTTGATCTGTACGCCCTAGAAGTATTTGATCTATACGCCCTTGAAGTATTTGATCTATACGCCCATGAAGTATTTGATCTATACGCCCTAGGAGTATTTGATCTATACGCCCTTTAAGTATTTGATCTATACGCCCTAGAAGTGTATGGTCTATACGCCCCTGAAGTATTTGATCTATACGGCCTTGAAGTATTTGATCTATACGCCCTAGAACTATTTGATCTATACGCCCTTTAAGTATTTGATCTATACGCCCTAGAAGTATTTGATCTATACGCCCTTGAAGTATTTGATATATACACCCTAGAAGTATTTGATCTATACGCCCTTGAAGTATTTGATCTATACGCCCTTGAAGTATTTGATCTATACGCCCTTGAAGTATTTGATCTATACGCCCTAGAAGTATTTGATCTATACGCCCTTGAAGTATTTGATCTATACGCCCTAGAAGTATTTGATCTATGCACACTTGAAGTATTAGATCTATACGCCCTTAAAGTATTTCATCTATACGCCCTTGAATATTTTATCTATACGACCTTGAAGTATTTGATCTATACGCCCTTAAAGTATTTGATCTATACGCCCTTGAAGTATTTGATCTATACGCCCTTTAAGTATTTGATCTATACGCCCTAGAAGTATTTGATATATACGCCCTTGAAGTATTTGATCTATACGCCCTAGAAGTATTTGATCTATACGCCCTAGAACTATTTGATCTATACGCCCTAGAAGTATTTGATCTATACGCCCAACAAGTATTTGATCTATACGCCCTTGAAGTATTTGATCTATACGCCCTTGAAGTATTTGATCTATACACCCTAGAAGTATTTGATCAATACGCCCTAGAAGTATTTAATCTATACGCCCTTGAAGTATTTGATCTATACGCCCTTGAAGTATTTGATCTATACGCCCTAGAAGTATTTGATCTATACGCCCTAGAAGTGTTTGACCTATACGCCCTAGAAGTATTTGATCTATACGCCCTAGAAGTGTTTGACCTATACGCCCTAGAAGTATTTGATCTATACGCCTAGAACTATTTGATCTATACGCCCTAGAACTATTTGATCTATACGCCCTAGAACTATTTGATCCATAAGCCCTAGAACTATTTGATCTATACGCCCTAGAACTATTTGATCCATACGCCGTAGAACTATTTGATCCATACGCCCTAGAACTATTTGATCTATACGCCCTAGAACTATTTGATCTATACGCCCTAGAACTATTTGATCCATAAGCCCTAGAAGTATTTGATCTATACGCCCTAGAACTATTTGATCCATACGCCCTAGAACTATTTGATCCATACGCCCTAGAACTATTTGATCTATACGCTCTAGAACGGTTTGATCCATATGCCCTAGAATTATTTGATCTATCCGCCCTAGAACTATTTGATCTATACGCCCTACAACTATTTGATCTATACGCCCTAGAACTATTTGATCTATACGCCCTAGAACTATTTGATCTATACGCCCTAGAACTATTTGATCCATACGCCCTAGAAGTATTTGATCTATACGCCCTAGAACTATTTGATCTATACGCCCTAGAACTATTTGATCTATACGCCCTAGAACTATTTGATCTATACGCCCTAGAACTATTTAGTCTATACGCCCTAGAACTATTTGATCCATACGCCCTAGAACTATTTGATCTGTACGCCCTAGAACTATTTGATCTATACGCCCTAGAACTATTTGATCTATACGCACTAGAACTATTTGATCTATACGCCCTAGAACTATTTGATCTATACGCCCTAGAACTATTTGATCCATACGCCCTAGAACTATTTGATCTATACGCCCTAGAACTATTTGATCTATACGCCCTAGAACTATTTGATCTATACGCCCTAGAACTATTTGATCTATACGCCCTAGAACTATTTTATCTATACGCCCTAGAACTATTTGATCTATACACCCTAGAACTATTTGATCTATACGCCCTAGAAGTATTTGATCTATACGCCCTAGAACTATTTGATCCATACGCCCTAGAACTATTTGATCTATACGCCCTAGAACCATTTGATCTATACGCCCTAGAACTATTTGATCCATACGCCCTAGAACTATTTGATCTATACGCCCTAGAACTATTTGATCTATACGCCCTAGAACTATTTGATCTATACGCCCTAGAACTATTTGATCTATACGCCCTAGAACTATTTGATCTATACGCCCTAGAACTATTTGATCCATACGCCCTAGAACTATTTGATCTATACGCCCTAGAACTATTTGATCCATACGCCCTAGAACTATTTGATCTATACGCCCTAGAACAATTTGATCTATACGCCCTAGAACTATTTGATCTATACGCCCTAGAAGTATTTGATCTATACGCCCTAGAACTATTTGATCTATACGCCCTAGAACTATTTGATCCATACGCCCTAGAACTATTTGATCCATACGCCCTAGAACTAGTTGATCTATACGCCCTAGAACTATTTGATCTATACACCCTAGAACTATTTGATCCATATGCCCTAGAACTATTTGATCTATACGCCCTAGAACTATTTGATCTGTACGCCCTAGAACTATTTGATCCATACGCTCTAGAACTATTTGATCTATACGCCCTAGAACTATTTGATCTGTACGCCCTAGAACTATTTGATCCATATGCCCTAGAACTATTTGATCTATACGCCCTAGAACTATTTGATCTATACGCCCTAGAACTATTTGATCTATACGCCCTAGAATTATTTGATCTATTCGCCCTAGAACACTTTGATCTATACGCCCTAGAACTATTTGATCAATACGCCCTAGAACTATTTGATCCATACGCCCTAGAACTATTTGATCCATACGCCCTAGAACTATTTGATCCATACGCCCTAGAACTATTTGATCCATACGCCTTAGAACTATTTGATCCATACGCCCTAGAACTATTTGATCTATACGCCCTAGAACTATTTGATCTATACGCCCTAGAACTATTTGATCTATACGCCCTAGAACTATTTGATCTATACGCCCTAGAACTATTTGATCCATACGCCTTAGAACTATTTGATCCATACGCCCTAGAACTATTTGATCTATACGCCCTAGAACTAGTTGATCTATACCCCATAGAACTATTTGATCTATACGCCCTAGAACTATTTGATCTATACGCCCTAGAACTATTTAGTCTATACGCCCTAGAACTATTTGATCCATACGCCCTAGAACTATTTGATCTGTACGCCCTAGAACTATTTGATCTATACGCCCTAGAACTATTTGATCTATACGCCCTAGAACTATTTGATCTATACGCCTTAGAACTATTTGATCCATACGCCCTAGAACTATTTGATCCATACGCCCTAGAACTATTTGATCCATACGCCCTAGAACTATTTGATCTATACGCCCTAGAACTATTTGATCTATACGCCCTAGAACTATTTGATCTATACGCCCTAGAACTATTTGATCTATACGCCCTAGAACTATTTGATCTATACGCCCTAGAACTATTTGATCTATACGCCCTAGAACTATTTGATCTATACGCTCTAGAACTATTTGATCTATACGCCCTAGAACTATTTGATCTATACACCCTAGAACTATTTGATCTATACGCCCTAGAACTATTTGATCTATACGCCCTAGAACTATTTGATCCATACGCCCTAGAACTATTTGATCTATACGCCCTAGAACTATTTGATCCATACGCCCTAGAAGTATTTGATCTATACGCCCTAGAACTATTTCATCTATACGCCCTAGAACTATTTGATCCATACGCCCTAGAACTATTTGATCTATACGCCCTAGAACTATTTGATCCATACGCCCTAGAACTATTTGATCTATACGCCCTAGAACTATTTGATCCATACGCCCTAGAACTATTTGATCTATACGCCCTAGAACTATTTGATTCATACGCCCTAGAACTATTTGATCTATACGCCCTAGAACTAATTTATCTATACGCCCTAGAACTATTTGATCTATACGCCCTAGAACTATTTGATCTATACACCCTAGAACTATTTGATCCATACGCCCTAGAACTATTTGATCCATACGCCCTAGAACTATTTGATCCATACGCCCTAGAACTAGTTCATCTATACGCCCTAGAACTATTTGATCTATACGCCCTAGAACTATTTGATCCATATGCCCTAGAACTATTTGATCTATACGCCCTAGAACTATTTGATCCATACGCCCTAGAACTATTTGATCCATACGCCCTAGAACTATTTGATCTATACGCCCTAGAACTATTTGATCTGTACGCCCTAGAACTATTTGATCCATATGCCCTAGAACTATTTGATCTATACGCCCTAGAACTATTTGATCTATACGCCCTAGAACTATTTGATCTATACGCCCTAGAATTATTTGATCTATACGCCCTAGAACAATTTGATCTATACGCCCTAGAACTATTTGATCAATACGCCCTAGAACTATTTGATCTATACGCCCTAGAACTATTTGATCCATACGCCCTAGAACTATTTGATCCATACGCCCTAGAACTATTTGATCCATACGCCTTAGAACTATTTGATCCATACGCCCTAGAACTATTTGATCCATACGCCCTAGAACTATTTGATCTATACGCCCTAGAACTATTTGATCTATACGCCCTAGAACTATTTGATCTATACGCCCTAGAACTATTTGATCCATACGCCCTAGAACTATTTGATCCATACGCCCTAGAACTATTTGATCTATACGCCCTAGAACTATTTGATCTATACGCCCTAGAACTATTTGATCTATAAGCCCTAGAACTATTTGATCCATACGCCGTAGAACTATTTGATCCATACGCCCTAGAACTACTTGATCTATACGCCTTTAAACTATTCGGTCTATACGCACTTGATGTATTCTATACTTCACTGGAATAAAGCAGTGTCGGGCCAGGAGAAATGTTGTTGGTGATTGTGCAAACATTACTTAATTTTGGAAACCCCCTTCTCATCTAGATACCATTGCTAATTATTTATTAACATTAAATTTGAAGATTACCATGCAGTAGCTTGTGGAGAAGCAGTCCAATGGTCATATTGTTAACGAGCATCTCCCCCCCTCTCTCTTGCTTTCTTACTCTTTCTATTTTCTCTCTCTGTGTCTCTATAAGAGAATGGAGAAGGAGAGAGGGAGAGAGAGAGAGAGAGAGAGGTGAGTAAACGTGGAGGTAGACACGTTTACCAGAACCAAAGGTCAGCTGACCAAATTATGTATGTGTGACGTGGTTGGCTAGATCGGTGAGGTTTGATGTGAGCTTTGAAGAAGACGGACGTTTTCCGTGGTCTCCCCCTCTTAACTGGGGAGGGGGGAGACGAACACTGACGTGTGTGAAGAAGAACCACACAAGCAGATTTCTCTTTACACCTGCTGCAGAACCTCTGGGGAAAGTGAAATAAAAAAAACTATAAAACCATTTCATCGTCTTGGAGTGATAAATCTTCGTCAAACAGGTATCAAGTCTCCCTCCAGGATGAGAAATTGCCAGATGGTTCCACAGCGAGAAGAAACAGAGGTAGGTTCAGAAATGACATGTCACACACACGATTCCCTTTATGATAATCAAACACACAACCATTTATATTAGAGGCAATCACACGGAATCTTTGATGTTATACAGTGTATACACCCAAACGTAAAAAGTGCCCCTAAATGAAGAACTCTATATAACATATTCAAATGTAACGAAAGCTCAATTTGGTCCCCCTCAAGGATAACCTCGACGATAACGAATATATAACATATTCGTTTTGGTGCTCGTGACTAAGTCGCATCACCGATGCGATAATCGAACCTGTGTTTAAGAAAATACAACGTGGAAGCATGGAGATTTAGTGTCAAGAAAAAAGAAATAGACTAAAAAAAAAAAGAAAAAAAAGGAGAAGAAAAACAATAAAATGTATAAAAAAAAAAGAAAAAGAAAGAACAGTAAAAAAAATACAAATCAACACACACACACAACGTAGGGTCCATTAAAACACTAGGCGAATTAGAAAAATAATTAAGAAAAAAAAAGAAAAAAAAAAGAAAAGCAATACACACGTACAACCTTTTCACGAAGAAAGAAAAGGAAGACATACAGACACACAGATGTAAAACTTTATATATAGAAAATAGTTAAAAAGAATGTTTATCGTATTGGGAATTAGCTCGTTATGAACGAAGGAAAATATCACTTAATGTCAAAATTAGAAGGGAAAAACAAAAAAATGGCCTTATTTTGTAAATTTTTAACAACAGCCAGTGAGAAAACCAAAAAGATAAACATGTCAATCACAAATATGTGTTATGAATATTTTGTGTCATTTTTAAACTGTGAACTAAGCGTAACTTTTAAGGAAAAACAATATGTACTGTTGATGAAAAGACAATGGTCATGTCCTGTAAAATGATTTTTTTTCTTTTTCGCTGATTGTGCGAATTTTTCGTAGGAATTTTTTTTTTTTTTTGATGACGTGGTCAAAAGGAGTATCCACGAATCTGTGTTTTGTTATTTGGAATTTTGTTGTTAGTGAGATGGGACTTTGTGATTGCTTATAGGATATTTTTGTATTTTTTAATTTATTATTTTTATGTAATTGATGTGTTGTCAAACGGTATTGGCAGAATTTTCTTGTTCTTTGACATGTATTTTTTTTTCGCAGAATGGTGAGGTGAAATCTTTGCTTGTGGGGTCTATTGAAAGAATGATTAATAAAAGAAAGAACGTGTTGTTAATTAATTAATTAATTAATAATCATAATAGTAATAATAAAATTGGAAAAAAGAAAAAGAAATAAGATTTAAACAGTGTAATAAATGATTAAAAAAAAAAGTTTCGGAAGAGTCAAAGGTTCAGTCGGTATGAATTTCAATTTTCGAAAAGTAGAATAAATGTTCTATTCGACATGAGTGACGTTTTGACCACATAAGTAAGGTAGAAAAAAAAGGATAAATATAGGGTTAAATAAACTATATGAAGAAATGAAAGAAAAAAGTGGGGCGTGAATGGAATTTAATTTCTGTGGCAAGCATGTTAGAATTTTGGAGAGGTGTTGAATTACATGGGTAGTTATTAATTTCATTATTGTCGGGAAATGATTAGAATTTTATTTTTTTTATCGTGATTTCTGTTGATTTCGAGTAGAATCAACATGGAGCAAGTTTGAGTACTTCATGTGTGGAAATCCGATGTTTTCCGTGAAGCTATGTGTCTTCAAGGCAGGTTGCGCTTGCCGACTTTGGAAAAAAAAAGTTTTTTTCTGACATAGCAGTAAACGGAATGTATTCTGTCCAGCGTGAGCGGATCTAGTTGTAATCAACTTCAGGGAGCAAATGAAATGCCCTCTGACATGGTGTAAGGGGCAGAGGGGGTGCAATTGCTGACGTGGCCATTATGTTACGAATCGCTCAAGAGAAGATGAATGAAATATGTATGCAAGTACTTAGGAAAATAAAATGTTACCCTATTGTGAATTAAAGGTACCAAAATTAAAAAAAAAAACATGCTGGGTGAATTTAATTGGTATTATTAAATTAAATTATTTTGGAATAGATTTGGTTGGTTTAGTTATATTTTAGGGACGTTTAGCGCGTAGTTGTATTTTTTTCATGAGAATTACAAGGCGATTAGGCTGTAGAAAGTAGTTTTTTCTGTTGTTTTATTTTTTTTTATAAGCCACGGTATTGTCACAAATTAGAAAATTTGGCAGGGGAAATACTATTTTAGAGTAATGAGTACCCTGTTAAAACAATACTAGTGGTTCCAGTGAGTTGGAAGATGCCACGTAGGCCCAAGCAACGGCAATAAGTCTTGTCCAACAAAAGTCTGGCGTGCGAGGTCGCGATAATTCCTCAGGGTACGGAGCGACTGGACAGTCGGTACCAAGCCTAATCACGGGGAGATAGAAGAAAGGGAAAGATGCAGATTACGTAAGGGACGAGATAGAGCCTTATTATTATTTTTATTTTTTTAGAGGAATGTGTGAGGGATATCTGGGTTGGAATCTTGGGACTTGCTGGGAATGCGGAAAAATCACAAAGGGAAAGCTACTTAGTTAGAAATCGATGCGCAAGTAAGCTTTGGCGCATTAGTTAGGGAGTGATGATTCCGTATCTTATCGGGTTCCAGGAACTCAAACAGGCTCCGAGTGAATCAGTGTGAAGGTGTATCTTGGCTTAGACCAACCAAGGGAGTTAGTAGAAGAGCTTTGTGAAGTCCCGAAGTAGTAGATAGAATAGAACAAAGCTCCAGTAATAGGACCACTCAGAGAAAGACGTCAGGGCATTACAGTAAAGGAAAAAAACTGTGACTTAGGCCTATGCTGAAAGTCGAGAACGCGAGTGGGATGGTTGGGTCGGTAGAGCATCAGACTTTTAATCTGAGGGTCTGGGGTTCGAGTCCCCATGCGATAAAGCTACCACCAACATGGAGCATCAGACGTTCTGGTCGTAATTGCGATATGCTGGCCCCATTTCGAAAAAGTGATCGAAAATGGAGTCTCCATTTGTTTGGCCAAGTGGTCCAAATAAAGAGCAGAGTCAGTGGAAAATATCCAACAATGCGACCGCCTAGACAAGATGTATATCTGCAAAGTTGTATCTTTGTCTAACTTGGAAGCAAGTTAATGTCGAGGAGAGACTTTCGAGAAGCAGCAGAAGGGTTGATAGTGTAGTAGAAGAGTACTGGTCCCTGATCTTTCTTGGAAAAGGGGTGAGTCCGGAAAGTGAAAAAATAAAGATGTACTTCGGACATAATTATTTTTTTTTTTAGTTAGTTAGTTATTAAAAATGTATGGCTTGCCATACATTTTGATAAAAAAGGGGTGGAGGAATGTTAACGAGCATCTCCCCCCCTCTCTCTGGCTTTCTTACTCTTTCTATTTTCTCTCTCTGTGTCTCTATAAGAGAATGGAGAAGGAGAGAGGGAGAGAGAGAGAGAGAGAGAGAGAGAGAGAGAGAGAGAGAGAGAGGTGAGTAAACGTGGAGGTAGACACGTTTACCAGAACCAAAGGTCAGCTGACCAAATTACGTATGTGTGACGTGGTTGGCTAGATCTGTGAGATTTGATTTGAGCTTTGAAGAAGACGGACGTTTTCCGTGGCCTCTCCCTCTTAACTGGGGAGGGGGGAGACGAACGCTGACGTGTGTGAAGAAGAACCACACAAGCAGATTTCTCTTTACACCTGCTGCAGAACCTCTGGGGAAAGTGAAATAAAAAAAACTATAAAACCATTTCATCGTCTTGGAGTGATAAATCTTCGTCAAACAGGTATCAAGTCTCCCTCCAGGATGAGAAATTGCCAGATGGTTCCACAGCGAGAAGAAACAGAGGTAGGTTCAGAAATGACATGTCACACACACGATTCCCTTTATGATAATCAAACACACAACCATTTATATTAGAGACAATCACACGGAATCTTTGATGTTATACAGTGTATACACCCAAACATAAAAAAGTGCCCCTAAATGAAGAACTCTATATAACATATTCAAATGTAACGAAAGCTCAATTTGGTCCCCCTCAAGGATAACCTCGATGATTGAATATATAACAATATGTTTACAATCGTAATGTCAAAAGATGCGATATGATTTTACTCGAAGTTTACAGCAAACCATGAGTTTCTTCAATCTTAAACTACACTTATATCATAAATTCGCTGAACCAGAAAGGCTAACAGTCGGAAACAACGCTGAGACAAACGGGATCAAAATAATAAAAAACAATGTATTCAACTAATAGATTTCTATTTTGTATTTCTAGATACTGTGAATTTGCACTGACTAAAACATGTTAAAACAACAGTGATAGCATGCTCGCATTTTAAGTACATAAGAAATTGTGAATCGATTTGCTAATTTTTATTTTAACTATCATTCTATTAGATTACGCCATGAATTAGTAGTATTTTGTATAAATATTTTTCAATCAGTAATTTGATCCATCAACCATCTCTCCCCCCCCTCGCTCTCTCTTCTTATCAGTTTGTTCAACCTGGAGACAGGGCATCCTACCAAATGCTAAACATTCACCTACTAATACTACTGATACAGATACTCTAACCGAGAAATCTTTTTAAGATTCTGACCGTCCCTTTAATCGCAATTGTTGCAATGTGTTTTCGCCTTAGTTCACCGGTTTTATTTGCCAAGTAGTTTTTGAAATTCTTTTTTGTGAGTCCAGTTTCAATTTTTGGAAGTATCGACATCTTATTAGGATTCCAATTTCTTTTCACATAAGACCTTGATATTTCGTTATCTTTTCCCACTCAACTCTGTGTAATCCAACGTCATTGAAGACGCTAACTTCTACCAAGGTTGCTATTTTCTTCTTTTTATTTCTGTTTTCTAAGTACATAGCTGAAGGAATTGGATACTCATAATCGATGGTGTATTCCTGACTATTCTTTTCTGGTATATTTTCCCAAGACTTTTTACAGATCGTCTTGTAGAGATATTTACACACTTCATTGTGTCGCATTGCCTAATAGCCGTCCTCTAACAGGATTTTACAACTGGATGTCAGGCGGCTCACACTATCTACTTCTGTGTGGCAGAACCTGCACTTGCTGTCTTTGCTGAGATCACTCATTTTCTTAAAAGCATTGATCATCATTTTGGGTAGCCATTATAATTCTCTCCTGATCATAAAGGAGAGATCCCCTTTTTAGCCAGTCTATAGAGCTTTCCTTATCTATATGCTCCTGGGTTTATTAAGCCAGAAAATACTTGATATGCTATTTGTTGGTCAATTCTTCCAGTTCTGACTATGGAAGTTCTTGGTGTATTTTTGGCGACTCTTTTAGGCTATTGCTATAGCAGACTTCTTTTCTGATTCTGTCTCGTTTGTAAGACAATCTTGTCCAAAATGTTTTGCCAGTTTAGTGATGGAGGTTGTTCTGCTGGCTTTTATATTATAATGCACCATTTTTAGGTTTGGATTTTGGGAGCTCACCACATATTGCCCAGTACTCATGATAGTGGTGCAATGCTAATAATCCCTGAAAGACATAATTCCTGCTCCTCTGCGCAGTTACAGCCTAGGTAGACACTGGTTTCTGTAGAAAGTCATCATTTTCTATGTTTTAATGTCTAATCTGTTTATGTCCCTTTGTGTCCAGTCGTCAATGCCAAAGCTGTATCACAGTCATGGCAAGTTGGTTTATAATAATGATCTTGTTTTTATTTGTAAGTTCTGTTTTATAGATTTTCCATACACGGTGTATGGATTCACTACCAATTTTTCTCGCAAATGACATGCTGAATTAAGTCATTTGCTTCTATGCCAAGGTATTTGTATTTTCCTGCCATTCTAGGTTCCTGATATCAATATTATACTTTGTGATTCGCTCGTTTTCGGTATGAGGATTGCATCACCTTTTAAAACCATATTGGCGTTGCTTCCTCACTCCTCAATAATTTGTTGAAACAACTGCTATACTGACTATGAAGTGCTGTCAGTTGCTTAAGCCAGACATTGACTAGATCGTCTAAGTCAGCTTTTTGTAATTCTGAAACCCATTCAGCTTTAGTTTTATCATGTCAGTTGTTATTTCTCACTAACATTTTAGCAACATCTTGGATCCATTTAGCCTCTTCATTGTAGGTAACCTCGTGTTCAAACAAAGGCCTCCAATATCACTCCAGCTCTTTTTTTTCAGGTTGGTTTTCCGCAGTTATTGTGTTCCTTATTAAGATTCGGTACAATAGTCGTACATTATTATTATTATTTTTTTTTTTTTTTGCATTTTTCTTTAAACCGTTATTTTTTTCCTATTCTTTTTCTCCTTTTTTATTCATTTGGCAAGTGCTGAGATTCGTTGTATGAGACAAGTCCCTGGAGAGCAACATTAACCTTTTTTTGTAGTTTGTATGTTTGGAAGCTGAGGTCTTTCCTCCAGTTCCATATTCTGAACCTTTCTAATAGTCTTACATAACTCTTTTTCTAATATCACCTGTTGATCATCCACTTCCTCAGTCCCTGAAGTATTTGTGCTGGTACAGATGTTTGTAGTCGCGAGGAAGAACCAAGGTTCAATTGAGAATTGTTTGGGGTTTTACATTGCTGCTAGAAAGTTATACACAAAAGCGATCTTGGTGTTAGTGGATCCCTGTTGAAGATTCATGGTTCGAATGGATCAACAGCTGAGTGGTAGTGTGTGTTCTTGAGGTGGTGTCATGGTCAATGATGAGAATTGATATTGGCTTTATTAATCGACTCGGTTTATTTCTAACTAGAAGAACCCGTGTATCGGAGTTGCCCAGTGGAAGTATGCCCCACCCACTCAACATGTAAAAAAAAAAAAAAATTAAACAGTCTGCCGGTCCAGTAAAATAGCAGGCACGTGACCAAAGTGAATGTACTGCGCCGAAGTATCGACGCATTCTATATATATTTATATATTGAAGAGTTTCGCCACCAAATAATCACATCTTTTTTATTAGGATGTGTGGCAAAACACAAATATGGCATTAACAGAAATATGTTGGGTAAATAAAATTGTTAGCAAAAAATAAGTTCTTATTAATTCGTTCAATAAACTTCCTTTTTTTAGTTTTTTCGGCATAATAATTATAAAAAGCGCAAATATTTGGGCGCGAACCTCTTCAATTTAGTCCAGAGTTAATATCTTCAATATAGCCATATACTCTATATAACATTAATAAAGGTAACGGTCAAGGTTTCAATAAAGTAAAATTCGTTGTTTCTCACCGCCTTGCCCATTCACCCTAATTTGACGACATTTATAGTTTTTTGGGTAATCTGTAAACAAATAACACAATTTTGTCCAAACAACGCGCGCACGTGCATTATTTGGCTGGTCGCTCGGAAAGCATAACGTTTTGTCGGTGACAATTTTAGATGCGATATTCAGTATTATCCTTGAAAATGGTGTCAAGTCGCATGGAAAAGATAATATAATTAGCAAATACACTTCCGTATTTATAATTTTTTGTTTGTTTGTTTGTTTAGGAGAAATCCTAATATAAAAGACGCAAATATTCGGGAGCTAAACTCTTCAATATATAAATATGTATGAAATGCGTTGGATTGAAGCATCAGTAATCTCCCTGTAGTGTGTTTAATGGTAAAAAAAAAACTCGATAGCAAGTGTTGAATAAAATTTTGATTGTTGTTTTAACGAAGACGTCGTCGTTGTCATTGTCGTCGACGAAGAAGATTCTTATAGTGTATAACGTGTTTTAAATTTTGTCAAAGAAAGCAAGTAAACGGGTTATTTATGTTTGCACCCCACTATATTTTGAAAACAAGTTTATATTCTGTCAAGGAAACCAACAGTTTTCTGTTTTGGCTTAGATGTGGCAGAAGTCTTCTATTTTAGAACGTATTTAACTTTTGTAACAGTAGAGATACTCTGTTTTAGGTGTATTACATGCAATTAACCACCCATTGAACGATATGCTAATGTTAACAAACTAATTAATATTCACGCACTTTCCATCTTTTCCACCACATGAGACACGTTTCAACTATGGAGAAATAAAATTTTAAGAAAAGAAAACTAGCACGTACGTGACTCGCATGGAAATATTTTTGCATTTCTAAATAAATTTATTAAAAAAAAAAAACCATCAATGTGATTCTCGCGAAATCATGCTCTGCGTATTTTAACTGGGAAATATTTATGTGATGGGTGTTTTTTGTTGTTGTTATCATTAACTATTGTGGAATAATCGTGAGTAACACGACTTCTTTCCTTTTGTCCACATTAAAAAACGACCCTGGTGTCTAACTCTGTCCCGTGGGGAGGCATTGGAAATAGGAACACGACTTTTTTCTTTAGCGCGTCTTTTCCTTATAATATATAGGTTATACGGTGGCCAGACTGAAATAAAAACAACAATTTTCCTCTAAAAAATAATTAAACCAAACACAATTAAACTTTCTTGAAATCGGTAAATAAAATACATATTTGAAGATATAAAAAACTTGGAACATTAAAGCTTTTACCAAAAAGGGGCTGACAGGTCATAAACCGAAAGATGATATGCCATAAAGCAAAACAATAGTTTGGTTTGATTGTCTTGTTTTATGGCATATCAACCCCTATCCGGTTCAATCATTTTGGTAAATGTTTTAATACTTCAAGTTTTAATATCTTCAAATATTTATTTTATTTACTTTCTTTCCAGGATAGTTTAATGGTGTTTTGCCTAGTCATTTTGTTAAGGAAAATTCTTGTTTTTATTTTTATCTTTGCAGAACATGATTAACTTTTGAAAAAGGAAAGAAAGAAAAAAACATTAACTTCAATGTTTGATGTATTTTAGATCTGGAAACCAATATCTTCAAACAACCCGATCTAGTAGCTCAGGAAAGTGAACGATATTTTTACAAATTCATTCCAGACTGCGGGCTTATTCTGAGATTGTTGTCTGCTGTCTTGCTTCCTCTCACCACTACGAATTGGTTTCTATAACTTTTGTATGTTAGGGTTGAAGTTGTTCAAAGTAAATAAAAAAAAACGTTTACAAGTTTTTTGATATAGATGTACATAAGAATACTTTGATAAATATGTTTCAACTTAAATAGGGGTGGTATAATAAAATTGTGGGGTCTTAGTTCGCGCCTGTACTCCATGAAAAATATGGCACAAACTTTAACAAAGACTTTTCATATCTATTTGCGTTAGTATACTTTCATAATTATGTTTCAGTTTGAAGAAATATGGTATAATAAAATTATGGTGTGTTCGTTCGCGCCTGACCTCCATAGAATGTAAATATGTCACAAAGTTTAACAAGGTTTTTTTAAAAGGGGTGAGGGTCTACAATAACACCTTAATTTTAATCTTAATTCACGTTAGCTTTTATTTATTTTTTTTAGTTGAATCATATTGTGTCGAATAAATTCACCTCATAAATTCACCTCATAAATTCACGTTCTTATTAAAGTGAAAGCCCCCCCCCAAAAAAAAGTCGGAACTTTAGCCAATTCTCGACACAAATTTTGCATAATTCTGCTTTTTTTCCTTCTCCGCTTGAAAATAGATAAATAATAAAAAATAAAAAACGTTACTTCTTATCGTGTCAAAAGAAGGAAAAATCCTGCTCACGTGATTACGTCTTTTTAAAAAACATTTACATAATCTTTTTATTTTTATTTATATATCTGTTTAAGCTTTTTTTTTTTGTCAGTGTACTAGAAGGAATTCAGTTGATTACAACCCTTTCTGCGTGTTCTTTACATTACAATAGTACAACCCTGAATCCGACGGCGCAATACTTCATCGTTCAATACTGTAAAACTGAAATGAAGCTGTTCTGCTATAAAAGGGTGCCATTTTCTTCTTATTCATCTTTATATCGATTCTTTGCTTTAAAAAACTAAAGTAATTACGTGTTTACTTTTTTAATATTCCATTTTGCTGTTTCGGATTATTTTACTAAAGTAAGTAAAGCTTCATTATTTTTCAAAACTGTTTTTGTTTCTTTGTTTTTCGATATTTCGTCGATATTATTTAGTAAGAGTGTTTAGCAGAAAAGTAAACAAACGACTACCCGAAAAAATAAATATACAAGAAATAAATGTTACCATAGTCAATAAAAGTTCAGTTCATGTTTTATTTGTTTTGAAATAGTTTTAATGCTCTTTACTTGAAATAATTTCATCGAACCGAAATTAAAACGAAATTTGAGGCGATAACTACTTAAATGAATTTTTATATA
Organism: Euprymna scolopes; assembly: GCF_053919585.1. Lineage (NCBI taxonomy): Eukaryota > Metazoa > Mollusca > Cephalopoda > Sepiida > Sepiolidae > Euprymna > Euprymna scolopes. Next base: position 22,873,470 of record NC_136520.1, read on the forward strand.
AACTACACATGCCATAATCGAATATTCCTCAAGCACAAAATAACGGAAAACTTTAAAATATGTTTATAAATATACCTTACGTCGACGGAACTCTCTTAAATTGTTAACACAGAATGCTCATGTGCCCCCCACTTCAAATTGAAAACGAGGCTCTCCATTTCAAAATCGCTGCCATTTTGATTTTTTTTAAAACCGGTTGGTGAATTAAAAAAAAAAAAATTACAAACTACTTAAAAATACAAACCAACGAACTTTTCTACCATAAAAGTAACTTTTATTGACTATGGTAACATTTATTTCTTGTATATTTATATATATATATATATATATATATATATATATATATATATATATATATATATATATATATATATAGCATTTTCTCTTTGTAAGGAAGCTTCATTTTGTTGGTCACTCTTGGCTACGAATGGAAACAAAGTTGATATAAAAAAATATATTTTCACGAAAATTATCTCGACTTTCATCATATTTTGCTTAGGGTAAAATGTTTTAGTATCAAAACCTATCTCTTTACAACCCCCTCCCTTTCATAACCTATCATACTTTCATCAATCACAGTCCATTTTCTGTAGGCTGTTTTTGAACCCTGTCAAGACGGGTACTTCTGCTAGTATATATATATATATGTTATGATGTTATGATTTAGATCTCGTTTTGACTTGGGGACGCCGTCATACTGTCTGCCACGTGTCACCGTGACGACCACCACTCAAGTTTCATGATTCCTGACCGCTTTGGGGAGAAATTGACTACGTAGGGATTCACGCTACGATCGCTACCATGGCACCAAAGTCGAGGCACATGATCATGGTTACCTCCACAAAATTACGGGCAAAACGCTTAGATGCCTTACACACCGTAGCGAAAACAACAACCCAAAAGAAACACAGTTTTCTCGACATGGAGGCAATTTCTTCATCACTAACCGTTTGTCTACAACTACGTCCGCGTGCTTGCTATATTTAGCGAAGCCAAGGAAAAGACAGCAGACCACAACGCTACGGCTGTCGCGACCAATGCTACTACTACTACAACGAAGGTTTCGGCGCGCCTTCTAACAACAACAACTATCGCTATTGACACACGATTATAACCAGCACTGCTGCTACTACCATTACCAACGAAGGCTTCGTCGCGCCTTCTAACAACAACAACTATCGCTATTGACACACGATTATAACCAGCACTGCTGCTACTACCATTACCAACGAAGGCTTCGTCGCGCCTTCTAACAACAACAACTATCGCTATTGACACACGATTATAACCAGCACTGCTGCTACTACCATTACCAACGAAGGCTTCGTCGCGCCTTCTAACAACAACAACTATCGCTATTGACACACGATTATAACCAGCACTGCTGCTACTACCATTACCAACGAAGGCTACGTCGCGCCTTCTATCAACAACAACTATCGCTATTGACACACGATTATAACCAGCACTGCTGCTACTACCATTACCAACGAAGGCTTCGTCGCGCCTTCTAACAACAACAACTATCGCTATTGACACACGATTATAACCAGACCAGCACTGCTGCTACTACTATTACAAACGAAGGTTTCGTCGTGCCTTATAACCACAATAACGACAACTAACAACAATCTGCCATCTTCACCCCAAGGACAGCTCGTTATTATTCTGTGTTATTTATTAGAAAATAAATTGTTGAGTTCGTTCAAATCTTAATCCTGTGTTGTCTATTCTTTTTGCTTGTCACCATACGCTTCGTAACATAACAACTGGTGTCAGAAGCGTGCGACAGGTAGAATGGACTACTCAGGGTGCACCCGTAACGAACTTCTCAGTTTTATCAGAGACCAGAAATCGGCACTCCTCCAGCTAAAATCGAGTACATCACGACCAGACGAGGCCCTTATCCTCGAAATAAAAGCGGACCTAGAGATTATGCTCTCCACCCTCAAATCGACCACCTTAAACGACACGCCCAAAGCCGATAATAACGACTACAATCTGATGATCAGATTACAGGCCATACACGATTCGGTAAAGGACATAAAAAAGTTCAACCCCGGGAACGATGTTAACCGCTTCATCACGGATGTAAACAAAACATACATGATACATGTCAAGCCGGAAATCGGTACACACCCTAGTATCGAAAAAGAGTTTGTCAGAATCTGCAAACAGCTTCTGAACGAAGGGATATTCCAGCAAATGACGGACTCCCAACACGACACATCTACCTTCGAGCAACTCAAAGCATACCTCATAACGACCCACGGCAGCCAAATGACAAACTTCCAGCACCTCAGCCGGGCTTGGGATTTGCAGCGTCGAGATGGGGAGAGATTGACAGATTTCGCCGGCCGACTGGAAAACACGATTAGAGAGGCTGCAGTACACATAAAGGCAAAATTTAAGTCGGACCACTCACGGGAAATACCTGCAGATACTGTCTTCTCTCTCATGGGTGCAATGCTAATGAGTGAGAAGGTGAAAGCCTGGACACCGAGCTTATACCCACACATCGTCAAAACAATGGATAAGCATTATACGGCGGGTGGGATAGCTAGTGATGTACAGCGGTACATCGACTGTGGTGTCAAAACGGACGATGAAATCAATGATAGTCCCATCGCGTACTACGCAAACAGGCCACAACGATCTGATCAAAGGACCAGGCGAACTGAACACAATGTGAACAGGCAAACTCTCCGCCCACAGGCAAGGAAAGATACCACAACACTGCGCAACACCAAACCCACTGGCACTCGCGGCCATTTTCAGATGCGCAGGGATGATGAACACAATCAGGATGCTGAGATCTGCCAAAACTACATGAAAGGCTATGCATGCTTCCATGGACGCAACTGTCGGTACCGGCACCCACCTCGTGCCCAGGCATATATCGCAACAGACGACAAGGATATGCCACCGGAAGATACTCTCCCCACTACCATGGCCGAGGATTTTCAATACGGACCAGGCGAGATGTGATGGCTCACCCCGTGGTCCAACAGACTCACCATCACATATTTAACTTTCATCAACACTCGGCGCAGAAGTCACCTTTCGTCAACACACATTTCATGATCGAGGGAGCTACGTTCTCGGACATATCTATGTTGGACTCAGGCTGCTCCACTTGCATTATGCCAGTGTCTCGAATACCTGAAGAGGTCAGACGTCGAATAACGCCATCCAACGTGCATGTGAGAGGCATAAACGGCAGCATCCATATCCTTGGCGAACTTAATTGTGGCATCGCCATCGGCAACCACGATTCACCCAGGTTCGACGGGATCAACATGCTGATAACATCCGCTATATCTCCAATCCTGATCGGCCAAAGCATCCTTGGTCACAGCACACTAGACTCCTACACAATCGACCACCAAAAATCAACGATCGAATTCAGACGCACGCTCGCGTCCACTCCGATAACTCACACGGCAGCAATACTACCAGCTCTTACACAGAAGATACCAGCTGATGATACCACATTTGGAGCCCACACCATCGATCATTCCACTAGACTCACACAGCCCAGCCCCAAGACACTAAATGAAAAACTACACTGGCTACAGAGTAATGTGGGTGTGGCATTGCCCAACCATCCAAACCGCGACGAACTGCAGGCCACAGCAGACTTAATCATCCGCTTCGCCGACATCATGGGTACCGAAAAGGGAGAAAAGGGTACCTTCATCAGACCAGTTCGAATACCAACCAATGGCCAATCCCGCTGTCAGAAGCAACACCCAATCGCCCAGGCTCTCGAGGCTGACGTCGATGCTGAAATCATGCACATGGCCGCCAGAGAGATCATCGAACCATGCAAGGACCCCAAGGGTTTTAATAGCCCTGTATTTGCCGTTCGCAAGAAGAACGGGGCAATCCGGGTAGTTGCCAACTTCAAAGCAACACTCAACAAGGTCCTAGTCGATCTCGACCCCTACCCCATACCTACGATTGACCACCTGTTCCACAGAATCGGCGAAGGAAATAAATATTTTGCATCCCTTGATCTTCGCAGTGGCTATTGGCAGATCGCTATCGACGAGCGTGATCGACACAAAACTGCATTCACATGGAAGGGCAAATGCTACCAATACACACGACTCGCCTTTGGTCTCACATCTGCCGGACAAATCTTCTCCCGCTGCATAGCTGAAGCCTTGGCCACTGTTACATCTCGCACCAACATATCCTCGTACATTGACGACAACCTAGTCCACGCCAAAACATTTGAAGGATACATACTGGCACTGGAGCAACTATTCACCGCCCTACGTAAATTTGGACTAAAATTGAATCCGGATAAATGTACCTTCCTCGCGAACGAAGCAAAATTCCTCGGTCGCATCGTAAATAGCAAGGGTTTCAAGGCCGACCCCGAATACGTCCGCGCCATCATGGAAATGAAGCCTCCAACAACAAAAAAGGAACTGCAAGGCCTCATAGGTCGTTTAGTGTGGATACGGCAATTCCTGGAGACACGGGTACAGGAACAAATCAGGTCGGACACATTTTCCAGCATCATGACCCCCATCCATGAACTGAATAGGGCTGGCAAACCATTTGCATGGACTGAGCAGGCGGACAAGGCCTTTAATAAGATAAAGAAACGACTGTCCTCGCCTCCTGTCATTTCATTCCCTGATTTTGATCAACTCTTCACGCTCACCACTGATGCGAGTGACACCGCATGTGGGGCCATCCTAATGCAAGAAGATGACAGGGGAAAGAAGAAGATCATAGCAGTCGCTTCACACATATTTAACACCACGGAACAAAACTGGTCCACAACTGAACGCGAGGCATACGCAATAAAGTGGGCCATAGCAAAATTCGACTACTTCCTACAAAGCGGCCCCTTCGTCATCTTCACCGACCACAGATCACTAACCTATCTGGATCAGCGGGTATTCAACAATGCCAAAATCCGCAGATGGCAGGAAGAGATCGCATGCTATAAATTCGTCCTGGAATTTGTGGAGGGCGAATCCAATGTCTGGGCCGACATGCTCAGCAGAAGTCATGGCCAAAGAAAAAATAACACACCAGCTGACGCCAACCCTGCAGGCAAAACATTCCGAATCCAGGGTTCGGACCTACGTATTTACATCCCATCCTGGTGTATGGACGAAATTGATGGATCAATGCTCATCCCCGAAGCACACACACCTCAGAACACCCGCCACCACAAGAATATTGTGGATGCGTTCTTTGCCTATCACTCTTCATCGACCATCCCCACAAAATACAATTGTGACCATATCAATATCGCTGCTGAGCAATGCACAGACAACACACTGTCGAGAATCATCAAAACCCTCCAGACGAATAACTCCAGCAAAAACTGTAACATCGACCCCGATGACCATCGGGCCCCCATACTCAACAAATACATCCACCAGTTCTACCTGGAGCCCGGCACATCTGTCTTGATGATTAGGGACAACAATCATTCCCCAAAACTGGTCGTACCATACAAACTCCGTCCCAAGTACCTGCATCAGGCCCATGACTGCATCAATCATTCAGGTATCGCCCGCATGCGCGAACATCTATCCGGCTACTGGTGGGAATGCAAGGACCATGACATCAGGACGTATGTCAACTCCTGCGAAACATGTGCCAAGCGGAAGGGTAACTATGGCAAACGTAAGGTCTGGCCCACCGGGCACTGCAAACGTGGAGAAAGACCGTTCGAAATCATCTACATTGATTTCGTCACGATGCCAATTTCAAAGGGGAAACGCTACATCCTAACCATGCTGGACAGTTTCAGTAGACACCTTACGGCTGTGCCGTGTTCCAGAGATCGTGCGATCGATGCTGCCCGTGGAATTTACAGTTTCTTCCTTCGACACCGGGAAATACCACGCATTGTTTCATCCGATCGCGGAACCCACTTCACGGGGGAGGTATACAGGATCTTTTGCCAACTCACATCAATCACGCAGGAATTACATTGTGCCTGGCGACCACAAAGCTCAGGTAACATTGAACGACAGCATCGCACGATGAAAAACGCCATATACATGCTGTGCGAAGATAGAGACTGCGAGTGGACCGACGTCCTCGAATCCGTCATCTCATCAATGAATGCTACCATCAACAGTGCCACTGGAGCGTCACCACACTATATAATCACTGGTCGGCAGCCCAACATTGGTTTGCCAAGATTACCCGACAACAGTATCACAAACCCCAGCCCCACGGCTTACGGCATGCAGGTCAATGCCCTGTTAAGGCAAGTTCATCGACACGTCGCGCTGGCCAACAATGAAGCTGACCACGCCCAAGACCCAAATTTAGACAAGGACATGAATAAGGAACCAATACAAGTCGGTGACAAGGTACTAATCCACCGGCCTCAATCAGCTATTGCTCACGCATCTCACCTACCCTGGATCGGTACCTTCGAAGTGGCCAAGACCAACAGCATGGTGATCCAGATAAAAAATGATGATGGCCAGAGTGAATGGGTTCACCGGGCACATGTCCGCCGATTAATACCACGTCCAAAACATTTGTCCCCCAATCTACCTCCTCTACCCTACCCAACTCGTCAATCTACCGAAGAGACAACGCTTCCACCCAAGGCAGGGGCACACAGAGCGTTGCAGGACCCCATATACGTAGAAACCCCTCGACTACCGTCCGGATACAGATCGGACCTGATTCGGAATCGGTCAACACGAGGCCAGCTTCCTAAACGGTTTAAGGATTTCATCATGGGTTGATTATTCACACATGCAACTATGACCGCACTGGACAATTCAAGCCAAAATGAGATCTGGGGGAGCTGTTATGATGTTATGATTTAGATCTCGTTTTGACTTGGGGACGCCGTCATACTGTCTGCCACGTGTCACCGTGACGACCACCACTCAAGTTTCATGATTCCTGACCGCTTTGGGGAGAAATTGACTACGTAGGGATTCACGCTACGATCGCTACCATGGCACCAAAGTCGAGGCACATGATCATGGTTACCTCCACAAAATTACGGGCAAAACGCTTAGATGCCTTACACACCGTAGCGAAAACAACAACCCAAAAGAAACACAGTTTTCTCGACATGGAGGCAATTTCTTCATCACTAACCGTTTGTCTACAACTACGTCCGCGTGCTTGCTATATTTAGCGAAGCCAAGGAAAAGACAGCAGAAGGACCACCAGCCTCGCCATCACCACAACGCTACGGCTGTCGCGACCAATGCTACTACTACTACAACGAAGGTTTCGGCGCGCCTTCTAACAACAACAACTATCGCTATTGACACACGATTATAACCAGCACTGCTGCTACTACCATTACCAACGAAGGCTTCGTCGCGCCTTCTAACAACAACAACTATCGCTATTGACACACGATTATAACCAGCACTGCTGCTACTACCATTACCAACGAAGGCTTCGTCGCGCCTTCTAACAACAACAACTATCGCTATTGACACACGATTATAACCAGCACTGCTGCTACTACCATTACCAACGAAGGCTTCGTCGCGCCTTCTAACAACAACAACTATCGCTATTGACACACGATTATAACCAGCACTGCTGCTACTACCATTACCAACGAAGGCTACGTCGCGCCTTCTATCAACAACAACTATCGCTATTGACACACGATTATAACCAGCACTGCTGCTACTACCATTACCAACGAAGGCTTCGTCGCGCCTTCTAACAACAACAACTATCGCTATTGACACACGATTATAACCAGACCAGCACTGCTGCTACTACTATTACAAACGAAGGTTTCGTCGTGCCTTATAACCACAATAACGACAACTAACAACAATCTGCCATCTTCACCCCAAGGACAGCTCGTTATTATTCTGTGTTATTTATTAGAAAATAAATTGTTGAGTTCGTTCAAATCTTAATCCTGTGTTGTCTATTCTTTTTGCTTGTCACCATACGCTTCGTAACATAACATATATATATATATATATATATATATATATATATATATATATATATATATATATATATATATATATATATATGGGTGGGTATTTGAGAGAGAGACAGACAGAGAAAGAGAGAGAGACAGAGAGGGAGGGAGTAAAGGATACACAGTGAAGAATGTGAAGCCGTCCTAAATGGTCGTAAATAAAAAGCAAAATAAGATGTATGTGATGCAGAATCAGCCCTTGGGATGAAAGAAATAATTGGCAGTGTAGCATGAGGAAGAGCCACCCACGTCTTTGCTGGTGCAAATAATCTCCTGTAAACAAAAGAAAAATTAGTTTCGGTAGAAATGCACCGTCTTCAGATAGCCACACCCATTACTACAGTTGTAAGCAAAAGTTTTTCGTTCAATAAAATAGTTCCAAGGATTTAGTTCTTTTAAATTATATTCTTTTAAGTCTATTTTAATATATACGTGTTTTATTTAAGAATTGACAAATTGTTAATATCATTATCTCTCTTAGATTGTTAACATTTGTAACAACGGTTAATTTTTAGTGTAAGATACATGAGTTATTTCTTTGTAATATAAGCAATGATTGACGTGTTGAATTGGATTTCTTCGAAAAATGATCTTCGTAGTTATTTTCAACCATGTTTTTGCTGAATTAATGATAAGACTTATAATCTTATCATCAACTGATGATAAGTCTTATCATCAGTTGAGCACGATTAATTCAGATCTTGGATATACTCTAAGAAGATTTCATTTTGGTTTAACTTTGAACTATTAACTTTCGTATTACGAAAACTTGTTTTCAGCATGTCTTATTTGGAGATGATAAACCCGCCCCCTCGATGCACTTATAGTTGAAACAAACACCAAAAATTTCCTTGTGTAGTTGATAATTGATATGAACCATTGATACAGATTGTTAATCAGACTTTATGTAATTTTACGAGATATTCATACTGTAATCAGTTTTGTTTTGTTTTGACTTTATATAAAAAAAAAGTCCGCTACCTTTTTTTGCATTTTTAATTTGCTTTGTGTTTTTTTATTTTTTTATTTTGATTTTCAGCCGATCAATTTTTCAAATATAAAATAGATATAGATATCAAATCATTTTAATTACATCTTAATTATTTTAACTAAATTAAATATTTTAACTAATCTAATAATTTTAACTAATAGCGTCATGATTTCAGTTATTTAATCAGCTCTTAGAAGGAATGAAAAGTTGGGGTGACCTTTCAACTATTTATGACTCCGGTCAATTTCCTGGGAAAAAAATCTGGTAGTGAGGAATTTCCCGAAAGAAACTTATTGCAACCTCATAAAATAAACAGATTGTCTGACCAATATAAAAATATATTTTCTCAAACACTAATTATTCTGACCAATATAAAAATATATTTTCTCAAACACTTATTATTCTGACCAATATAAAAATATATTTTCTCAAACACTTATTATTCTGACCAATATAAAAATATATTTTCTCAAAGTCTTATTATTCTGACCAATATAAAAATATATTTTCTCAAACTCTTATTATTCTGACCAATATAAAAAATATATTTTCACAAACACTTATTATTCTGACCTATATAAAAATATATTTTCTCAAACACTTATTATTCTGACCAATATAAAAATATATTTTCTCAAACACTTATTATTCTTACCAGTATAAAAATATATTTTCTCAAACACTTATTATTCTGACCAATATAAAAATATATTTTCTCAAACACTTATTATTCTGACCAATATAAAAATATATTTTCTCAAACACTTATTATTCTTACCAATATAAAAATATATTTTCTCAAATTCTTATTATTCTGACCAATATAAAAATATATTTTCTCAAACACTTATTATTCTTGCCAATATAAAATATATTTTCTCAAACACTTATTATTCTTACCAATATAAAAATATATTTTCTCAAACTCTTATTATTCTGACCAATAAAAAAATATATTTTCTCAAACACTTATTATTCTGACCAATATAAAAATATATTTTCTCAAACACTTATTATTCTTACCAATATAAAATATATTTTCTCAAACTCTTATTATTCTGACCAATATAAAAATTTATTTTCGCAAACACTTATTGTTCTGACCAATATAAAATATATTTTCTCAAACACTTATTATTCTGACCAATATAAAAATATATTTTCTCAAACACTTATTATTCTGACCAATATAAAAATATATTTTCTCAGACACTTATTATTCTTACCAATATAAAAATATATTTCCCTAAACACTTATTATTCTGACCAATATAAAAATATATTTTCTCAAACACTTAATATTCTTACCAATATAAAAATATATTTTCTCAAACTCTTATATTCTGACGAATATAAAAATATATTTTCTCAAACACTTATTATTCTGATCAATATAAAAATATATTTTCTCAAACACTTATTAATCTGACCAATATAAAAATATATTTTCTCAAACACTTATTATTCTTACCAATATAAAAATATATTTTCTCAAACACTTATTATTCTGACCAATATAAAAATATATTTTCTCAAACACTTATTATTCTGACCAAAATAAAAATATATTTTCTCAAACACTTATTATTCTGACCAATATAAAAATATATTTTCTCAAAGTCTTATTATTCTGACCAATATAAAAATATATTTTCTCAAACTCTTATTATTCTGACCAATATAAAAAATATATTTTCACAAACACTTATTATTCTGACCTATATAAAAATATATTTTCTCAAACACTTATTATTCTGACCAATATAAAAATATATTTTCTCAAACACTTATTATTCTTACCAGTATAAAAATATATTTTCTCAAACACTTATTATTCTGACCAATATAAAAATATATTTTCTCAAACACTTATTATTCTGACCAATATAAAAATATATTTTCTCAAACTCTTATTATTCTGACCAATATAAAAATATATTTTCTCAAACACTTATTTTCTGACCAATATAAAAATATATTTTCTCAAACACTTATTATTCTTACCAATACAAAAATATATTTTCTCAAACACTTATTATTCTGACCAATATAAAAATATATTTTCTCAAACACTTATTATTCTGACCAATATAAAAATATATTTTCTCAAACACTTATTGTTCTGACCAATATAAAAATATATTTTCTTAAACACTTATTATTCTGACTAATATAAAAATATATTTTCTCAAACTCTTATTATTCTGACCAAGATAAAAATATATTTTCTCAAACTCTTATTATTCTGACAAATATAACGATATATTTTCTCAAACACTTATTATTCCTACCAATATAAAAATATATTTTCTCAAACACTTATTATTCTGACCAATATAAAAATATATTTTCTCAAACACTTATTATTCTGACCAATATAAAAATATATTTTCTCAAACACTTATTATTCTGACCAATATAAAAATATATTTTCTCAAACACTTATTATTCTTACCAATATAAAAAATATATTTTCTCAAGCACTTATTATTCTGACCAATATAAAAATATATTTTCTCAAACTCTTATATTCTGACCAATATAAACATATATATTTTCTCAAACACTTATTATTCTAACCAATATAAAAATATATTTTCTCAAACACTTATTATTCTGACCAATATAAAAATATGTTTTCTCAAACACTTATTATTCTTACCAATATAAAAATATATTTTCTCAAACTCTTATATTCTGACCAATATAAAAATATATTTTCTCAAACACTTATTATTCTGACCATTATAAAAATATATTATCTCAAACACTTATTATTCTTACCAATATAAAAATATATTTTCTCAAACTCTCATTATTCTGACCAATATAAAAATATATTTTCTCAAACACTTATTATTCTTACCAATATAAAAATATATTTTCTCAAACACTTATTATTCTAACCAATATAAAAATATATTTTCTCAAACACTTATTATGCTGACCAATATAAAAATATATTTTCTCAAACACTTATTATTCTAACCAATATAAAAATATATTTTCTCAAACTCTTATTATTCTGACCAATATAAAAATATATTTTCTCAAAGACTTATTATTCTGACCAATATAAAAATATATTTTCTCAAACACTTATTTTCTGACCAATATAAAAATATATTTTCTAAAACACTTATTATTCTTACCAATATAAAAATATATTTTCTCAAACACTTATTATTCTGACCAATATAAAAATATATTTTCTAAAACACTTATTATTCTGACCAATATAAAAATATATTTTCTCAAACTCTTATCTCCTGACCAATATAAAAATATATTTTCGCAAACACTTATTATTCTTACCAATATAGAAATATATTTTCTCAAACACTTATTATTCTGACCAATATAAAAATATATTTTCTCAAACACAAATTTTTCTGACCAATATAAAAATATATTTTCTCAAACTCTTATTATTCTGACCAATATAAAAGATATATTTTCTCAAACACTTATTATTCTGACCAAAATAAAAATATATTTTCTCAAACACTTATTATTCTGACCAATATAAAAATATATTTTCTCACACACTTATTATTCTGACCAATATAAAATATATTTTCTCAAACACTTATTATTCTGGCCAATATAAAAATATATTTTCTCAAACTCTTATTATTCTCACCAATATAAAAATATATTTTCTCAAACACTTATTATTCTTACCAATATAAAAATATATTTTCTCAAACACTTATTATTCTGACCAATATAAAAATATATTTTCTCAAACACTTATTATTCTGACCAATATAAAAATATATTTTCTCAAACACTTATTATTCTGACCAATATAGAAATATATTTTCTCAAACACTTATTATTCTGACCAATATAAAAATATGTTTTCTCAAGCACTTATTATTCTGACCAATATAAAAATATATTTATTCAAACACTTATTATTCTTACCAATATTAAAATATATTTTCTCAAACACTTATTATTCTGGCCAATATAAAAATATATTTTCTCAAACACTTATTATTCTGACCAATATAAAAATATATTTATTCAAACACTTATTATTCTGACCAATATAAAAATATATTTTCTCAAACACTTATTATTCTGACTAATATAAAAATATATTTTCTCAAACACTTATTATTCTTACCAATATAAAAATATATTTTCTCAAACACTTATTATTCTGACCAATATAAAAATATATTTTCTCAAACACTTATTATTCTGACCAATATAAAAATATATTTTCTCAACCACTTATTATTCTGACGAATATAAAAAATATATGTTCTCAAACACTTATTATTCTTACCAATATAAAAATATATTTTCTCAAACACTTATTATTCTAACCAATATAAAAATATATTTTCTCAAACACTTATTATTCTGACCAATATAAAAATATATTTTCTCAAACACTTATTATTCTGACCAATATAAAAATATGTTTTCTCAAACACTTATTTTCTGACCAATATAAAAATATATTTTCTCAAACACTTATTATTCTGACCAATATAAAAATATATTTTCTCAAACACTTATTATTCTGACCAATATAAAAATATATTTTCTCAAACACTAATTTGTCTGACCAATATAAAAATATATTTTCTCAAACTCTTATTATTCTGACCAATATAAAAGATATATTTTCTCAAACACTTATTATTCTGACCAATATAAAAATATATTTTCTCAAACACTTATTATTCTTACCAATATAAAAATATATTTTCTCAAACACTTATTATTCTGACCAATAGTAAAATATATTTTCTCAAACACTTATTATTCTAACCAATATAAAAATATATTTTCTCAAACACTTATTATTCTGACCAATATAAAAATATATTTTCTCAAACACTTATTATTCTGACCAATATAAAAATATATTTTCTCAAACACTTATTTTTCTGACCAATATAAAAATATGTTTTCTCAAACACTTATTATTCTGACCAATATAAAAATATATTTATTCAAACACTTATTATTCCTACCAATATAAAAATATATTTTGTCAAACACTTATTTTTCTGACCATTATAAAAATATATTTTCTCAAACACTTATTATTCTGACTAATATAAAAATATATTTTCTCAAACCCTTATTATTCTTACCAATATAAAAATATATTTTCTAAAACACTTATTATTCTGACCAATATAAATATATATTTTCTCAAACACTTATTATTCTGACCAATATAAAAAATATATGTTCTCAAACACTTATTATTCTTACCAATATAAAAATATATTTTCTCAAACACTTATTATTCTAACCAATATAAAAATATATTTTCTCAAACACTTATTATTCTGACCAATATAAACATATATTTTCTCAAACACTTATTATTCTTACCAATATAAAAATATATTTTCTCAAACACTTATTATTCTGACCAATATAAAAATATGTTTTCTCAAACACTTATTATTCTTACCAATATAAAAATATATTTTCTCAAACTCTTATATTCTGACCAATATAAAAATATATTTTCTCAAACACTTATTATTCTGACCATTATAAAAATATATTTTCTCAAACACTTATTATTCTTACCAATATAAAAATATATTTTCTCAAACTCTCATTATTCTGACCAATATAAAAATATATTTTCTCAAACACTTATTATTCTTACCAATATAAAAATATATTTTCTCAAACACTTATTATTCTAACCAATATAAAAATATATTTTCTCAAACACTTATTATGCTGACCAATATAAAAATATATTTTCTCAAACACTTAATATTCTAACCAATAAAAAATTTATTTTCTCAAACTCTTATTATTCTGACCAATATAAAAATATATTTTCTCAAACACTTATTATTCTGACCAATATAAAAATATATTTTCTGAAACACTTATTTTCTGACCAATATAAAAATATATTTTCTAAAACACTTATTATTCTTACCAATATAAAAATATATTTTCTCAAACACTTATTATTCTGACCAATATAAAAATATATTTTCTAAAACACTTATTATTCTGACCAATATAAAAATATATTTTCTCAAACTCTTATCTCCTGACCAATATAAAAATATATTTTCGCAAACACTTATTATTTTTACCAATATAGAAATATATTTTCTCAAACACTTATTATTCTGACCAATATAAAAAAATATATTCTCAAACACAAATTTTTCTGACCAATATAAAAATATATTTTCTCAAACTCTTATTATTCTGACCAATATAAAAGATATATTTTCTCAAACACTGATTATTCTGACCAAAATAAAAATATATTTTCTCAAACACTTATTATTCTGACCAATATAAAAATATATTTTCTCACACACTTATTATTCTGACCAATATAAAATATATTTTCTCAAACACTTATTATTCTGGCCAATATAAAAATATATTTTCTCAAACTCTTATTATTCTTACCAATATAAAAATATATTTTCTCAAACACTTATTATTCTTACCAATATAAAAATATATTTTCTCAAACACTTATTATTCTGACCAATATAAAAATATATTTTCTCAAACACTTATTATTCTAACCAATATAAAAATATATTTTCTCAAACACTTATTATTCTGACCAATATAAAAATATATTTTCTCAAACACTTATTATTCTGACCAATATAAAAAATATATGTTCTCAAACACTTATTATTCTGACCAATATAAAAATATGTTTTCTCAAGCACTTATTATTCTGACTAATATAAAAATATATTTATTCAAACACTTATTATTCTTACCAATATAAAAATATATTTTCTCAAACACTTATTATTCTGGCCAATATAAAAATATATTTTCTCAAACACTTATTATTCTGACCAATATAAAAATATATTTTCTCAAACACTTATTATTCTGACCAATATAAAAATATATTTTCTCAAACACTTATTATTCTGACTAATATAAAAATATATTTTCTCAAACACTTATTATTCTTACCAATATAAAAATATATTTTCTCAAACACTTATTATTCTGACCAATATAAAAATATATTTTCTCAAACACTTATTATTCTGACCAATATAAAAATATATTTTCTCAACCACTTATTATTCTGACCAATATAAAAAATATATGTTCTCAAACACTTATTATTCTTACCAATATAAAAATATATTTTCTCAAACACTTATTATTCTAACCAATATAAAAATATATTTTCTCAAACACTTATTATTCTGACCAATATAAAAATATATTTTCTCAAACACTTATTATTCTGACCAATATAAAAATATGTTTTCTCAAACACTTATTTTCTGACCAATATAAAAATATATTTTCTCGAACACTTATTATTCTGACCAATATAAAAATATGTTTTCTCAAGCACTTATTATTCTGACCAATATAAAAATATATTTATTCAAACACTTATTATTCTTACCAATATAAAAATATATTTTCTCAAACACTTATTATTCTGGCCAATATAAAAATATATTTTCTCAAACACTTATTATTCTGACCAATATAAAAATATATTTATTCAAACACTTATTATTCTGACCAATATAAAAATATATTTTCTCAAACACTTATTATTCTGACTAATATAAAAATATATTTTCTCAAACACTTATTATTCTTACCAATATAAAAATATATTTTCTCAAACACTTATTATTCTGACCAATATAAAAATATATTTTCTCAAACACTTATTATTCTGACCAATATAAAAATATATTTTCTCAACCACTTATTATTCTGACGAATATAAAAAATATATGTTCTCAAACACTTATTATTCTTACCAATATAAAAATATATTTTCTCAAACACTTATTATTCTAACCAATATAAAAATATATTTTCTCAAACACTTATTATTCTGACCAATATAAAAATATATTTTCTCAAACACTTATTATTCTGACCAATATAAAAATATGTTTTCTCAAACACTTATTTTCTGACCAATATAAAAATATATTTTCTCAAACACTTATTATTCTGACCAATATAAAAATATATTTTCTCAAACACTTATTATTCTGACCAATATAAAAATATATTTTCTCAAACACTAATTTGTCTGACCAATATAAAAATATATTTTCTCAAACTCTTATTATTCTGACCAATATAAAAGATATATTTTCTCAAACACTTATTATTCTGACCAATATAAAAATATATTTTCTCAAACACTTATTATTCTTACCAATATAAAAATGTATTTTCTTAAACACTTATTATTCTGACCAATAGTAAAATATATTTTCTCAAACACTTATTATTCTAACCAATATAAAAATATATTTTCTCAAACACTTATTATTCTGACCAATATAAAAATATATTTTCTCAAACACTTATTATTCTGACCAATATAAAAATATATTTTCTCAAACACTTATTTTTCTGACCAATATAAAAATATGTTTTCTCAAACACTTATTATTCTGACCAATATAAAAATATATTTATTCAAACACTTATTATTCCTACCAATATAAAAATATATTTTGTCAAACACTTATTTTTCTGACCATTATAAAAATATATTTTCTCAAACACTTATTATTCTGACTAATATAAAAATATATTTTCTCAAACCCTTATTATTCTTACCAATATAAAAATATATTTTCTAAAACACTTATTATTCTGACCAATATAAATATATATTTTCTCAAACACTTATTATTCTGACCAATATAAAAAATATATGTTCTCAAACACTTATTATTCTTACCAATATAAAAATATATTTTCTCAAACACTTATTATTCTAACCAATATAAAAATATATTTTCTCAAACACTTATTATTCTGACCAATATAAAAATATATTTTCTCAAACACTTATTATTCTTACCAATATAAAAATATATTTTCTCAAACACTTATTATTCTGACCAATATAAAAATATGTTTTCTCAAACACTTATTATTCTTACCAATATAAAAATATATTTTCTCAAACTCTTATATTCTGACCAATATAAAAATATATTTTCTCAAACACTTATTATTCTGACCATTATAAAAATATATTTTCTCAAACACTTATTATTCTTACCAATATAAAAATATATTTTCTCAAACTCTCATTATTCTGACCAATATAAAAATATATTTTCTCAAACACTTATTATTCTTACCAATATAAAAATATATTTTCTCAAACACTTATTATTCTAACCAATATAAAAATATATTTTCTCAAACACTTATTATGCTGACCAATATAAAAATATATTTTCTCAAACACTTAATATTCTAACCAATATAAAAATATATTTTCTCAAACTCTTATTATTCTGACCAATATAAAAATATATTTTCTCAAACACTTATTATTCTGACCAATATAAAAATATATTTTCTCAAACACTTATTTTCTGACCAATATAAAAATATATTTTCTAAAACACTTATTATTCTTACCAATATAAAAATATATTTTCTCAAACACTTATTATTCTGACCAATATAAAAATATATTTTCTAAAACACTTATTATTCTGACCAATATAAAAATATATTTTCTCAAACTCTTATCTCCTGACCAATATAAAAATATATTTTCGCAAACACTTATTATTCTTACCAATATAGAAATATATTTTCTCAAACACTTATTATTCTGACCAATATAAAAAAATATATTCTCAAACACAAATTTTTCTGACCAATATAAAAATATATTTTCTCAAACTCTTATTATTCTGACCAATATAAAAGATATATTTTCTCAAACACTTATTATTCTGACCAAAATAAAAATATATTTTCTCAAACACTTATTATTCTGACCAATATAAAAATATATTTTCTCACACACTTATTATTCTGACCAATATAAAATATATTTTCTCAAACACTTATTATTCTGACCAATATAAATATATATTTTCTCAAACACTTATTTTCTGACCAATATAAAAATATATTTTCTAAAACACTTATTATTCTTACCAATATAAAAATATATTTTCTCAAACACTTATTATTCTGACCAATAGTAAAATATATTTTCTCAAACACTTATTATTCTAACCAATATAAAAATATATTTTCTCAAACACTTATTATTCTGACCAATATAAAAATATATTTTCTCAAACACTTATTTTTCTGACCAATATAAAAATATGTTTTCTCAAACACTTATTATTCTGACCAATATAAAAATATATTTATTCAAACACTTATTATTCCTACCAATATAAAAATATATTTTGTCAAACACTTATTATTCTGGCCAATATAAAAATATATTTTCTCAAACACTTATTTTTCTGACCAATATAAAAATATATTTTCTCAAACACTTATTTTTCTGACCATTATAAAAATATATTTTCTCAAACACTTATTATTCTGACTAATAAAAAAATATATTTTCTCAAACCCTTATTATTCTTACCAATATAAAAATATATTTTCTAAAACACTTATTATTCTGACCAATATAAAAAATATATTTTCTCAAACACTTATTATTCTGACCAATATAAAAAATATATGTTCTCAAACACTTATTATTCTTACCAATATAAAAATATATTTTCTCAAACACTTATTATTCTAACCAATATAAAAATATATTTTCTCAAACACTTATTATTCTGACCATTATAAAAATATATTTTCTCAAACACTTATTATTCTGACCAATATAAAAATATATTTTCTCAAACTCTCATTATTCTGACCAATATAAAAATATATTTTCTCAAACACTTATTATTCTTACCATTATAAAGATATATTTTCTCAAACACTTATTATTCTAACCAATATAAAAATATATTTTCTCAAACACTTATTATGCTGACCAATATAAAAATATATTTTCTCAAACACTTATTATTCTAACCAATATAAAAATATATTTTCTCAAACTCTTATTATTCTGACCAATATAAAAATATATTTTCTCAAACACTTATTATTCTGACCAATATAAAAATATATTTTCTCAAACACTTATTTTCTGACCAATATAAAAATATATTTTCTAAAACACTTATTATTCTTACCAATATAAAAATATATTTTCTCAAACACTTATTATTCTGACCAATATAAAAATATATTTTCTAAAACACTTATTATTCTGACCAATATAAAAATATATTTTCTCAAACTCTTATCTCCTGACCAATATAAAAATATATTTTCGCAAACACTTATTATTCTTACCAATATAGAAATATATTTTCTCAAACACTTATTATTCTGACCAATATAAAAATATATTTTCTCAAACACAAATTTTTCTGACCAATATAAAAATATATTTTCTCAAACTCTTATTATTCTGACCAATATAAAAGATATATTTTCTCAAACACTTATTATTCTGACCAAAATAAAAATATATTTTCTCAAACACTTATTATTCTGACCAATATAAAAATATATTTTCTCACACACTTATTATTCTGACCAATATAAAATATATTTTCTCAAACACTTATTATTCTGGCCAATATAAAAATATATTTTCTCAAACTCTTATTATTCTGACCAATATAAAAATATATTTTCTCAAACACTTATTATTCTTACCAATATAAAAATATATTTTCTCTTACACTTATTATTCTGACCAATATAAAAATATATTTTCTCAAACACTTATTATTCTAACCAATATAAAAATATATTTTCTCAAACACTTATTATTCTGACCAATATAAAAATATATTTTCTCAAACACTTATTATTCTGACCAATATAAAAAATATATGTTCTCAAACACTTATTATTCTGACCAATATAAAAATATGTTTTCTCAAGCACTTAAATTATTCTGACTAATATAAAAATATATTTATTCAAACACTTATTATTCTTACCAATATAAAAATATATTTTCTCAAACACTTATTATTCTGGCCAATATAAAAATATATTTTCTCAAACACTTATTATTCTGACCAATATAAAAATATATTTTCTCAAACACTTATTATTCTGACCAATATAAAAATATATTTTCTCAAACACTTATTATTCTGACTAATATAAAAATATATTTTCTCAAACACTTATTATTCTTACCAATATAAAAATATATTTTCTCAAACACTTATTATTCTGACCAATATAAAAATATATTTTCTCAAACACTTATTATTCTGACCAATATAAAAATATATTTTCTCAACCACTTATTATTCTGACCAATATAAAAAATATATGTTCTCAAACACTTATTATTCTTATCAATATAAAAATATATTTTCTCAAACACTTATTATTCTAACCAATATAAAAATATATTTTCTCAAACACTTATTATTCTGACCAATATAAAAATATATTTTCTCAAACACTTATTATTCTGACCAATATAAAAATATGTTTTCTCAAACACTTATTTTCTGACCAATATAAAAATATATTTTCTCGAACACTTATTATTCTGACCAATATAAAAATATATTTTCTCAAACACTTATTATTCTGACCAATATAAAAATATATTTTCTCAAACACTAATTTTTCTGACCAATATAAAAATATATTTTCTCAAACTCTTATTATTCTGACCAATATAAAAGATATATTTTCTCAAACACTTATTATTCTGACCAATATAAAAATATATTTTCTCAAACACTTATTATTCTTACCAATATAAAAATATATTTTCTCAAACACTTATTATTCTGACCAATAGTAAAATATATTTTCTCAAACACTTATTATTCTAACCAATATAAAAATATATTTTCTCAAACACTTATTATTCTGACCAATATAAAAATATATTTTCTCAAACACTTATTATTCTGACCAATATAAAAATATATTTTCTCAAACACTTATTATTCTGACCAATATAAAAATATGTTTTCTCAAACACTTATTATTCTGACCAATATAAAAATATATTTATTCAAACACTTATTATTCCTACCAATATAAAAATATATTTTGTCAAACACTTATTATTCTGGCCAATATAAAAATATATTTTCTCAAACACTTATTATTCTGACCAATATAAAAATATATTTTCTCAAACACTTATTATTCTGACCAATATAAAAATATATTTTCTCAAACACTTATTATTCTGACTAATATAAAAATATATTTTCTCAAACATTTATTATTCTTACCAATATAAAAATATATTTTCTCAAACACTTATTATTCTGACCAATATAAAAATATATTTTCTCAAACACTTATTATTCTGACCAATATAAAATATATTTTCTCAAACACTTATTATTCTGACCAATATAAAAAATATATGTTCTCAAACACTTATTATTCTTACCAATATAAAAATATATTTTCTCAAACACTTATTATTCTAACCAATATAAAAATATATTTTCTCAAACACTTATTATTCTGACCAATATAAAAATATATTTTCTCAAACACTTATTATTCTGACCAATATAAAAATATGTTTTCTCAAACACTTATTTTCTGACCAATATAAAAATATATTTTCTCAAACACTTATTATTCTGACCAATATAAAAATATATTTTCTCAAACACTTATTATTCTGACCAATATAAAAATATATTTTCTCAAACACTAATTTTTCTGACCAATATAAAAATATATTTTCTCAAACTCTTATTATTCTGACCAATATTAAAATATATTTTCTCAAACACGTATTATTCTGACCAATATAAAAATATATTTTCTCAAACACTTATTATTCTGACCAATATAAAAATATATTTTCTCAAATACTTATTATTCTGACCAATATAAAAATATATTTTGTAAAACACTTATTATTCTGGCCAATATAAAAATATATTTTCTCAAACACTTATTATTCTTACCCATATAAAAATATATTTTCTCAAACACTTATTATTCTGACCAATATAAAAATATATTTTCTCAAACACTTATTATTCTGACCAATATAAAAATATATTTTCTCAAACACTAATTTTTCTGACCAATATAAAAATATATTTTCTCAAACT
This sequence comes from Euprymna scolopes, assembly GCF_053919585.1. Classification (NCBI taxonomy): domain Eukaryota; kingdom Metazoa; phylum Mollusca; class Cephalopoda; order Sepiida; family Sepiolidae; genus Euprymna; species Euprymna scolopes. The sequence continues at coordinate 22,896,391 of NC_136520.1, forward strand.
CTTATTATTCTGACCAATATAAAAATATATTTTCTCAAACACGTATTATTCTGACCAATATAAAAATATATTTTCTCAAACACTTATTATTCTGACCAATATAAAAATATATTTTCTCAAATACTTATTATTGTGACCAATATAAAAATATATTTTGTCAAACACTTATTATTCTGGCCAATATAAAAATATATTTTGTCAAACTCTTATTATTCTGACCAATATAAAAAAATATTTTCTCAAACACTTATTATTCTGACCAATATAAAAAATATATTTTCTCAAACACTTATTATTCTTACCCATATAAAAATATATTTTCTCAAACACTTATTATTCTGACCAATATAAAAATATATTTTCTCAAACTCTTATTATTCTGACCAATATAAAAATATATTTTCTCAAACTCTTATTATTCTGACCAATATAAAAATATATTTTCTCAAACACTTATTATTCTTACCAATATAAAAATATATTTTCTCAAACACTTATTATTCTGACCAATATAAAAATATATTTTCTCAAACACTTATTATTCTGACCAATATAAAAATATATTTTCTCAAACACTTATTATTCTAACCAATATAAAAATATATTTTCTCAAACACTTATTATTCTGACCAATATAAAAATATATTTTATCAAACACTTATTATTCTTACCAATACAAAAATATATTTTCTCAAACTCTTATTATTCTGACCAATATAAAAATATATTTCCTCAAACACTTATTATTCTGACCAATATAAAATATATTTTCTCAAACACTTATTATGCTTACCAATATAAAAATATATTTTCTCAAACACTTATTATTCTGACCAATATAAAAATATATTTTCTCAAACACTTATTGTTCTGACCAATATAAAAATATATTTTCTCAAACTCTTATTATACTGACCAATATAAAAATATATTTTCTCAAACACTTATTATTCTGACCAATATAAAAATATATTTTCTCAAACACTTATTATTCTTACCAATATAAAAATATATTTTCTCAAACTCTTATTATTCTACCAATATAAAAATATATTTTCTCTTACACTTATTATTCTGACCAATATAAAATATATTTTCTCAAACACTTATTATTCTGACCAATATAAAAATATATTATCTCAAACACTTATTATTCTGACCAATATAAAAATATATTTTCTCAAACACTTATTATTCTTACCAATATAAAAATATATTTTCTCAAATACTTATTATTCTGACCAATATAAAAATATATTTTCTCAAACACTTATTATTCTGACCAATATAAAATATATTTTCTCAAACACTTATTATTCTTACCAATATAAAAATATATTTTCTCAAACACTTATTATTCTGACCAATATAAAAATATATTTTCTCAAACACTTATTATTCTGACCAATATAAAAATATATTTTCTCAAACACTTATTATTCTGACCAATATAAAAATATATTTTCTCAAACTCTTATATTCTGACCAATATAAAAATATATTTTCTCAAACACTTATTATTCTGACTAATATAAAAATATATTTTCTCAAGCAGTTATTATGCTGACCAATATAACAAATATATTTTCTCAAACACTTATTGTTCTGACCAATATAAAAATATATTTTCTCAAACTCTTATATTCTGACCAATATAAAAATATATTTTCTCAAACACTTATTATTCTGACCAATATAAAAATATATTTTCTCAAACACTAATTATTCTTACCAATATAAAAATATATTTTCTTAAACTCTTATATTCTGACCAATATAAAAATATATTTTCTCAAACACTTATTATTCTGACCAATATAAAAATATATTTTCTCAAACACTTATTATTCTGACCAATATAAAAATATATTTTCTCAAACACTTATTGTTCTGACCAATATAAAAATATATTTTCTCAAACTCTTATTATTCTGACCAATATAAAAATATATTTTCTCAAACACTTATTATTCTGACCAATATAAAAATATATTTTCTCAAACACTTATTATTCTTACCAATACAAAAATATATTTTCTCAAACTCTTATTATTCTGAATAATATAAAAATATATTTCCTCAAACACTTATTCTTCTGACCAATATAAAATATATTTTCTCAAACACTTATTATGCTTACCAATATAAAAATATATTTTCTCAAACACTTATTATTCTGACCAATATAAAAATATATTTTCTCAAACGCTTATTGTTCTGACCAATATAAAAATATATTTTCTCAAACTCTTATTATACTGACCAATATAAACATATATTTTCTCAAACACTTATTATTCTTACCAATATAAAAATATATTTTCTCAAACACTTATTATTCTTACCAATATAAAAATATATTTTCTCAAACTCTTATTATTCTACCAATATAAAAATATATTTTCTCTAACACTTATTATTCTGACCAATATAAAATATATTTGCTCAAACACTTATTATTCTGACCAATATAAAAATATATTATCTCAAACACTTATTATTCTGACCAATATAAAAATATATTTTCTCAAACACTTATTATTCTTACCAATATAAAAATATATTTTCTCAAATTCTTATTATTCTGACCAATATAAAAATATATTTTCTCAAACACTTATTATTCTGACCAATATAAAATATATTTTCTCAAACACTTATTATTCTTACCAATAATAAAATATATTTTCTCAGACACTTATTATTCTGACCAATATAAAAATATATTTTCTCAAACACTTATTATTCTTACCAATATAAAAATATATTTTCTCAAACTCTTATTATTCTGACCAATATAAAAATATATTTTCTCAAACACTTATTATTCTGACCAATATAAAAATATATTTTCTCAAACACTTATTATTCTTACCAATATAAAAATATATTTTCTCAAACTCTTATTATTCTGACCAATATAAAAATATATTTTCTCAAACACTTATTATTCTGACCAATATAAAATATATTTTCTCAAAAACTTATTATTCTGACCAATATAAAAATATATTTTCTCAAACACTTATTATTCTGACCAATATAAAAATATATTTTCTCAGACACTTATTATTCTTACCAATATAAAAATATATTTTCTCAAACACTTATTATTCTGACCAATATAAAAATATATTTTCTGAAACACTTGTTATTCTGACCAATATAAAAATATATTTTCTCAAACTCTTGTATTCTGACCAATATAAAAATATATTTTCTCAAACACTTATTATTCTGACCAATATAAAAATATATTTTCTCAAGCATTTATTATGCTGACCAATATAAAAAATATATTTTCTCAAACACTTATTATTCTGACCAATATAAAAATATATTTTCTCAAACACTTATTATTCTGACCAATATAAAAATATATTTTCTCAAACACTTATTATTCTAACCAATATAAAAATATATTTTCTCAAACACTTATTATTCTAACCAATATAAAAATATATTTTCTCAAACACTTATTATTCTGACCAATATAAAAATATATTTTCTCAAACACTTATTATTCTGACCAATATAAAAATATATTTTCTCAAACACTTATTATTCTGACCAATATAAAAATATATTTTCTCAAACACTTATTATTCTTACCAATATAAAAATATATTTTCTCAAATTCTTATTATTCTGACCAATATAAAAATATATTTTCTCAAACACTTATTATTCTGGCCAATATAAAATATATTTTCTCAAACACTTATTATTCTTACCAATATAAAAATATATTTTCTCAAACTCTTATTATTCTGACCAATATAAAAATATATTTTCTCAAACACTTATTATTCTGACCAATATAAAAATATATTTTCTCAAACACTTATTATTCTTACCAATATAAAAATATATTTTCTCAAACTCTTATTATTCTGACCAATATAAAAATTTATTTTCGCAAACACTTATTGTTCTGACCAATATAAAAATATATTTTCTCAAACACTTATTATTCTGACCAATATAAAAATATATTTTCTCAAACACTTATTATTCTGACCAATATAAAAATATATTTTCTCAGACACTTATTATTCTTACCAATATAAAAATATATTTCCCTAAACACTTATTATTCTGACCAATATAAAAATATATTTTCTCAAACACTTAATATTCTTACCAATATAAAAATATATTTTCTCAAACTCTTATATTCTGACCAATATAAAAATATATTTTCTCAAACACTTAATATTCTTACCAATATAAAAATATATTTTCTCAAACACTTATTATTCTTACCAATATAAAAATATATTTTCTGAAACACTTATTATTCTGATCAATATAAAAATATATTTTCTCAAACACTTATTAATCTGACCAATATAAAAATATATTTTCTCAAACACTTATTATTCTTACCAATATAAAAATATATTTTCTCAAACACTTATTATTCTGATCAATATAAAAATATATTTTCTCAAACACTTATTAATCTGACCAATATAAAAATATATTTTCTCAAACACTTATTATTCTGACCAATATAAAAATATATTTTCTCAAACACTTATTATTCTGACCAATATAAAAATATATTTTCTCAAACACTTATTATTCTAACCAATATAAAAATATATTTTCTCAAACACTTATTATTCTAACCAATATAAAAATATATTTTCTCAAACACTTATTATTCTGACCAATATAAAAATATATTTTCTGAAACACTTATTTTTCTGACCAATATAAAAATATATTTTCTCAACACTTATTATTCTGACCAATATAAAAATATATTTTCTCAAACACTTATTATTCTGACCAATATAAACTATATTTTCTCAAACACTTATACTTTTACAAATATAAAATATATTTTCTCAAACTCTTATTATTCTGACCAATATAAAAATTATATTTTCTCAAACACTTATTTTTCCACGACAAAAAACTAGTAAAAAAGAACTGGAGTTACCTCCCTTTACCTTTTTTGTAAATATTTGTTTCCATTCTTTATCTGTTCAATAAATTCACTTTTCTCTCTTAAACTTCTTTTAGTTTTTTTGTTTTTCAATAAATGTTGTGTGTTTACCATTAGACATTTATCTTGCACATAACGGGGGCCAAATCCACCTCCAAAACATTCTAATGTCGTCTGCATTTGGAATATTGTTATTCCTATCTTCCTCGCTACCATTTAACTCCTTGTTGCGGAAAGGTTGTTCTGCCGAAAAGCAACATCATTCCCAACAAGTTCCTAATTTTTACACCACCAGCATGGACCTCCTCTTTCAACATTGCTAAGACATCGTCCTACTTTAGTAATGGATATGTTCTCTCTCATGGTGTTGTGAATTATGCCTTGGACTATCTTCACTTTGCATTTCACCTTTCGCCTATCAATTCTCTTCATGTTTGGAATATCTATTATCTTGCTACCAAGAAAAATCTCTCTTAACTGATGAAGTACTTCTTTCTCAACCAAAGTCAAAACTCGTACGTCATCACCACTTCTTTATACATCTGTTCTTTCTACTGGCACTATCTGATCTGCTTCATAAGAATAAAAAAGATAGAAAAAGAAAATAGATGACAGATAAAGGAAACAAACGGCGGAGGAAGGAAACACGCAGCAAAAAAGGGAAAAATATATAACATGGGAAACATATATTGCTTATAAATTTTGGAAATTTTCCTTTAATTTCTATCTCGAATATTGATTATGTAAATATTAATATTTCATATATATATATTTATATATAAAGTATATATCAATATATATGGGCATATGTAATACGAATGTTTGTGTATATATGTACATATATGTGTGTGTGAGTGCGCGCGCGTGTGTGTGTGTGCATGCGTGTTGGAATAATTATGCAATTTTTTTGATAAACATTGAAGTTGTATCTACATCCTCAGTTCCTGAAAGCAGAAGTAATGGCGTCACTTTTCCTACGTTTTACAAAGCTGCTGTCAAATGCTTCTCAATATCCATTTCTCTCGTGTCAATTTCACGTCTCATTCAAAGCGACACGTGTTTTGGGGTTAGGGTTCTTTTAGAATAAAACACTTTTTATTTTACATATTTAGAAAACCTGTTCACTTTTTTCATAAAGTATACATAGAAATTTACCGGGTTGCGAAGCCACAAGTTTCGTGTCTTTCATAGTTTACACGTATACTATAATTATTAGTGACCCGTTGAGACATAACTAGTTGTATTTTGCTTCGTGCATAACTAGAAATTATAAGTTTCTTTTCTTTCTGTTATTATTATTATTATTATTATTATTATTATTATTATTATTATTATTATTATTATATATTATTAATGCACACGAACTTTATAGACATCCTATATATATATATATATATATATATATATATATATATATATATAATGTATCAAAAATGTGAGTTCACCCCTTACATTTCTGCAGATATATAAATATATCTCTTCATGGGGCAAGACTTACAAAATGACACTTTGACACAATGAAAAGTAGTCTATGTGCAGTTTATATAACAGAGGTAATATATTTTCTCCTCAAAATATAACCATTAGAAGCTAACCCCATGTCAGCTAAAGTGAGTACACCTCTAACTCTAAGAAATTACACCCTTAAATATCCAAATTGAGTACTGCTTGTCATTTTTCCTTCCAAAATGTTATGGAACTCATTAGTGTTACTTGGCCCATGTGTGCATAAGGAGCATGTGTTCAGATTTGTAGTGCAGCTCGCACACTCTCATAATGGTCATTGAAAGTTTCTGACAAAGAACTCTCTGAGGATCTTAAAAGACGTATGGTTGCGCTATATGAAGATGACCAAGGCAACAAGAAGATTGCAAACATCCTACAACTGAACTGCAACACAGTGGCTAAGATCTTCCAGCGTTTGTAAAGAGCAGGGGCCACTCATAACAGACTTCGGGTAGTGTTTTGGGAAACCACCCCCCATCGTCCATATAAACTTTACACATGACGGTCCCAGGGGGGGATCTAATTCCAGGCTGATTCTCGGTGAAGTACCTATACTGTTCGTTTGTAATCTTTCAGTTTTTCATGTAATACATGTTTAAACTGTTCTCCGTTGTTTCGTTCTTCTTTGTGGCTACTTGCGAGCTACTTCTTTGTGGCGACGAGGATGAGATACATACTCACGTCTAAAACAGTGTTCCCATAACACTTGACAACATTGGATTCAATAAACATAGTCACGTAAAAAATAATGTTCTGAAAGCATTAACGACGTTGAACTCAAATGTTTATCGCGCTTAAGAAAGTGTAGCATAACACTTGCGACTGAAGGACTCGCGGAAATTTAAAACAAATACGATTAACAACCGTTAATTACCCTTTTGAGGGTAAATTAATCATTAACGTCACCTTGCTGGGAAAAACGAAAAAACTAAAAATTTATGTCTTAAAAAATAGTGAGAAACTGTTTGGTTCCGATAGCATGGATGAATTTCATTTGTGGTATCTTCCTATATCTACATTTTGCAAAAAAAAAAAAAAAAAAAGAAACCCCATCCAGCTGAAACTGAGAAATCAGATTTAAAAAACAATTCCCAAATGTATTTTCTCGTGGTCTTGCGCAATGCACAAAAATGACCACTGATTTTAAGCTAAAACACGTGTTTAAAAAAACGTAATCTCCCGTTCGCATCTCTAAACAAGATAAATCAGGAACTGGATGGATTAGAAAACATTAGTATACTAGCTAAAATTGAATATAGTGAGTGTCCTGCTCCAGAGTCTACATAAAAAACGGTCCGGAGAAATCCACGTTTGCGCTGACTTCTCGACCGAACTCAACGAGTCGTTAAAAGACTTTCACTATCCATTACCCAGCCCAGAGGAAGTGTTCAGGAAATTAAATGGCGGCAAATGTTTTTCTAAGATTGACCTGAGCGAAGCTTACTTACAAATTCCTGTAAACGACAAAAGCGCTAACCTCCTCTGTATTAATACTCATCGGGGTTTGTACAGATACAAAAGGCTCACGTTTGGAGTGTCGCGGTTTCAAATCACCGCCTCCATTTTTTTTTTTTATTTCTCTCTTCGCCCCCGCTGTTTCCTTTCATTTAAACAAAGGACGCGAAAATCTGGACAAACCAGATGCCGGATCGCCAACGGAAATCATGTTTGGAAGGAGAATAAAACCAGTATTTGATAAGCTGCTGCCCAAACATATAATATAATACAGAACCTCTACAACGCCAACAAAACTGTTTAACCACGGGGATAAAGTATATTTTAAACATAATGTTTCTTTTTGGGAACAGGGCACGATCTTACGAAGAGTCGAGCATATTACATACATCATACAGGGCCCAAAATTCGAACATAAGAGGCACCTGAACTAAATAAGGAAACGCACCCCGAGGATCAAGAACTACCACAGGAAGGCAGAGAGGCAATTGATACAGTATACGATTGTTTTGACGTGGAACCTCCAAAAGGAATATCAGAACCAAGACACCCCGGCAGGAAAAGGAAGCACACAGACCCCTTGAGATATCAGCTTCGGAGTCTTGTGTTGTGGGGAACCACCCTCCAAATGGACTAATCCATCGTCCATATAAACTTTACGCATGACGGTCCCAGGGGAGATTTAATTCCAGAGCGACTCTCGCATGCTCGGCGAAGTACCTACACTGTTCGTTTGTAACCTTTCCTTTGTAACCTTTCTGTTTTTCATGTAATACATGTTTAAACTGTTCTCCATTGTTTTGTTCTTCTTTGTGGCTACTTGTGAGCCATAACAGGTAGGTCATCGAAAGAAGCTCAGCGCTCGTGCTGAGCGTCACATCCAAATGCTTTTTCTAGAAAAAATTGGCGTTAGCGTTGTTGCAGAGATTGAAGAAGTGGGGGATTCAGCCTGATATTGCTCAGATCATATCCGACTCTACATCAAATTGGAGTGCATGGCTGTCACCTCAGGAGGAAGCCTCTTCGGATGATGATACACAAGAAACAGTTTGCCGAAAGCATGTAAGCAAAACGTATGGACTACTTGAACTATGTCCTATGGTCTGATGAGATGATCATTAATTTGTTTAGTTTCAATGGCCGCAAGCATGTGTGGCGGCGACCAGATGAGAAATACAAAGATAAATGTGTCATGCCTACAGTCAAGGATGGTGGCGGGAATGTCATGGTCTGGGGTTGGATGAGTGTGCTGGAGTGTTACATTTTATTGAGAGAAACATGAACTCTAACATGTACTGTAAAATACTGCCGCAGAATATTCCCTCTATAAACTGATTCGCATGATAGTGTTCCAGCATAACAATGACCCAAAGCACTGTTTTACTGAAGAGGCTTAGGTGTAAAGGTGATGGACTGGCTAAGCATGTCTCCAAACTTAAACTCATCTTTGACGGATGCTAAAGCGGATGGTGAAGGTGTGCAAAGTTTCAAATATTCGTGAGCTCTGCGACGTCGTCATAGAGGAGTGAAAAGCATCTTAGTGGCTACCTGTAAAGCTCTGATTAACTCCATGCCCAGGAGAATAAAGGAAGTTCTAGATAATAATACTGGCCACAAAAAATACTGACAGTTGACATGGTGTATGTTAATATTGGCAACTTTCCCTAAGGGGTGTAGTCATTTTTGTTGGAAAGGGTTTAGCTTTTAATAGTTATATTTTTAGCTATATTGAGGGGAAAATAAATTAACTCTGTTGTATGAGCTGCTCATAGACGACTACTTTTTGTTGTGATAAGGCGTCATTTTGTCAGTGGTGTCCCATGAAACGATATACTTAAATATCTGCAGAAATGCGAGGGGTGTACTCATTTTTGTGATACACTATATATATATATATATATATATATATATATATATATATATATATAATAGATGAATGGAGACTATATATATAAATGGAGTCTATATATATAATATATATTTTAAGTTTGTCTTTACATAAGCAGTAATTTGTTGCTCAACTGTCATGAGCATGTTTCGGTCTTCTAGTATTTAATAACTAGAGACCTCTTCAGGCAACAACGTTTATTTTCGGAAGCGGAATTCCTAATGCCAACGAAAATCAACTTTCAGCAAAAGAAGGCTTTTTTGTAAAAGGGTCATGGGGGTGAAGGTTCAGCTGTGCGGAGAACCGGATTGATTGGGTGCGAATTTGTTAATTTATTTTCTTATTTGTTTATGTACTGTGTCTTTATTCATTTATTTTCATGTTGGTGTAAGGGAACAGAGTTTGTAGGGTTAGGGAGTTGAGGAGTTAGGTTATAAAGCCAGAGCTATGTAGATGTTATCTTAAAGAAGCATGAGGTTCGCCTGTCTGTTGCCTGCCGCCCGTCTGAGACTTTCAAGGGTCGGTGTGTTTTAAATTCCTTTTTTATTGTTTGTTTTAATTTAGTATTCCTATTTATATATGCAAAAAAGTCTCTAGTTACTGAATACTAGAAGGCCGAAACATGCTCATGACTGTGTAGCAACAAATTACTACCTATGTAAAGACAAATTAAAAATGTAACTTACTCTACTTCCGTATTGGGAACTATTGTATTAACCTCGTTATATTTCACTGGTTCCCCTACTTTTGAAAAATAGCAACCTCAAATTATATAACATATATATATATATATATATATATATATATATAGTCTCCATAGACTATATATATATAGTCTCCACATACATTACCCTTTCGCTGTATCACAGTTCATCAGTGCGGCTAGACAGACAACTACCTCAAGCTAGGATCGAAACCCTACCGCACAAACGACAGTCAAGGCGTTTTACCATTACGCTATTCGGCTGTACGGGTAGTAAATTAACGATGTTTTAACATCGTTCAAATGCCGAAGCTCGATTTGTTTGCACAAAGAGTATTGTTTAATACACTAATGGCAGTTTGTATATCACTTACCAAGATGCTCAACCCAATACAGGGAGCAATATCATAATCCACATACAGTACTGTTTCGCTGTATCACAGCTCATCAATGCGGCTAGACAGGCAACTACCTCAAGCCAGGATCGATATATATATATATATATATATATATATATATATATATATATATATATATATATATATATATATAGTCCTGGTCAAAATCAAAAGACCACTTAAGAAAGTAAGCGTTTATGCATATTATCGAATTTTTAATCCAACAAATGGTTGAAGCCATTGCCAAAAGTGAAAATATGATGGAAAGAAATGAAATTTGCTTCTTTCGAAACCTTAACCCTGATCTAATAATTATTTAAAACAAAAAAACATTTTCACCTGGTCAAAATGATAAGACCACTGATAATTTATCTAACAAAAGGCAATTATAAATTACTAAAAAGGGTCTCAGTATTTAGTATAGCCTTTATTATTACAAATTACTTCAAAAATTCTCTTCGGCATGCTTGCGACTAAGTTTTTTATCAGTTGCGAAGGAATTTTATCCCATGTACTGAAAACTGAATCAGAAAGTTCCTTTATCGAACCATACTGGGTTCCATCCTTGAACACTTCTTTTGTCATCCACCCCCAAAGATTTTCAATCGGATTGACGTCCAGAAAACATGCTAACAATTCTATATTATTTGAAGAAAAGTATTATTGTGCTTGTCGAGAACTGTGTATCGCAGCGTTGTCTTGCTGAAAAATCCAATTTCTTCCACACAGACGTGGACTTTCAGTCGTGATAGAAGCATTTTCAAAGATGTAATTCAATGATGTTTGCCGGCCTTTCACTACTTGCGACTTTAGGGTACCAGCTGATGAGAAAGCACCTCAGATCATTAAAGACCCTCGTTCATTATGCCGAGTTGAAAAAGTCTCTTTGGGCAAATTTTTGTCATGCCCAATAGTGTTGAAATCCATCTGGACCAGCTAGATTAAAATTTTTCTCATCGGATAAAGTTACATTTTCCCACTTCTCTTTATCCCAAGCCTGGTATTTGGCGGCATATTTAAGTCGGTTTCTGCAGTCGCTTTAAATGATTGAGACCCTTCGTTTTCAGATGCCTTCTGATGGTTTTAGAACTACATTCTGCTGCTGTTTGGCTTTTCAATCGACTTGAGCTCATACTGGAGTTTTTCAAAACTTCTTCTAATACGGCGATCAAGTGATGGGGTTATTTTTTGGGGTCGACCTGGACTCTTTTTGTGCCCATATTGATCTGGATTTCTTAAAAAAATTGTGATGACCGTTTTGCTACGATTCACTTCTTTTGCAATGGATTTATGGGAGAGTCCACCCCTATTAAGCTCAAAGATCCTTCCTCTCTCCAACTCTAATGGTTTCCCTTTTGCCATTTATACTTTAGTAAGATGTTTTTTATCCACTAACAAGTTGCTTTTAGTAACATAGAAAGCTTTTCGTATTCATTTTTTAAAAACTAGCCGATTTTATTAAAGTGGTCTTATCATTTTGACCAGGTGAAAATGTTTTCTTTTTTCAAAATAATTATTAGATCAGGCTTAAGGTTTCGAATGAAGCAGATTTCATTTTTTCCTCATCATATTCCCCTTTTGGCAATGGTTTCAACCATTTTTTTGATTAAAACTTCGATAATATGCATAAACGCTTACTTTCTTAAGCGGTCTTATGATTTTGACCAGGATTGTATATATATATATATATATATATATATATATATATATATATATACATACATATAATTATTTTTATTAATAAAGATACCGCAATAGTATTTCTAGTATTTGCATGGGATAATATTTCCGTTCATTAGGTTTTCGAGTTTCCGATTCGATTTATATGTTTGCATGCTTGTTTATATACACCAACTATAAATTGATACAATTTACACCACGCTATTATTACACATGTGAGGATGTCATAAAATTTTAATTTCACTTAACCACGTTAATACAAAATACAAATACAAAAAGCTAAATATGAGGATTCTTTCTACCTTTAACCAATCCTTTAAAATTACGACTAATATATGTTTTTCAGAGTGCTGAAAACAGAAGTCACGTTTAAAATTACAGCTAATATATGTTTTTCAGAGTGCTGAAAACAGAAGTCACGTTTAAAATTACGACTAATATATGTTTTTCAGAGTGCTGAAAACAGAAGTCACGTGTAAAATTTCGGCTAATATATGTTTTTCAGAGTGCTGAAAACAGAAGTCACGTTTAAAATTACGACTAATATATGTTTTTCAGAGTGCTGAAAACAGAAGTCACGTTTAAAATCACGACTAATATATGTTTTTCAGAGTGCTGAAAACAGAAGTCACGTGTAAAATTACGACTAATATATGTTTTTCAGAGTGCTGAAAACAGAAGTCACGTTTAAAATTACGACTAATATATGTTTTTCAGAGTGCTGAAAACAGAAGTTACGTTTAAAATTACGACTAATATATGTTTTTCAGAGTGCTGAAAACAGAAGTCACGTTTAAAATTACGACTAATATATGTTTTTCAGAGTGCTGAAAACAGAAGTCACGTTTAAAATTACGACTAATATATGTTTTTCAGAGTGCTGAAAACAGAAGTCACGTTTAAAATTACGACTAATATATGTTTTTCAGAGTGCTGAAAACAGAAGTCACGTTTAAAATTACGACTAATATATGTTTTTCAGAGTGCTGAAAACAGAAGTCACGTGTAAAATTTCGGCTAATATATGTTTTTCAGAGTGCTGAAAACAGAAGTCACGTTTAAAATTACGACTAATATATGTTTTTCAGAGTGCTGAAAACAGAAGTCACGTTTAATATTACAGCTAATATATGTTTTTCAGAGTGCTGAAAACAGAAGTCACGTTTAAAATTACGACTAATATATGTTTTTCAGAGTGCTGAAAACAGAAGTCACGTTTAAAATTACGACTAATATATGTTTTTCAGAGTGCTGAAAACAGAAGTCACGTGTAAAATTACGACTAATATATGTTTTTCAGAGTGCTGAAAACAGAAGTCACGTTTAAAATTACGACTAATATATGTTTTTCAGAGTGCTGAAAACAGAAGTTACGTTTAAAATTACGACTAATATATGTTTTTCAGAGTGCTGAAAACAGAAGTCACGTTTAAAATTACGACTAATATATGTTTTTCAGAGTGCTGAAAACAGAAGTCACGTTTAAAATTACGACTAATATATGTTTTTCAGAGTGCTGAAAACAGAAGTCACGTTTAAAATTACGACTAATATATGTTTTTCAGAGTGCTGAAAACAGAAGTCACGTTTAAAATTACGACTAATATATGTTTTTCAGAGTGCTGAAAACAGAAGTCACGTTTAAAATTACGGCTAATATATGTTTTTCAGAGTGCTGAAAACAGAAGTCACGTTTTAAATTACGACTAATATATGTTTTTCAGAGTGCTGAAAACAGAAGTCACGTTTAAAATTACGGCTAATATATGTTTTTCAGAGTGCTGAAAACAGAAGCCACGTTTAAAATTACGGCTAATATATGTTTTTCAGAGTGCTGAAAACAGAAGTCACGTTTAAAATTACGGCTAATATATGTTTTTCAGAGTGCTGAAAACAGAAGTCACGTTTAAAATTACGGCTAATATATGTTTTTCAGAGTGCTGAAAACAGAAGCCACGTTTAAAATTACGGCTAATATATGTTTTTCAGAGTGCTGAAAACAGAAGTCACATTTAAAATTACGGCTAATATATGTTTTCCAGAGTGCTGAAAACAGAAGTCACGTTTAAAATTACGGCTAATATATGTTTTTCATAGTGCTGAAAACAGAAGTCACGTTTAAAATTACGGCTAATATATGTTTTTCAGAGTGCTGAAAACAGAAGTCACGTTTAAAATTACGACTAATATATGTTTTTCAGAGTGCTGAAAACAGAAGTCACGTTTAAAATTACGGCTAATATATGTTTTTCAGAGTGCTGAAAACAGAAGTCACGTTTAAAATTACGGCTAATATATGTTTTTCAGAGTGCTGAAAACAGAAGTTACGTTTAAAATTACGGCTAATATATGTTTTTCAGAGTGCTGAAAACAGAAGTCACGTTTAAAATTACGGCTAATATATGTTTTTCAGAGTGCTGAAAACAGAAGTCACGTTTAAAATTACGGCTAATATATGTTTTTCAGAGTGCTGAAAACAGAAGTCACGTTTAAAATTACGACTAATATATGTTTTTCAGAGTGCTGAAAACAGAAGTCACGTTTAAAATTACGGCTAATATATGTTTTTCAGAGTGCTGAAAACAGAAGTCACGTTTTAAATTACGACTAATATATGTTTTTCAGAGTGCTGAAAACAGAAGTCACGTTTAAAATTACGGCTAATATATGTTTTTCAGAGTGCTGAAAACAGAAGCCACGTTTAAAATTACGGCTAATATATGTTTTTCAGAGTGCTGAAAACAGAAGTCACGTTTAAAATTACGGCTAATATATGTTTTTCAGAGTGCTGAAAACAGAAGTCACGTTTAAAATTACGGCTAATATATGTTTTTCAGAGTGCTGAAAACAGAAGCCACGTTTAAAATTACGGCTAATATATGTTTTTCAGAGTGCTGAAAACAGAAGTCACATTTAAAATTACGGCTAATATATGTTTTCCAGAGTGCTGAAAACAGAAGTCACGTTTAAAATTACGGCTAATATATGTTTTTCATAGTGCTGAAAACAGAAGTCACGTTTAAAATTACGGCTAATATATGTTTTTCAGAGTGCTGAAAACAGAAGTCACGTTTAAAATTACGACTAATATATGTTTTTCAGAGTGCTGAAAACAGAAGTCACGTTTAAAATTACGGCTAATATATGTTTTTCAGAGTGCTGAAAACAGAAGTCACGTTTAAAATTACGGCTAATATATGTTTTTCAGAGTGCTGAAAACAGAAGTCACGTTTAAAATTACGGCTAATATATGTTTTTCAGAGTGCTGAAAACAGAAGTCACGTTTAAAATTACGACTAATATATGTTTTTCAGAGTGCTGAAAACAGAAGTCACGTTTAAAATTACGACTAATATATGTTTTTCAGAGTGCTGAAAACAGAAGTCACGTTTAAAATTACGGCTAATATATGTTTTTCAGAGTGCTGAAAACAGAAGTCACGTTTAAAATTACGGCTAATATATGTTTTTCAGAGTGCTGAAAACAGAAGTCACGTTTAAAATTACGGCTAATATATGTTTTTCAGAGTGCTGAAAACAGAAGTCACGTTTAAAATTACGGCTAATATATGTTTTCCAGAGTGCTGAAAACAGAAGCCACGTTTAAAATTACGACTAATATATGTTTTTCAGAGTGCTGAAAACAGAAGTCACGTTTAAAATTAAGACTAATATATGTTTTTCAGAGTGCTGAAAACAGAAGTCACGTTTAAAATTACGGCTAATATATGTTTTTCAGAGTGCTGAAAACAGAAGTCACGTTTAAAATTACGGCTAATATATGTTTTTCAGAGTGCTGAAAACAGAAGTCACGTTTAAAATTACGACTAATATATGTTTTTCAGAGTGCTGAAAACAGAAGTCACGTTTAAAATTACAGCTAATATATGTTTTTCAGAGTGCTGAAAACAGAAGTCACGTTTAAAATTACGACTAATATATGTTTTTCAGAGTGCTGAAAACAGAAGTCACGTTTAAAATTACGACTAATATTTATTTTTCAGAGTGCTGAAAACAGAAGTCACGTTTAAAATTACGACTAATATATGTTTTTCAGAGTGCTGAAAACAGAAGTCACGTTTAAAATTACGGCTAATATATGTTTTTCAGAGTGCTGAAAACAGAAGTCACGTTTAAAATTACGGCTAATATATGTTTTTCAGAGTGCTGAAAACAGAAGTCACGTTTAAAATTACGACTAGTATATGTTTTTCAGAGTGCTGAAAACAGAAGTCACGTTTAAAATTACGGCTAATATATGTTTTTCAGAGTGCTGAAAACAGAAGTCACGTTTAAAATTACGACTAATATATGTTTTTCAGAGTGCTGAAAACAGAAGTCACGTTTAAAATTACGACTAATATATGTTTTTCAGAGTGCTGAAAACAGAAGTCACGTTTAAAATTACAGCTAATATATGTTTTTCAGAGTGCTGAAAACAGAAGTCACGTTTAAAATTACGACTAATATATTTTTTTCAGAGTGCTGAAAACAGAAGTCACGTTTAAAATTACAGCTAATATATGTTTTTCAGAGTGCTGAAAACAGAAGTCACGTTTAAAATTACGACTAATATATGTTTTTCAGAGTGCTGAAAACAGAAGTCACGTTTAAAATTACGGCTAATATATGTTTTTCAGAGTGCTGAAAACAGAAGTCACGTTTAAAATTACGACTAATATATGTTTTCCAGAGTGCTGAAAACAGAAGTCACGTTTAAAATGACGGTAAACAAGCAGTTTAACGTATATGAAGAAATGTTACTTTCAAAGATTTTCGGGGTTGCTAGAACACAAATAACGTTTAAAATTCCGGCAAACGAGTTGTTTCAAAAATATTAAATACTGTTGCTTCAAAAAAGTAGGGGATCACTTGTATATAATAATTTAACGTAAAATGAGCACCCAGTTTATGACCATCTTTTGTTGGGGGGGGTCAGCGTACAATGAATACAATTTACCGTAAACTGAGCACCCAACTTTTTGGAGGGGGGGGCTACTAGGTATTATTAATCGATTTGATGTGCATCAACCCCAAACAAAAAAGTCAGTGCTCATTTTACGTTAAATTGTGTTCATTGTACGTTGACCCTGCCCCCGAAAAAAAATGTGGCCATAAAATGGGTGCTCATTTCGCTTTAAAATATTATAGAAAAGTTATCCCCCACGTTTTAAAAACTAACATTTATTCATACCTTGGAAACTACTCCTATGCCGGATTTTAATACGTTGTTTTCGTTTTCAGCACCCACGAAAATCTTTTAAAGTGGTAATTTTAAAAGATTTCTCGAGGGTAATGATTCGTCATATTTTCCCAAATAAAGAAATAATAAAGTTTTATAATGAGTAAATGTGATTTATAATTTATCATTAAAAGCGTTAAACAATACAAATGGGGAGAGGATGATCTTCTGCAAATATTCTTCCACCTTACAATTGAATAAAAAAAAAATAGTGTGAAACTTGGATTTAACCTGAAAACACTAATTACAAATAGTGCGGTACAAAAAATGCATAAACACCAATTTTTAAAGTAGATATTGATCTCGGATGCATATGATGGCAGAGTGTGATATCATATGCGACCATATGCTAGCATTACTTATGAATTTTTTGGTACCGCGCAATTTTGAAATAGTTTTTCAGGTTAAATTCACGTTTTATGATATTTTTTGTTCTTACATTGTAAGGCTGAAGCAAAGATTAGTTACTAAACATCCTCCCCATGTAAATAATGACTTTCAGAATAATAACATTATTTCAGTATTGTTGTCATATTTGGGCTGGTACATCTGCTACTAGTCTCTCGCTCCTAGACAAGGTCCAAAAGAGAGTCTCCAACCTGATAGGTCCTGAACTATCATCTAAGCTTCAGCCTCTGTCCCACCGACGAAATGTTGCATCCCTCTGCCTGTTCTACAAGTATTTTAATAGTGATGCTCTGACGAACTGCAAGCACTTGTGCCCCCATGACGAAAATACCCTCGACAAACCCGACAAGCAGTTAAATCCCACCCCTACTCAGTGGAGATTCCTAGATCTAGAACTTTCTACTCTAGTAGTTTCTTCCCCAGAACCGCTAGACTTTGGAATTCCATTCTGGCTCCCTGCTTCCCCAACTGTACTAACATGCAAAAGTTCAAGTGTAACGTGAACCGACATCTTACTGCCCAACTCCCTACATAGTACCCCAGTAGCTTATGTCCCTGATAGTAGCCCCTACATCAAAGTGCCAATATGCCTTGTTTGGGGAGAAAATGTAATAAAAAAAAATATTTTAATAAACGGTTCTATTTGAGAAAAATTTTGACTGGGCACATCAGCGTAAGTTAAAAAGATATGAAGTTCTACAAGAAGAGTGTATCAGAAATTACTGGAAAACCATTTTATTTCCTATCGAAGTCGGATGCTGAGGTTTTATTGCGAACTAAACCTCCACGTTCTTTAATAATCTTGGTCTTTCTCCGTTAGACAAGAAAAAATAAAGAAAATACAAGGCTCTATCTGCATCAGCGTGGATATGGCAACAGATTGACAAGAATCCAAAAAAGTCTGGTGATATCGTGAGGTACTGCTGGGGCGCTCTGGGCTAATGGTAATGATGTTTCGGCCTCGAAACCATGCATAGACCTTGAGTCATCATCTGATGAAGGCTTTGTTGGAAGTAATGCTGTTGTAAAACAACAGTTATTGCATAAAAGATTAAAGCGGCGGCTCTTGTTTCGCTCATCCCAAAATTATATTTTCTTATTTAAATGAAAATTTGATCGATATACGTGATTTTTTTGGATACGACATTTTCGTCTTGTGGCAGGTACATACATCATAAATTTTTGTCTGTGTTTTCTGTATTTTACCTTTTTAGTAAGTTGAATTCTACAAAGGAACCCAAAAAGTAATCAGTTTTAAGTATTTATGCAGAATACAAATCGTGCTGAAATTTAGAAAGCGATTTTTAACTAAATTATTGAACATATTTTTCTATAAATTTGATTGAAAAGATACATTACTTGACTAGTAACTTTGTATTTAAACTGTTTTAAAACTATTTATTGTTCGATTTTAGTTTTTTTGTGTTTAATATTGTTTGTTTACTTTCTAAATTTATGATTCAGTTTTTATTTTATTGTCTTTTGCTTCAAACATACATAATTTTACATCAACAGAATTCTTGTGTTTGCTTTCTAATTTTTTCCTGAATAAAGTTCGATTTCAGTATAAATCGAATCGTGTTTTTAGATGAATGCAAGTTTTAAAGTAAATAAGAAACGAATTTGTGTCTTTAAAAGCCATTAAACAATGTTTATTTAAAGAATGTTATTTCCCTTTTAGATTAACCCTGAATTTTATTTATTTTTATTTTTAAATTAATATTAAATAAGTTCAGTTTCAGTATAAATCGTGTGTTTTCTTTTTCAATGGAAGGTTTTAAGTTTTTTAAATGGTTTTGTAAAACACTATAAATTCATTATTGACAGTTTGACTGTTCGATAGATCTTGTTTGTTAGGACCTCAGGCCTGATGTCATTTTTCCGAAATTAGGACAACTATTACGAAAGTCATGTTCTCAATACGGACTGACAACCTGGATGCCCCAACTTTGAATCAAGTTCGTTTCACAAAAAGCATTTTCACTTAGGGACCTTCACGTGGTCAATCTAGTAAGCTCCCGGTATGTTTCTAGAAGGAATTCAAGCTAGAAATCGAATGTCAACAATAAGTAATTGATTCGTAAATGAATACTGCTCTTCATCATCATCATCAGCAGCAGCAGCAGAAGTAGCAGCATCAACCACGACAGCAATAGCAGCAACCAATGTCGTCAAATTAATAAGTTCTAAAATGTAAAAAAAGCCTTAAGCTTTCAAAGAAGCAGCAGCAGTCACGATTACGTTACCTACTACCTTTTTCACATCCTACTTCGTTTTCTACATATAGCGAATCAAACTGGACACACGTATGTTCACTTTTTTTTATATGTAAAAGATGAATGGTTGTTAGATTTTGACAATTCGGGTTGATTATTCGACTTAGAGTTATATACTTTTAGCTGAAGTTTGTGTTTTGAATAGATGCGGTTTTGTAAACAAATTCGAGATTCTTTGCTAATGTATTTCCAAGGCTAAATAATGAAAATATATATGCTACTACAGAATAATCAACGCCACTAAAGTATTTAGAATAATTAAAACACACGTTTATCTAACATAATTATAAAACTATGTAGACCTTGCTTGTTTATTAGCTTGCATCCTTTTTTCGACGTTTGTGCGATTCAATCTTAAAAAAAGGAATGACAAGTATATATATATATATATACTAGCATTTCAGCCCGGCCTTGCCCGGGTGTTTGGATGTGTGTGTTGAGCAAAAAAAAAAAAAAGTGGTAGTAGGAAGGCAGGCTCGAACCCGTACCCCGAAGGAGGAAAAGAACGGGGGGAAACATGACGTCTTTGCTGTTACGACCACTGCCAAATCGAAAGTGAATTATGTTTAAATTAAGGCTAGACAATCGAAGGGAGACGATGACTTTAAAAAATATCGCCGAAAAAAACGACCCCCCCCGTAGAAAAGTGTCCAGTTGCAGGTGAAGATATTAATGTTTTTAGCCAATTTTTCGATATTTGTCGTATGAAAGGTCGAACTTCAAAACGATACTGATTTTATAAAAATCCGTCATCTCTGTCGAAAGTTTTAGGCAGACATGCAAATATACATACATACATTTATATATTGGTAACTAAAAATTTTCGAGCCAAACCAATTAAAAAGTTTCCCCTATCTCTGAATACCCTTTATGTAAAATTTCAAATGTTTAGACCAGAAATTGTCTGAGTAATTTGGTAGAGACCGCAGAGGTCAAATTTTTTAAACTTTGACCTCTATTATGACCCCTTAAAATTTATTGTTTTGAGCTCAAATCAAGTTACTAAGTTAGATCCATGTCCAAGGTTCTATATTGAAAATATCTAAAATTTCAAGTGTTTAGACCCAAAATTGTCGGAGAAGTTTGGTAGAGTTCTCAAAGGTCCAACGTTGAACTTTGACCTCTTAACAGCCAAATTTCTGGCCGAAAACCGATCGCAAATGATTTTCCCAAATCTCAGTACCCTGTATATCAAATTTCGAGTCTGTAGACTTAAAATTGAGAGAGTTATTACGTACACACGCAGACGCACACACAGACACGTTTACTTTTATATATATATATATATATATATATATATATGTATATATATATATATATATATATATATAGAGAGAGAGAGAGAGAGAGAGAGAGAGAAAGAGAGATTAGCATTTCAGCCCGGTATTACACCTCCAAACACCCGGGCAGTGCCGGACTGAAATACTAGTATATATATATATATATATATATATATATATATATATATATATATATATATATATATATATATATATATATATATATATAGTGTGTGTGTGTGTGTGAATTTATATATATATATAGAGAGAGAGAGTTTATATATATATATATATACTTATATATATACTATGTTAAAGACCATGTATAATCTTATGTATCATACTACATATAATAAGCTTCTCCTTATTTATTTAGAATACAATAAAGCTTCCCCCAACATTCTATAATTCCTCTTAATCTCTTTCGTCCCTAATGAACCATGCGCTAGACGCCGTATCTTTCCCATGCTACCTAGCAACTTCTCTACTCTTCTGATGAGAAGCATTAGGCTTCGAAATGCCCTGGCATAACGAGTCCCTTCTATCCCCCACATTTTTCCTGTATTCCATTATTCAATAAATGATTCATTCTATATCTACCTATATATAGTTTTGTGTCTTCATTTCATACTCTTGTTCTTCTACTAATATATATATATATATATATATATATATATATATATATATATATATATATATATATATATACACTTGTGCCCGATATTATTCATACCCCTCGGATCTTTGAGATTTCTATAAGAATATTGCTCAAACCAGAAGGTAGACAATATTAAAGGGATTTCAAACAATAAATCAAGCATAAGCATTTAATTTAAACTCAACAAATAAATAAATTATGCAAGTTTGAAACATTATACAAAGAAAAACAATAATGGCACTAGTTCAAAATTATTCATACCTCTCTTACTAATAGTCAATAGCATGCCCTTTATTCTTAATAACTGCCTGTAACCGTTTGGGATATTTATCAACAAGGTTTTTACAAGCATCAACACTGATTTTTGACCATTCTTCAATGCAGTAGTTCTCCAAATCCCTCAAATTTCTAGGTTTCCGCTTTTTAACCTCAGTTTTCAATATGTGCCAGAGGTTTTCGATAGGGTTCAGGTCGGGACTCTGGCTAGGCCATTCCAAAACATTAATTTGATTATCCTCAAACCATTTCTTGACTATTTTGGCAGTATGTTTTGGATCATTATCCTGTTGAAGGACCCAGTTTGGTCCTAAATGGAGCTTCTCCGCATCCTGTCTAATGTTTTTCTGGAGTATCTCCAAATATTGCTCCTTCTTCATGGTTCCATCTATCTTGACCAAACTACCTGGACCACTAGCCGAAAAGGAGCCCCAAAACATTAGGCTACCACCACCATGTTTCACCGTGGGTATGGTGTTCTTTGGGTTGTAAGCTTCTCCTTTCTTCCTTCAAACGTAAGAAGCATCCATATGGCCAAACAATTCAATTTTTGTTTCGTCAGTCCACAAAATACTTGAGAAAACGGACTCTGGAGAATTCACATGGGTCCTAGCAAACTTTAGACGTGCTGCAAGGTGTTTTCCGGTGTGCAATGGAGTCCTTCTTGGTCTTCTTCCTTTCAGACCATTTTCATGCAGAGTCCTTTGCAATGTTTGCCTTGATATTTTTATGCCAGAAGACTCCAGATTTTCTAAAATGTCCTTATTAGTGGTGGTTGGATTTGCATTAACACTTCTTACAATATTCCTGGTGGCTCTAGCAGACAGTTTCCTTTTCCTTCCTCTACCAATCAAGTTGTTTGTTGTGTGGTGGCTCTGGAATTTTTTGATGATGCTCTGTACTGTTGCTGTAGGGACCTTAAATTTCTTGGAAATTGACTTGTAACCTAAACCATCCTTATGTGAATTCACAATTTTAGTCCTAAGATCATTACTAAGCTCTTTTTTCTTCCTCATTCTAATAATTTTTATTCTTTTATTGGTTTTCAGTTGATATCATTTTAATTTCTGAAAAATGCAAAAAACGAAATGAAATTAATCAAAGGTTGTATAAAAGCATTCAAAATAAGAATCAAACAGAAAACAAACAGTCAGAAACTCGATTAATACTGAAAAAATAAGGGGGTATGATTATTTTTGAACATTGCAGATTTTATAAATAGCTGTATATTTCTTTTATTACAAGTATCCCGAGATTTTAAAATGACGAAAATGATCAGAAGAGGTTTATTAAGAATATGTATCAATATGGACGTAAACAATAAATTCTTACAAAAGTTACACCTAATAAACTCAATTTTCAAGGGGGGTATGAATAATATCGGGCACAAGTGTATATATATATATACACGTATGTAGATTTAGAAAAAAATTAGTTTAGATTACATAATAAAAATGGTTTTAGATTTACCCCGGGATATGTTTCCTCCCTTTCTTTTTTGATCCACCAAACGTTTAAGCTGTTCTCATTATGCCACCATCTGGCATACGTGTATTAATAATTTAGCCGATTTGAAAATTCGAGGCATGTGGCATTTTGATTAATTTTAGTTTCCAATATTTGAAAAATATATATTAAAAATCTGTAATTTGTGCAATTTCGTTTATAATTTCGTCTTCATTCAATAAGTAATAATGCATCCTTCTTTCTAGAAACAAAGTGTAATATCGGTTCTGATGCTACAGCTAGGCTTTTCTCTCAATGAATGAGATATCCTTCTAGATTGAGGCAATTCTTTTGTTTCAATCCATAATCTTTTAGAGAGGGCGTAGATTTTCCCCTACAATAAACACCGACCTTTTCTCTTAATGGGAGGCAAGCCAATATAAACAACAAATAAGTCTTTTTCTTCAAAAACAAAATCTCATATCTCGGAAAGTTTTATCGAGTGTTTTGCTTGCATAGTAGGCAAAGAGCAAACTCAAGGCGTTTCCACAAATAATGGAGCGTCATGAACGAATCGATGGAATGGCGCGTCATGAACATTTTATGGAAGTTGTGTATGGCGGGACCTATCGCCCATCAACGGCAATCAGTTGGAACAGATTTGTCGATGAGACCAACATATTTTAATCGCTTGCGGTCTTTTGTAGCTGTTGGGGTTCTTGTTCGGGTTTATCATCATCATCATTCATTCATGGATCGGATGATTATTGTTGGCGTACATTTCTCTTTTATCTTTCTAGTTAGAATTCTTTCTAGAAAGACATTGGATTCTTACGGGAGAGATCACTTGAAGGTTGCCAACATCCCTAAGTAAAAATGTTTTTGTGTGACTAATTGGATTCGAACGTTGTACACCCATGTTGTCAGACAACGTCATTAACCACTTAGCTACCGTCCCCTTCATTCAATTGCGTCGAGATTCTTAAATTAAAATTACGCGTCGATAAGTCATTTTCAACAATCAGTCCTATAGAAACTACATCATTTCGATGTCTTTTTGTCTGTTGAACTGGGATAAGTGTGTCTACCATTTGACGCATCAACTTAAGTAGATGCGAAAATAGTTGTTCGACCCAAAACATCTTGACATTTTTTGAATTCAAATAATCTAACGGTTAACAAAAATCAAATAATAAAACTCTGAATTACTGAACCAATAATGTTCATTATGTCAATTGTAACGCACGTATATTTTAAATAAATTAACATAACGTTAAATTAAAATTAACATAACATTACAAAGATTACATACACACGCACGCACGCACGCACACACACACACACAAACACACACACAAACACAAACACGCAAACACATAAACACACACAAACGCAAACACGCAAACACACAAACACACACACAAACACACACATATATATAAATATATATATATGTATATATTATTGTGACATTTTTTATAATCAGCAAAAAGTAAACATGAATATTCAGCACAAAATTGGTACAAGCAAATTGCAACTAAGTACAGAAAGAAATTGACATAGTAATGTAAGAAACTGTTATAAACTTGTTTAATATATAAAAATATACAAGTAACACCTTATTTATTAATCATCAATTGTTAAAAAAAATCGTTTTAAATGATTGAAAAAGTTTTAATTTATTGAAATTAACGCATTTGATGATTTATGGAAAAGTTGGACAGTGAGAGTTGAAGACATTAGTTGCATGAAAAGAAATGATATGAGATTGATACGATGGGTGTCTAGCATGCATCTTAAAGATAACCTTTGATGTGATGACGCCAGAGAAAGATTAAATCTGGGCAGTATTGGACAGAATAGAAGACTTTGATTGTATGGTTGAACTGTCAGGTTGAATTCGAAAGGAAAGCTAAGGAAAAGCATTATAAAAACTGAGTTTAAGAAATTGGGATAAATAAAGACTTAGCAAGAGATAGATTACTTTGGAAGTCAATATCTTAAATTTGTCTAACGCATGCATTTAAACAATGGTGGTGGTGGTGATTTGAATATTTCGTTTTTATTGTCAAATTACAGAAACAAAGACACGGACGTAAGGACTAATGAGGAAGAGAGAAGGGAAAGGATAATTCTAATAGAATTCAGATGAAAACGAAACTCCTGATAATTTTCAATTTGACAATGTGTTATGGTGATCTACCCTATTGCGTAACTGCATGGACTCTTCCCGACACTATGAATAGTGATAATCATGGTAACTGAAAGCGACACTATGAATAGTGATAATCATGGTAACTGAAAGTCGATATGGCCAAAACAAAGCTCATTACGTATTATTTGGAAAAAGGAGAAAGAAGAAAAATGCAGGAAAAACATTCGCCGAAGAAATATTTTTGCCGTGGAAGATCTACTTAAGAAAAGTATTAATTTTTTTCATTGAATAATATTGTTTATCGTCTTAAAAGAGTGTAAGAAATTAAAAAGAAATTTTTTATTTTCCAACCTGTAAAAAAATTCTGCCTGCTGTAAAATACGTTTAAATATATTTAAAATCCTGCAGCTATTCAGATTTATTTATAAAAAGGCATAATGGCAAATGTTAAAAAATAAAATGACTTGGTACGAGCAGGTAGAATCGAAACCAAAGCATTCAACGTTCCAGCCACGTTCTCTAGCGATTTTCATATCGAGAGCAACGCAACAAAGGCTAAATATTAACAGACTTAAACAAATGCATTTTATGTAAGCATGCACAGAAAGAAGTACATTTCGGATATATATATATATATATATATATATATATATATATATATATATATATATATATATATATATATATATATATATATCTGTGCGCGTTATTTATCAATCTTAGTAAAGATATTTACTCGTTATAAACCATCCTTATGTAACCAGTAGTTGAAGAGTTTACTGTTAAATATTTGCGCATACACATCTACTGTTATATATATATATATATATATATATATATATATATATATATATATATATATATATATATATATATATATATATATATACAATAAAATGAAAATTACAATTGAATTTACCAAAATGATCCAAGATGGTAAAATTAAAGTAAATTATAAATATTAAAGAATTAATATTTATAAAATTATCTCAGCCAGATATAAAAGCTCGATAAAACCAAATAGGAAATAGAGCTTATAATATGAGCAAACAGTTAATGAAATATGTTAAAATAAATATATATATATTAACATATTTCATTAACTGTTTGCTATATATATATATATATATATATATATATATATATATATATATTTTAACATATTTCATTAACTGTTTGCTATATATATATATATATATATATATATATATATATATATTTTAACATATTTCATTAACTGTTTGCTCATATTATAAGCTCTATTTCCTATTTGGTTATATATATATATATATATATATATATATATATATATATATATATATATATATATATATATATACTAGACTACTCGTGACCCGTTGTGTCAGTATGTTGTATTAGCTATGGAATTCATGTACGAGCGTGATACTGTGATGTAAAGAAAATTGTTTATACAACTATGAAAGTATATTAAAATGAAAAAAGAATATAGATATATTTCTATGAGTCTTTCTGTTTGTTATAATTGTTTATTTTTGAAAAAAAATTACAGTTACTGAATTATAAGTGGTTGGCTATACTTATAGGTAAATGTGCACTGAACAGATACCGTAATACTTATTATAGTTACATTCAAATATGATATATCTGCTTTTTTTACATCGTTCATTTCTGTATTACGTTTAAGTTATTTTAAACCCCACTCTTCCCATGTTAAATATTAATTTCGAAATAATAACGTAAATATTTCAGTGCGCAGGTCATGCGCACATGCATGTCGTAAACCGGAAAGTGGGTTACATACATTGTTACAAGATCATTTGAGTTTTATATATATATATATATATATATATATATATATATATATATATATATATATATATATATATATATATATATATATACAGTTGTGCGCAAAAATATTCGACCCCTGTCTAAATTTTCTTGGTTCGTTGAATCTATACTTCAAAAATCTTCATAACGCCTTTTAACGGCTAATTATGAATAAATTGTATATTTTACAACAATAAATGAGGAAAAGTAATTCGAGATTAATAATATATATCTATTTATTTACAAAAAATATAAATATGGATGTTGCAAAAATATTCGACCCCTCTAATTTAAAGTTTAAATAAAAGCGTCATTAAGTTTATTATTTTAGTCTGACCTTGTATTTATTTCCTATAAATAATATTTATGACTCTACTGAATCTAAAATCAGTTCAAATTGAACTTCAATGTCATATTGAAATATTGAATAATTGTTTCAAGTAAAAAAATTATTTTTCAACGTCAACAAATCTGCAACTATGACAAAGAACAAAGAGTACTCTGAAGACATTAAAAAGAAAGTAATCGATGTCTCTGGAGAAGGTTATGAGTCTGGAGAAGGTTATAAAAAAAATTCCAAACGTTTTTCTATACCACGGTCGACTATTATGTCCATTATCAAAAAATGGAAAGTAAAAGGGATTGTATCAAGTCTTCCAAGATCAGGTCGTCCAAGAAAAATTACGACACGTTGGGCTAGGAAAATTGTTAGACAAGATTCAATAGACTCTAAATCTAACCTGAAGGACGTGCAGAACGATTTGAAGAATGCTGGCTCAGATGTACACTTGTCAACTATTCGTAGGGCATTAAATCGTGCCGAATTGCATGGACGTATTGCCAGAAGGAAGCCCTTACTTTCCAAAGCTCATCAAAAGGCTCGATTAAATTTTGCAAAAAAGTTCCTAGAAATGCCTATTGATTACGGGAATAATATAATTTGGTCAGACGAAACGAAAGTGGAACTATTTGGACGCAACCAGCAACGCTA
>NC_136520.1:22930520-22973020 GCF_053919585.1 Euprymna scolopes
TTGCAAAATAAAATTTTGTACAAAAATCTGCAAAACTGGCACCAGAATTTTTAATCATTCATAAGGGGAGATCGGGGGGGGGGTAAAAATGGCCGAAATGTATATAGAGGAAAATTGCACAGGATTAAAGTCTTTGAGAAAATATATAAAAGGACAACATTAATTTGTTTATTTAAAAAATAAATTGTAACTATAGAAGAGGACCCTTAATAATCCTCCTAAAAAATGCGATTTTGCTTTACGTGTGACTATTTCGAATAAAATATTTTAGAATTTAAATGGGGGATCATTTTTTCATATAAATTTAATAAAATTATCCTTCATTTTTAGGACATTCTAACTTTTGGGGACAAGTTCCTAATCTTTAATATGTCTGGCTCGTAATGTAGTCTAATCACACGAAATAAGAAGTAAAACAGAATTTATCTTTCATAGCAAATCAAAAAATGCTTAACAGTCTTGAGTCCAAAACCATTAAACAGTCTTAGAAATAAAGCTGTTACTTTACATTTACTTAAGCAGCACTCTTCATTCACAATCGAGTATATTTTTATGTGCTCTGAATACTTTGAAAATAAAAAAATTATGATTCAAATATTCACCAATTTTACAGTATCTTTTCATTGTCGGTTTGCTTGTATTATTTTTACTTTTCCTAATATAATTAATGTAGGGCCAACACAGTCATTTGTTAAAGTGTAGAATAGTTGAGAAATTGTAAACAATAACAAAAATCAACAAATACCTAATACTGTGATAATTTTTTACTTACCGGGACTCGATGTGGAGGGGTGAAGCAATGGAATTCTGTGTGGCAGTCGTTCAAGCAAAAGATTTGAAAGTGCTTGGTTGACTGCTTTTATAATAACATAAACTTTGAGATACAATCCTGTAACTCCAACAGTGCAGTGTTGCGAAAAAAGATGACGGCAGATGGAACTCTGTCATGGTTTGATTCTGGTGTGGAGAAAGTTTTAGGGTATTTGTACAGCACCCAACATGATACTATGAAGGTCTGTACACATCAATGCGATGTAACCGCATCAACAAAAAGGAAAATGCTGTCTGAAGCTTCCAAAGTGTTTGATCCCTTGTCCCTTTGTCTTCCAGTAACAGTGAGGAGCAGAATGCTGATAGGAGAACTTTGGAGGCAAAAGTTGGATTCGGATGATCAAGTTCCAGAGGAGTAAAAAAAAATATGGAAAGCTCTGGCGAAGGACTTAACAGAATTGGGCTCTATATCATTTCCAAGAAGAGTCCTAGACGAAAATAAGCCACTAAAATTGTTCCTATTTTGTGATGCCTCCAAAAATGCATACGGCTTTTCAGCATATGCCGTACAGGATGGACAGTCAGCACTAGGGTTTGCTAAAGCCAAAGTAGCACCCTTACAAGGTAAATCGACCCCCCACTTTGGAGCTTTTGTCAGTATTCCTGGCATTAAAATGTTTTCCCTTTATAAAGGAAGTCTTAAAAAACTCCCTGATAGAAAAAGTATATGTTCTAACGGACGCTCAAGTGCTATTGGCAATACGCGCCAACTAAGGAAAACCCAGTTCATAAGAGGACTAACCTTAAAAAAATGTAAGGAAAACCTTTCCTCTTGGTATGAATGCCCTGCGTGGATAAAGCAGGAAGAAATTCGGTGGAACAGGGTCGAGTTAGGTTGCCTCTTCGAAGAACAAAAGGAATGCGTTTATCCTGCAATGAATTTGTTTATGAGACATAAAAACGAAAGTCCCCCTATAGTCTCTGTAGAAAGATTTTCCAACTTCAACAGATTAGTTAATGTAATGACTTTGGTTTTCAAGTTTATCAACAAAACGTTGAAGAGAAGTGACAATCATTTTCTGGCAAAAATTTATTTGATAAAATTAATGCAAAGGGAATCTTTTGCCTCAGAGTTAGATTTTTTGTTGGATCCACCAAAACTAGTAAAAAACTTAAACCTATACCTGGATCCCTCCAATATCATTCGTTCGAGGGGAAGGATAGGTGGATCAGAATGGCATACCTATGAGGTGCAGAATCCAATTCTTTTGGGTAAAAAACACCATTTAACAGGTTTAATTATAAAGGACACTCATCAGAGAAACCAACGTTTGGGTTTGGCGACAACCTTAAATGAAATAAGATTACAGGGGTATTGGATACCACAGGCCAGACTTGTGCCAAGTGCAAAAGATACAATGCCACTGCCTTCTCGACACCGAATGCAACAGACCTTCCTTGCTCTAGAATAAATTTAGTAAGACCATATCTCCATACCGGTGTGGATTACACTAGTCACATCTGGGTTAAGGGAGACGTGAAGGACTATAAAATGTATATCCTCATCTTTACCTGCGTGTCTATCAGAGCTGTTCACATGGAACTAGTCCCAGATATGAGTGTATCTTCATTCATGCAGGTCTTTGTTTGTTTCACAAATGCGAATGGAATCCCCTCTCACCTCTACTCGGACAACACAAGGACTTCCATTTCTGCAGACAAAATAATTGATAAGGGGTTGATCACTGATGAATTCAAGGAGAAGTTTGGTTCTTACCACCTTAAACATTGTACCATTCCACTGTATTCAGCTTGGTATGGAGGTACTTGGGAAAGGACGATCAAGACAGTTAAATCTTGTTTATACAAAACTATAGGAAGAGGAAAAGTTGACTATTTTGGTCTATTAAGCATGTTATCTGATATCCAGCGTGCCATTAATAGTCGTCCTCTGAATTATAGAAGCTCTAATGAGATGGATTGCCTAACTCCGAACTCTCTCATGAATCCAAATGTGGGTCAAGGTTTAATAATAAGGTTGGACAATGAAGAACTGAGACTAACGGAGCCAGTTAGCCGGATCGATTTTAAGAGGGCTCTCCATCTTCGCAAAGAAAATTTAGAAAAATTTAGAAAGATGTGGCCCGAAGATTACTTGTTGAGCCTTGGAGAAAGGACTCTGGAGTTATCTGACCCTTCCTTTAATAATGCCATCAAAACGGGCGATATAGTGTTAATTAAGGACCCCCTAAAACTAGACCATTTTGGTGAAGTCCTGAAGTTGATTGAAGGAAAGGGTGAGTTGGTTCGTTCAGCAAGAGTAAGAAAAAGAAATGGAGCTATATTGACACATTCCATCAATCATTTATTTCCTCTGGAGATTAATTCTCTTTCGGAAAATGTGGAGGAAATTTTTCATGAACCAGAGCATGTGCCAAACCAAAATATATCTTCCCGACCTGATGAGTGTAAGAATCTGAATTTGCCCTGCATATAATAAACCGGAAGATTTCAGACCGATGGTGGCTTGTGACCAGTGTAATGACTGGTTCCATTTCGGTTGTGTGGGCCTAGTAGATGCGCCCCCCGAAGAAGAATGGTATTGTCCAACGTGCAGGCCAAGGCGTCGGGGTAGACCCAGTTTGGTAGGGGTCTAAAAGGAACCAGAAATTTCTGGTGCAGGTCTCATGCAAGACCTTAAAAACTGCGACTAAAAAATGAATTCCCTTCTCTTTTTCCCATCTCACCTCCTGTAAAAGACTTCTTCTTTTTTTTCGTTTTTCTTTTTTGTTTTTGATATGGGAATGTGTGATAATTTTTTACTTACCGGGACTCGAGGTGGAGGGGTGAAGCAATGGAATTCTGTATGGCAGTCGTTCAAGCAAAGGATTTGAAAGTGCTTGGTTGACTGCTTTTATAATAATTTGTATTTTTTGTCCACTCACGTGGATCGGACTTAACATTTGCATAGAATCGACTAGTGGGTATAAAAACACCCCCTATCGGTGATATTTTTTGGTTGGTCTTTGTGTTTTAGTCCTGCAGCCAGTTTCATAGTTACTGTTATAAAGACGATCTGTCGTCATAAGCAACGAGGCAATTCGTTGCAATTTCAAGAAAAGGTGTGAAAGGTTCACCACGTAAGGTAAGCGTTTCATTGTTTTTTCCTTCTACGTCGAGTTCTGGTTTAACCCGTTGAGTTGAAGAAATGCCCCCCTCCCACTTTTAGTCGGTTAAAATCCGACAATACTAAATGCAGTAAAATTCAAGCATCTTTTATACAGACTGTAACTGTGTTTAAGTTTTTTTATTTCATTTCTTTTATTAATAGTTGTCTCTACAACAATTAACTGGTTGCTTGTCGCTTAAGCATTGGCGACTTTAATCTTGAAAAATTGTATATAAAATGTCTGACTAGCACTAACTCTAAATTTTGGAATGCAGCTCGAACTTAGGGTTAGTTGTAAAATAAATTATTTGTTTCCAACTTAATAAAATTAAGCGTCCAGTTGTTTAATTTTTAATCAGTGTGTAAAGACCAATTTGAACAACATAACTTGTAATTATGAAAAAAAAAAAGAAAAAATTGTTATAGCACGTTAAAAGTACTGTATATGTATTTTTTTTATTTGGTGCTTTGGTTGCCTTTTACAAATTTCTGCTGGTAACTTTTTTACACTCTAACTAAGCGAAAAAATACTTATGAATTTAGCTGGGGAGCTTAGAGCGTATTTTAAACTACAGTGTCTGTACCCTCTCCCAATAAGATGTACTTGGACGATGCGGGTGGTGCCCAGAGCGTATTTTAAACTGCAGTGGCTGTACCCCCCCCTCATGAAATGTACTTGAATATGTGATTTTGTGAGGAGTAGCTCTCGAAGATGTGTCAATTGGTTAGTTATACGAAAAAGAAAAAAGTGTAAATAAAGTTACCGACAGTTTCTAGGGGCGAACGCTTATTAGAAAATGGGGTTAATTACAAATAAGCAAACACGCTAACGAACCGGCCATGATAAATTGTCACTGTAACTAGCTTAGAATTTGCCCTTATAACGCGTGATTGAATGAGTGACCTAAATAAAATTGTAACAAGGCTAATTTCTCCCCTCTCTCTCTCTCTCTCTCTCTCTCTCTGTATCCCTCATTTTCTAATTGTCTCTATCTCCCTCTCTCTCCCTCTCTCTCTATTTGTCTCTCTTCCTACCCCTGTATCCCCCCTCTATCTGTCTGTCTGTCTGTCTTTCTCTCTTTCTCTCTCTCTCTCTCTCTCTCTCTCTCTCTCTCTCTCTGTATTGCTCGCTAGTTCGTGAGAATGTAAACTGCTCAGCTTATGAGTGGGGGCATATTTTGACAAGGGAGAAATTATTATCTATAAATAGGAATATGTGAAAGATATTGTAAGTATATGTGTCGAGTACTAAGTTAAGAGGGGTGAAAACATAGTAGAGTAGGAATAAGTAGGAATGATGGCAGTGTTAAGTGGGAGCGGTGGAAATACAGAAAAGGTAGAGAGTAAAATAGGAACTACTTCCTCTGGTGAGATTGTGATCGTGGTACGCCTCGGAACTAACATAAGATTTTAATATAACGCCTAAATATGTATATAATGTCGTGCTAAAATTACACCAGCCAGTGGCTAATAGTGTAGACATAATAAATTTGTATGTGGCCTCTGTTGTTGTAAGCCTACGGTATTTTGGTCCAGAGGGGAAACTGCGCCTCTTTTATTATATGTAGGTATAAACACGATATGGTTTCTGAAACGATCATACGCGACCTTGATTGCTTTTTATCTTGATTTCTATAAACATGTAAGTGAACTTAAACCAATTCAATAAATTGGTTTACCTCTCATTAAATCCAATAAATTTAAGAGAACTAGACCCTCTTATAAAGCTGATCTTATATCTGCAGTATTCTGAATGCTTGTATGAAAGTCATACATTCCAGCCTTCTTTATAAGTGGTAGCTATATATTTAACTACCTTTTGTCGTTCTCTATCTATTTGTTTTGTTGTGTGTGTGTGTGTGTGTGTGTGTGTGTGTGTGTGTGTGTGTGAATGCAGACGTTCTGTTTTGCATTTATCCCTACTATATGCAAATTAAAAAAGATAATTTATTAACTTAGTTGTAAGTATTCGTCTGTCTCAGGAGACAATGGAGTTTGTGTCCCAGATTATTGTTCAAGCCTATCTTGGATCGTCAGAATCTGTTGCCATATATGTAGCTAGTGTCTGGTTGTCTTCTACTGTCCGTGCCCTCTCTCATCTCCTCTCTACTCCTCTCCTCACTCCTCTAGAAGCATGCATTTACAGAACTTCTCTAGCAGCTGCGATCTTCAACCACGGATTCCTTGCCTGTTAGTTTGGTGCCTCTAGTCCTGATCTGTTGCTTGCACTATTGTAGCGTATGGCGAGTCATGTTACTAGAGTGTAGCTGATTGCAAGTTCGCTATATAGAACATATTTTGATATTGTATCATCATTCCCTTAGAATAGTCAAGCCACAGAAGTCATCGTTAGGCGAAGAGTGAATATGCTTGACATGTCGGCGTCAACAAAGACGTTTTTGTTTGAGACGTGATACTATCATGTGTTTCCATTTTCTTGAGGTTGCGCAGAAGACAATTGGCTGGTCCTTCCGTGGGAGTAGATGGCTTATGATTAACTACCGTAAATCAGCGGGCTGTGCAAGTCACCCCCATTACACCTTCATCTTGGTATTGGTGATCAGCATCTTGTTCCAGACTCTCTTCACCAAGCGTTGCCTATTTGCCGATATGTTTGTGGAGTTCAGCATTCGTTGACATAATCGAGCCAAGGTATGTGAATTTTTCGGAATCTCGAGAGTGTAGTTATGAATAGTGAAGCTTTGGGAACTGCTTAATGTCATTTTTATAAGTTATGGCCAGTTGTGCATTCGTACGCAAATGATAAGTCACTGTAGTAGTTACTCGGAATGTGTCGTCAGTGCTGTAAGTTACGTGTGAATACGTTTTGTAATTTTGTCTTAGTTCGGAGATTGGCAGGTTAAAAAGGTAGTCATTACTTCTAGTGTGGATGCACACTCCTCCTTCGACTTGTTGAAAGAGTAGAACAACAGAGAGAAGAAACTGATAAAGAGTGTCGGGACGAGTATTCACTCGTTTTACCCAGCGCTTGAAGCGTCCAAGAAAAAGCCTTTGCATTGTACGATGCTTAATCATGAAAAGATGTGATCCTGTGGGAAACATCGAATCCTCTGCAACAAAAATCAAATTCTGTTAACCATGTCAAAGGCGTTGGTTAGGTCTCTGTAACCAATGTACCACAATTGCCTTCATTCGTGACATTTTTCCTGTGAGATCATATCAACGATTGATCTAATCCGACACTGTTCTTCAGAGTATACATGCGTTACAGACAACTATAACCTGTTTATGTCTAGGATGAAAACATTCCAACAGCACTAAGGAGGAATATTGTACAATAGATGTTCTAGTTGCCGCGGTTATGTTTATTCTTGTATTCTTGTACAGAGTAAAGATGCTTTCATCAAACATTTCCTGGTATTGCTATTTATGGTTAGAAGCTAAGAAAAAACAAGTCTTACCGTGGGTGCTCAGTGAGTGATTCCAGATCGGGCAGGAGAGTACACGCTTCGGCAGTACATAGACTGAAATTATAATCCTTTTTTGTGTAAGAAGTGACTCCCCTCTACTATGGAGATTCAAGCTATTTCGGCGATGGCCAACGCTGACTTAAGCAACATGATTAAGCCTTCTAATGGCAACGGTGATGTGGTGGCGTGGCTTAAAAAAGTGGACCTTGTGGCAAGGATTCAAAAGTCGGACGATGTGGCCGCAGTAATACCACTGTTTCTAGAAGGGGACGCGCTGGTACTCTATTTGGAGCTCAACGAGAGAGAACAGGGTGACACGGACGCCATCAAGGGTCGACTGATCGAAGCTTTTGCAGAGGGGCCTTTCGAAGCCTTTAATAAGTTGAAGGAGAAGAGGTGGACTGATGAATCTGTTGATGTCTACGCGAACAAGATAAGGAGATTGGTTGAGTTGTCTGGCATCAGGGGACACGCCACAAGTCACGTAGTCAAAATGACATTCATTACCGGGTTCCCGGAAGAGATATCGAAATGTTTGCAGCAGGTCCCGGGAGTGGAGACGCTGGATGTGAGTGAGCTGCTCAAAACTGCAAAGATCTTGGTGAGCACCCAGCCCATGGAGTCTGGAGGGACAACAGCAACGGTACAGCATGATGTGGGCAGGAGTCTTCTAAACCCGAGGGTTACATGCTTCGAATGTGGGGGAACACACATGAAAAGAGACTGCAGAAAGTTCTTGCAACGGACAGTCTGTTACAAATGCAATCGGAGAGGCTATTTAACGGTGAAATGCACGAGTTCGCGAAACTGGCAAGGGGAAGCTGACGCTCCAGCGGCCGCCCCGATTTGGGAATAGTGGCGCACTCGCAGCAGATGCCCAAGCAGAAATCGTGGTGGAAGGACGGGGAGTTATGGCCCTGATCGACACTGGCTGTACCACTACAATGGTGCACACAACCTTGGTTGGAAGATGGAAAGGGAAGGGTGAAGTAGTGGCATTCGATGGGTCGCAAGTGAAGTGTCGAGGGAGGAAAACCGTCACTATTGATATTGCTGAACACCGGATGAGGGTCCATGCAATTGTCACCGATAATCTGGTGTCTGGCGTCCAAGCCATCATTGGAATGGATGTTATATGCCGACTTGGAGGCGTTACCATCACATCCAACAACGTGAGGTTCGGATTAGCTGAGTGTGCAGTTACAGAGCAAGCTCCCGGAGAGACCAACATGGCCGGAGAGG
Source organism: Euprymna scolopes (assembly GCF_053919585.1). Classification (NCBI taxonomy): domain Eukaryota; kingdom Metazoa; phylum Mollusca; class Cephalopoda; order Sepiida; family Sepiolidae; genus Euprymna; species Euprymna scolopes. The sequence continues at coordinate 22,939,134 of NC_136520.1, forward strand.
AAAGAAAAATGTCGATCAAAGATCAAGACTTCTGAGCCGAATTCGACAGAGAGCAGTGGACGGTGGAGTGGGACCTGGGAGAGACTGGCATGCGATGTCGCCCATTACAGGGGTGGACTTTACCTGACCATGATTGACTGCAGGCCCGGGCGATTTGCCCTATGGAAGAAGCTACGTGGAGGAACAGGCAATGAAATAGCGGCAATCCTCGATGAGGTGTTTTTGGGGCGAGGCCCCGTGGAAGAGTTGTTAACCGACAACGGGAACGCATTCAAGTCAGTAGCAGTGACGGAAGTAATGAGGAGGTGGAATATTCAACAATTATTCAGAGCTACCTACAGACCCAGTGGCAACGGGATCGTGGAGAGAAACCACCGCACTATAAAGGCAGTTGCGGATAGAGGAGGCACCTCACCTGAGCAAGCCGTCTACTGGTATAATATGTCGCCTAGATTGGGACAAGTGCCGGAGACGGTTCCGCAACTTTCAACGTTCGCATATTCCTGGAGACATTCCAGGGGTGAGCCGGTAAGCAGAGAGGCAGAGGCCACAGGGACCATTAAACTCTGGGATGTGGTATGGGTGAAGCCACCGGGGGCGCGCTGCACCACACAATGGAGTAGAGGTCGCGTGACTGGGAGGTACACTAGAAACAACATCGTGGTGGACGGAGTACCGAGCATATTTTCGACATCAGACCAGTGGAAGGCGAAGCAATGGAGGGGAATGTGCAGCAACAGGAGGAGGGCGAGACACCTCATAGGCCAAGTAGAAAGAGGCGACCGCCACAGTGGATGAGAAACTACGAAATATGATCTTGAAATCAGGGAGGCATGTGGCTAGAAGCTAAGAAAAAACAAGTCTTACCGTGAGTGCTCAGCGAGTGATTCCAGATCGGGCAGGTGAGTACACGCTTCGGTAGTACATAGACTGAAATTATAATCCTTTTTTGTGTAAGAAGTGACCCTCCCCCTATTACGGAGATTCACTATTGAATCAGCATCTCGTGCATGTGGTGTCTTATTGATTTCAGCTGTGATGTCGATGACCTAGCCTAGTTAAAAAGGAATTAGACGTTTCCCTCTATAGAGGGAAATGTCTAACTCCTTTTTAACGAGTAGGCTTGCAAAGCTCTTCGTGACTCTATCTATGACAGCATTTTCGACCTAATAAAATTTCTGGTTCCAACCTACCTCTCCATCTGCCTACTGCAGTGTACTATTATATTACCAGTAGTTGATATCAAAGTTGCAATCTTGTTAATGTTTAGACAAAACCTTCGTACCATCATACATGTGACGAATGTTATCGCAATGATCAGAGAGCTGAATACTTTCACAATCTTTTCATCAGAGGGATGTCTTTGATGCTTGTGTCAAAATCATCATAGAACTTTTTATTGGCCTCGGCTCGAGTGTGAGTGTAAATGCTCAGGATTTCACTGGGTATAGGGGACTGATAGACGAAAAGACAAGATCCGAACTGTGGTGAGTAGAGAATTATTCACTGCAAATCTGCAAATCTGACGCCATAGTCTTGCTTTTTCGGGTTCCTTGCCATGTAGTTCTGTACTTTGATTTTGCCGTTTAATGCGAGTGTTGCTTCCTGAACTGGAGTTACATCAATGTAACTTGTAAACTCCCCATCGGTAATAACGTGTATTGTTTCTGGAGTCATAGACTGTTGTGGATTATTAGAGGTTGGGACAATTTTTTTACAAATATATGTATTACATCTTCGCTTAGTAATTTGAATACGCATTGTTAGAGAAGGCTACCAGCGAAAATGCGCCACACTGCAACGTATATCTTACATATTCTTTCTTTTTTTATTTTGTTTTCATAAAAATCAACCAAGTAACGAAGAAGAAGAAAAAAGAAAGAAGAAATGAGTAATAGAAATCACGATAATGATGAGGAAAAATGAAAATCATTCAAAGTTCTTGATTCTAGGACGCAATGTGGAGACGCAAGGTTTTTCATGGCTGCTAAAAGAAATACAAGTCATCATGTGAGCCGATGCGCGCCACTTTTAAAGTCATACAAAGTTCAATGGTTCTGGATATGATCTTAAACTATATCCGGTGGTGAGGCCCCAGCTTGCGAGCTTTGGGGAGTGTGGAACCACCCTTTAATTGCCATTGCTCCCAGGTCCACTCTGACTCGGAGTGGTAGTACTTGTTAGAAACCGATTTGCAAAAAATAAATATATTCTATTCAAAACTTTTTTTTTCAAAATCATCGGATTCGGCATTAAATAATCTGGAAAGGGTTGATATGCCATAAAACAACCAACCAACCAACAAAGTTCAAATTATAATTTCAGAAAAAAAAGACAGTCCAACAAGTTTTTAAAATAACCGATCGCGATTAAACGAAGAATAAAGATAATTTCTTCAACCTTTGTATATCTAGATAGATAAAGCCCTCGGATATTGTATATCCAGATAAACTCCTCAGGTGTTCGATTCTGAAATGCATGATAACACGGTGATATCCATTAATGATTTGGATGCACGACGCCTGAGTAATATGGCTTTATGCCTTTCTTGGCTACATCGGATATACAATGCTTAAAGAATATGGTTTTATGCCTTTCTTGGAAATATTGAATTCACGATGCTTGAATGATATGACGAATCCATTGTATTCGATGGATAATTCTGCCGCGTGAATAGACATGCACACTTTGAAAGATGTGTATCCACGTTCGATTTATATCTTTTAGAGATAAGATAGTTTCCGAAACAGAAAAGTCGGTTGCTTCACATTTATATATCTATTCACCATTGGTTCGGCGGTCAACCGGAGCTGATACAATCCTTTCCTATCAAAAAGTCGGTGTTGACATTTTACTTTCACTTTTGTATAATACCGGCTTTTTCTCCTCTTCTGACGAAAAGCATTTAGCTTCGAAATGCCATGACCTAAAGAGGTTACTTCCCTATTTCCTATTTATTTTATGCTTATAAACCTGGTAATGTAATAAAGTTTTCATGTAACTTTTTTGCGGATTAAAAAAAAAAAAACAATTCTATAATTTGCTCCTCGTTACCGAGTGGAGATTTTTCTATACTGACGGGTTTATTATTTTTATTGAAACTTTATATTTTCAACTTAATGTATTCTGCCATCCGCAATTTGATGTTCTGAAATTGAGCTACGATAACTCACCACTTGAATGCACTTGAATTTTTATCATTTAAAATTTAAGATTTGTTGTTGGCGGTTTTTAGCGATATTAACGATTTCGAAACGCTGTTATTTATTTTTTGCTACCATCGCTGTAAGCCTTTTTTTTTTATTATATATATGCTTGAGTCGCCTCTTATTTTTTGGGGAGGTTTTTTATATATGTTTTATTATTAAATATTATTACGTGCATAAAAAGTGTAGCCATGGACATGCATGTTTCTAGCTTTCAGCCGTAATCAACATGCGTTGGGATTATACTCATGACAGCAGCTACGATTACGCACCACTTGTATGCACGTTTTTTTTATCATTTTTAAATTTCAGATTTGTTGTCGGCACTTTTTTTATATATGATAAAAAGATCAAAGTAAAACAGTGTAATATATTACCAGGTGCTTAATTAAAAGAAAATTCAGTTTTTAACAAATTTGATTTCATATGTATTCAATTAAAAGTAAGCCGATTGATAGAAACTCTGTCATAGAATGTTTATTTTTTTAGAAATCTAATCGAAATTAAAATTTAAGATATGATAATCCTTTTCATGAAAAATAGATTTTTTAGATTTTGTTCGTGATAAAAACTTGCTTTATATATATATATATATATATATATATATATATATATATATATATATATATATTGTTTTAAAAATATAATTATCCATTGACACATGTTTCGTTCGTCTACGACTTATCAGAATGGCTGAATCTAGCGATCAAGGAAAACAGAGAGTTTGTGAGGAATGATGAGAGGTGTGAGAGAAGTAAAAAGAAAATCAGAAAAGCAGAGTTGATTGGCCAAATTATGAATTGCATGGATAAAGGCCGTCGTGTGCACAAAGAGACAATAAGTGCACGGTTTGATGTAAGTGGAAAACTGTACTGACAATGACTTGTGATAAACTGAAAATGCGAAAGATTTGGACGAATGCAACAGTCCACAACTTTATCCTTGTCACAGATTATTAGACCAAGATGGGCATCAAGACAGTTTCTCACCCTACATATACTCCAGACATTGCTTCCTGTGAACTATGGTTAAATTTAAGCTCAAGAAAAACTTTAGTTCTGAGAAAATTGATGAGATGAAAGAAACTGTGACGAGGGCAATTGACATGTTCACACAAGAGGACTTCTATGGGCCCTTCCAGAAGTTGTTGCATTGCAGCCGAAGGAGATTACTTTGAATGGCACTAGAGTTTCATGTGTGTACTATCAATAAAAATGCCTATACAAAAAGTCTGGAAATTCTTGAAGGCATCTCGTATATATATATATATATATATATATATATATATATATATATATATAGTGTGTGTGTGTGTGTGTGTGTGTGTGTGTGTGTGTGTGGTTCTCTTGTATATTTGACCCTATCCTGGATTGTGTCCGTGAATTTCAAGGTCTTTCGGTTTTTTCCCATTATTGAAAAAAATATTCAAATATCTAAAGATTAATAATATTTCTACATATTACTACGAGTACTATTTCTGCTGGTGCTACTACTACTACTAATACTACTACTACTAATAATAATAATAATAATAGATGAATAAATAATGCTAAGTTCTGACGCAAGTTTTTCACCTACCATGCTTTCTTTGACCAGATTGGACATAAGGTTTACACCGCTAGAAAAGGGCACGAAACGACTTGACCGAATATAAAGTTACTCGGAGGAAAAAGTGTTAAGGAAAACTTAAAATCAGGATTCGGTTCTGGGGTTCGGGAAGAAGTGAGTCACTCGCTCGACAACAGCACGTGTCTGCCCTCTTCTTTTCAAATCGACCACACCTGGCCTCTCGCCATCAATGTCACACCGCGCAATCTGAACGTCAGCAATACGAAATACTTTTCAAGAAAAGATGTTCACGACTCTTTTCTTTTTGCAACCTCCAGGTAATTTTTCCCAGTTTTTATATCCTCCTATCTAGAAAAAAAGAAAGAGACAGGGGAAAAATAGCTTCTACCATCATGCTTTGTCTTCTCAAGATGCCCTTCGTGTATATAAATGAGCTAGCCATCCTTTCCTTCTTCTTTCCAAAAGAGCTATGAAGATACGCCCGGTGTTATGATTTAATTTGTTGTTAAGAGTTATCCCCCTTGGGATTGACATTCATAATAAAAGCGCCCTCTGTTTCATTTTCCCGCTCGATCCTTTCAAGAGCGTACGTGTATTTTACAGTTAATAAAACCTTTCTAAAAGGCAATTCTTTACTTACTGATACTATTCACTTCAATTTTATTAACTGTAAAAAAAAAAAAAAATAAATAAATAATGGATCGAATCTTACGTCCCGACAGATTCGAGGTGGAACCTACATGCCCTAATTCCGAAAAATCCTATAGGCATTGGAAATTAACCCTCCAGAATTATATCCGCTCACATAATAACGGATTAATCGAAAACACTTCAGATAATTTCTTTGCCTTGATCAATTGTATTTCAGCCTCTGTTTTCGATTTAATAAGCGATAAAACCGACTACGATAGTGCATTAAGAACATTGGACGCCGCTTATTTAAAACCTGAAAATATTGTTTATAATAGATATCGATTGATGACGACGAAGCAACAAACAACACAAAATATAGATGCCTTCATACTACAATTGGAAATGCTTGCCAAAACATGTAACTTCGAAGCGGTTTCTGCTGAAGAAAACAAAAATCAATACATTCGGGAAGCTTTCATCGGCGGAATTTCTTCTTCGTCCATCCGACAACGACTGTTAGAAAAACCCATCCTGACTTTACAAGACACATATGCCACGGCCAGATCTCTTGAACAAGCAGAAAAGCATTCGATAAGCTACGCAAATAACTTTACTGTAGCAGCTACAAATAATCCTTCGGGCTACAATCGTATAGCTGTGACTAAAGAAAATATGCATCCAAAAGGGGTTTGTTTTTTCTGTGAAAAATCACGTCATCCTCGATATTTATGTCCTGCACGAAACGCCGAATGTAAAAAATGCAAAAAAAATGGTCATTGGGCTAAAGTGTGTAAATCTTCTATCCGCTCACATAATAACGGATTAATCGAAAACACTTCAGATAATTTTTTTGCCTTGATCAATTGTATTTCAGCCTCTGTTTTCGATTTAATAAGCGATAAAACCGACTACGATAGTGTATTAAGAACATTTGACGCCGCTTATTTAAAACCTGAAAATATTGTTTATAATAGATATCGATTGATGACGACGAAGCAACAAACAACACAAAATATAGATGCCTTCATACTACAATTGGAAATGCTTGCCAAAACATGTAACTTCGAAGCGGTTTCTGCTGAAGAAAACAAAAATCAATACATTCGGGAAGCTTTCATCGGCGGAATTTCTTCTTCGTCCATCCGACAACGACTGTTAGAAAAACCCATCCTGACTTTACAAGACACATATGCCACGGCCAGATCTCTTGAACAAGCAGAAAAGCATTCGATAAGCTACGCAAATAACTTTACTGTAGCAGCTACAAATAATCCTTCGGGCTACAATCGTATAGCTGTGACTAAAGAAAATATGCATCCAAAAGGGGTTTGTTTTTTCTGTGGAAAATCACGTCATCCTCGATATTTATGTCCTGCACGAAACGCCGAATGTAAAAAATGCAAAAAAAATGGTCATTGGGCTAAAGTGTGTAAATCTTCTATCCGCTCACATAATAACGGATTAATCGAAAACACTTCAGATAATTTCTTTGCCTTGATCAATTGTATTTCAGCCTCTGTTTTCGATTTAATAAGCGATAAAACCGACTACGATAGTGCATTAAGAACATTGGACGCCGCTTATTTAAAACCTGAAAATATTGTTTATAATAGATATCGATTGATGACGACGAAGCAACAAACAACGCAAAATATAGATGCCTTCATACTACAATTGGAAATGCTTGCCAAAACATGTAACTTCGAAGCGGTTTCTGCTGAAGAAAACAAAAATCAATACATTCGGGAAGCTTTCATCGGCGGAATTTCTTCTTCGTCCATCCGACAACGACTGTTAGAAAAACCCATCCTGACTTTACAAGACACATATGCCACGGCCAGATCTCTTGAACAAGCAGAAAAGCATTCGATAAGCTACGCAAATAACTTTACTGTAGCAGCTACAAATAATCCTTCGGGCTACAATCGTATAGCTGTGACTAAAGAAAATATGCATCCAAAAGGGGTTTGTTTTTTCTGTGGAAAATCACGTCATCCTCGATATTTATGTCCTGCACGAAACGCCGAATGTAAAAAATGCAAAAAAAATGGCCATTGGGCTAAAGTGTGTAAATCTTCTATCCGCTCACATAATAACGGATTAATCGAAAACACTTCAGATAATTTCTTTGCCTTGATCAATTGTATTTCAGCCTCTGTTTTCGATTTAATAAGCGATAAAACCGACTACGATAGTGCATTAAGAACATTGGACGCCGCTTATTTAAAACCTGAAAATATTGTTTATAATAGATATCGATTGATGACGACGAAGCAACAAACAACACAAAATATAGATGCCTTCATACTACAATTGGAAATGCTTGCCAAAACATGTAACTTCGAAGCGGTTTCTGCTGAAGAAAACAAAAATCAATACATTCGGGAAGCTTTCATCGGCGGAATTTCTTCTTCGTCCATCCGACAACGACTGTTAGAAAAACCCATCCTGACTTTACAAGACACATATGCCACGGCCAGATCTCTTGAACAAGCAGAAAAGCATTCGATAAGCTACGCAAATAACTTTACTGTAGCAGCTACAAATAATCCTTCGGGCTACAATCGTATAGCTGTGACTAAAGAAAATATGCATCCAAAAGGGGTTTGTTTTTTCTGTGGAAAATCACGTCATCCTCGATATTTATGTCCTGCACGAAACGCCGAATGTAAAAAATGCAAAAAAATGGTCATTGGGCTAAAGTGTGTAAATCTTCTATCCGCTCACATAATAACGGATTAATCGAAAACACTTCAGATAATTTCTTTGCCTTGATCAATTGTATTTCAGCCTCTGTTTTCGATTTAATAAGCGATAAAACCGACTACGATAGTGCATTAAGAACATTGGACGCCGCTTATTTAAAACCTGAAAATATTGTTTATAATAGATATCGATTGATGACGACGAAGCAACAAACAACACAAAATATAGATGCCTTCATACTACAATTGGAAATGCTTGCCAAAACATGTAACTTCGAAGCGGTTTCTGCTGAAGAAAACAAAAATCAATACATTCGGGAAGCTTTCATCGGCGGAATTTCTTCTTCGTCCATCCGACAACGACTGTTAGAAAAACCCATCCTGACTTTACAAGACACATATGCCACGGCCAGATCTCTTGAACAAGCAGAAAAGCATTCGATAAGCTACGCAAATAACTTTACTGTAGCAGCTACAAATAATCCTTCGGGCTACAATCGTATAGCTGTGACTAAAGAAAATATGCATCCAAAAGGGGTTTGTTTTTTCTGTGGAAAATCACGTCATCCTCGATATTTATGTCCTGCACGAAACGCCGAATGTAAAAAATGCAAAAAAATGGTCATTGGGCTAAAGTGTGTAAATCTTCTATCCGCTCACATAATAACGGATTAATCGAAAACACTTCAGATAATTTCTTTGCCTTGATCAATTGTATTTCAGCCTCTGTTTTCGATTTAATAAGCGATAAAACCGACTACGATAGTGCATTAAGAACATTGGACGCCGCTTATTTAAAACCTGAAAATATTGTTTATAATAGATATCGATTGATGACGACGAAGCAACAAACAACACAAAATATAGATGCCTTCATACTACAATTGGAAATGCTTGCCAAAACATGTAACTTCGAAGCGGTTTCTGCTGAAGAAAACAAAAATCAATACATTCGGGAAGCTTTCATCGGCGGAATTTCTTCTTCGTCCATCCGACAACGACTGTTAGAAAAACCCATCCTGACTTTACAAGACACATATGCCACGGCCAGATCTCTTGAACAAGCAGAAAAGCATTCGATAAGCTACGCAAATAACTTTACTGTAGCAGTTACAAATAATCCTTCGGGCTACAATCGTATAGCTGTGACTAAAGAAAATATGCATCCAAAAGGGGTTTGTTTTTTCTGTGGAAAATCACGTCATCCTCGATATTTATGTCCTGCACGAAACGCCGAATGTAAAAAATGCAAAAAAAATGGTCATTGGGCTAAAGTGTGTAAATCTTCTATCCGCTCACATAATAACGGATTAATCGAAAACACTTCAGATAATTTCTTTGCCTTGATCAATTGTATTTCAGCCTCTGTTTTCGATTTAATAAGCGATAAAACCGACTACGATAGTGCATTAAGAACATTGGACGCCGCTTATTTAAAACCTGAAAATATTGTTTATAATAGATATCGATTGATGACGACGAAGCAACAAACAACACAAAATATAGATGCCTTCATACTACAATTGGAAATGCTTGCCAAAACATGTAACTTCGAAGCGGTTTCTGCTGAAGAAAACAAAAATCAATACATTCGGGAAGCTTTCATCGGCGGAATTTCTTCTTCGTCCATCCGACAACGACTGTTAGAAAAACCCATCCTGACTTTACAAGACACATATGCCACGGCCAGATCTCTTGAACAAGCAGAAAAGCATTCGATAAGCTACGCAAATAACTTTACTGTAGCAGCTACAAATAATCCTTCGGGCTACAATCGTATAGCTGTGACTAAAGAAAATATGCATCCAAAAGGGGTTTGTTTTTTCTGTGGAAAATCACGTCATCCTCGATATTTATGTCCTGCACGAAACGCCGAATGTAAAAAATGCAAAAAAAAAATGGTCATTGGGCTAAAGTGTGTAAATCTTCTATTTCTAACACTCATACTGCTGTTCTTTATGACGACTCTGACTACCCCTCACCTTCTCTATCCTGACTAGGAACTAACTCCAAAGATGTCACATTCACTCAATGCCAAATTAACGGGCACTTCGTGAACGCTATGGTGGACTCCGGCAGTGTAAAAACATTCATTAATGAAAATACTGCTAAAAAACTTAAACTCTTCACAATACCTAAAAACAAAACTATAGCTCTGGCTGCTTCCGATCAACATGCTAAAATAACTGGCGAAGCTGTCGTGGATTTAATACTGAAAGATAAAACCCATTCTGGAATAACAATTGAAATCATTGAAAACCTTTTCATTGATTTAATAATCGGAAAAGATATTTTAAAAAAATATAAAAAAGTAACATTTAAATTCGACGGTCCTAGAGACAAACTTATAATTGGAGCTATAAACACGAATAATTTTTTTCCTACCATAAACGTTCCACCCCTCCTCTCTTTTCTAATCTTTCTCCTCATACTACTCCTATTGCGACAAAATCCCGACGTTACACTTTTGCCGCCAACAAATTCATAAAAGAAGAGACTGCTAGAATGTTGAAAGAAGGCATAATTGAACCTTCGATATCTCCGTGGCGAGCGCAAGTTCTTGTAACTTCGAATGAGAATCATAAGAAAAGAATGGTAGTCGACTACAGCGATACCATTAATAGATTCACGGAACTAGACGCTTACCCAATGCCTAATATCAATAAGATGGTAGACGACATCGCTCAATATAACATCTTCTCTACTCTCGACCTAAAATCTGCTTATCACCAAATACCTATAAATCATGCTGATCGTAAATTCACTGCGTTTGAAGTAAGTGGCAAACTTTTTCAATTTACTCGTCTTCCTTTTGGCGTCACCAATGGAGTAAGTGCTTTCCAGAGGAGCATAGACTATATTATAGAAAAAGAAAATCTAACCGATACCTTTGTGTATGTTGATAACGTAACTATATGTGGAAAAAATCAAGAAGAACACGATTACAATCTTCAAAAATTCTACAAAATTGCTAAACAATATAACATCACTTTAAATGAAAATAAAAGCATAATTTCTTCTAGTTCTATTACTCTACTCGGCTACACCATAGAAAATAATCAAATAGCTCCCGATTATCAAAGACTAAAACCATTACTCGAAATGCCACCTCCGCTGAATCTTAAATCTCAAAAAAGAATAGTTGGAATGTTTTCCTATTACTGCAAATTCATTAAAAAATGTTCTGATAAAATTTTATTACTAAATCAAAACAAAGAATTTCCACTACCTCCATCTGTATTAAAATCTTTTCAAACATTGAAAAATGATCTAAAAGACGCCACTTTAATAACGGTAGATCCAAATAAAGAATTTGAAGTAGAAACGGACGCTAGTAACTATTGCATTGCTGCAACACTAAATCAAGAAGGTCGTCCTATTGCATTTTTTTCAAGAACTCTCAATACTAACGAAATTAAGCACCATGCAGTAGAAAAAGAGGCAGCCGCTATTGTAGAAGCTCTCCGTAAGTGGCGACATTTTCTACTCGGCAGGCACTTTAAAGTCATCACAGATCAGAAGAGCATCAGCTTCATATTCGACATAAAAGAAAATCAAAAATTAAGAATGACAAAATATGTCGTTGGCGTATAGAATTATCCCAATACAATTTCACTATAGTTTATCGACCTGGACCTGAAAATATTGCTGCTGACACATTCTCTCGCATCTCTGCTCTTACTTACAATCTACAAGATCTTCGTGATTTACATAAACAATTATGTCATCCTGGTGTTTCAAGACTAAGCCATTTTATAAGAACGAGGAACCTCCCTTTTACTTTGGATCAAATTAAGAATATTACTGACTCTTGCTCATCCTGTCAATTACTGAAACCCAAATTCGCCAATACCAATGGAGGGACTCTCATTCAAGCCATATTACCTTTTCAACGATTAAATCTTGATTTTAAAGGCCCTCTACCTACTTCTATACATGGCAACAAATATCTACTTACTCTAATTGATGAGTATTCCCGTTTTCCTTTCGCTTTTCCTTGCAGAGATATGACAAGCAAAACCATTATCCACTGTCTAAACAAACTCTTTTCAATTTTTGGTTTGCCTGACATGATACATACTGACCGTGCTTCTGATTTCTTAGCAAGAGAAATAAAGGATTTTTTACACAAAAAAGGAATTGCTACTTCTAAAACAAGTAGATATCATCCTGAAGGTAATGGACAGATTGAAAAACTCAACGGTACCTTATGGAAGGCCATTCAAACAACATTACATTCTAATCAAATGAAACTACCTTATTGGGAAGACATACTACCGGACGCACTTCATTCAATTAGATCATTACTTTGTACTGCCACTAATATGACTCCCCATGATAGACTATTTAAATATAGTCGTAAATCTGCTTCCGGAATTTCAATTCCTTCTTGGGTTAAACCAGGCCCAATATATATTAGAAACCACACTAAAACAAGTAAACATGACCCTCCTGTAACGCCTGCCACCCTAATAGATGTCAACCCCCACTACGCTTATGTTCAACTACCTTCTGGTACTGAAACCACTGTCAACGTTCGAGACTTAGTTCCAAACTCATCAAATGAAGAAAACTCTAATAATAATCCTACTACTTCAGAGACTTTATTTGAACCTTCTACTAATGAAAACATTGGTCATGAGGAAGACAAAAATCAATCGTCTGATCTTGAAGAAAATCAGATTTCACTAAAAAATAATACTGAAAATCAGCATTCCTGCCAATCTGTGCGGAGGTCGTCCCGAGTTCGACAATTCCCTAGTAAATATAAGGATTTTGTGACTAAATACTGAAAAAACTGCAGTTTGGGTTCATATGTTATTTGTAAATAAAATGATTCTTATGCGATTGTAAAAAAAAAAAAAAAAAAAAAAAAAAAATTTGTCTATAATTAATTACCCCTTACTTGAATACTTTAGGACGGGGAAAATGTTATGATTTAATTTGTTGTTAAGAGTTATCCCCCTTGGGATTGACATTCATAATAAAAGCGCCCTCTGTTTCATTTTCCCGCTCGATCCTTTCAAGAGCGTACGTGTATTTTACAGTTAATAAAATCTTTCTAAAAGGCAATTCTTTACTTACTGATACTATTCACTTCACCCGGTACGTTTTTTTTCTAACCATATACCATACAGAGATGTCCACGAATACTAGAGTAGCTCATGCTGGTTACGTATGCACTTTAATATATACAGCTAAACTCTTCAGAAATCTACTAATTGAAGGTCACTAATTAATGTTTGCTAAGTAACACATCTGTCACTGACGGCGATATTGACGAAATGGCCACGCCCATTTTTAGCGAAGTATGAACATCTACCAGCACTGTATCTCCGAAACCGTTGAGCGTAGATGTCACGTGACCACTCAAAATGTCTGGAATTGCCACATAATGGGGGGGGTCAATAATATATTATGATGTTCTAAAACAAATGGCTTTCGAGATATTTGCAATAAACTAATTTCAACTTTGTACATCGCAAAGTGTACTGCATCCTAATCTTTATTAGATTATCCATAATTTTTTAGTTTAATTTTGTGGATTTCGACACTTTGTGCTCTTACTACAACCACAAAACACCACACATTTTAAGTTCTTTGCTCTGCAAGTGCATGTTTTTGTACTCCTACATGACGTTCAGCATTTGCATTGTGGTGGTAGGTCATCTGGTCTGCATGGTACAGGCAGTATCACATGAGTTATGCCGAGTTCTGTTGTTTCATATCACAACTTGAGTGGATCTAGTCTAATTATTGCAGGATTTGGGGCTTCTTGTAGATATGCTCGTTTTATGTGTTCCTGTAGTGTGAAAGAACAACACACAAGCTGGTTAAAATCAAGTTCTTTCTTAGAATTATCGTATAACTTCCATCGACACTCATCAAGTGTTGAACAGTCGGTTTTCTTTAAGATAGTTACAAGGGATTTTTCAACAATACTTATCATCTTCGACGCCAATTCCTCTGCATCAAACTTTTCCAATAGAATCAGATCAATTGAAGCCTTCAGACCAACTTTGAACCCACCTTTCTGGTACTGTCGCACCCAATTAATGCGTGAATTGCTGGTGGACAGGACACCAAATTGCTATTCAATTGATCAGCCAACAGGTGAACAGGCACAGTCTTCTTGTTCTTCTTGTTTCCAAGCTTTGCATAGAGTTTCTGTAGTTCCTATGTTTTCTTGAAATGGAAGATGAGGTTTATGAGAACATCCGTGTCAGCTGAGTCAACTAGAATCGTTTGAAAACCATGTTTTACACCATTAATATGGAATATGATTCTGTCATCAGCCTCTTCTTGGTTGCTTGAGAGCTCTGTGATCGTTCTTTCTTAGCCCACAAAAGTTTTCTACATTCTCCACCATATACTCCACCAAAGAAGATTTCTTTATTTGATACAATATTTTGTAGCATCCACTTGAAGAAGTATTGAGCTCCAGAACATATCTAGATCGACAGGTATCTTCTGATTGTCAGGCTTAAACGTAATTTGTTCAGAACTTCTCACTGCAGGTTCCATTTGCTTAATCGATGATTTTTGATAAACATCAAAAATAATATCTATTCTTGTTGACTCCTATATTGTAGCAAGAATAATGTTGGAGAAAGTCTCAGCCAATTGGCCAAATGTTTCAATGCCTATCTATTTTATTGGTAGTCTACGTACGAGTGCCATGAAATCAACTGTTGTCATTTGAGCATCACATTTTACATTTCTTTGTCCTGGGGAAGTAGGTTTACCAATTCTCTTGATAGGGACGCTTTATCTGTGTTTTTTTTAATCGTGTTCCATCCTTATCTTCAGTAATCAGGAAATTGTCCATTGCACCTTGGATAATGTGGCCTTCAGATATCTTTGATGATACAGGACATCTGTTGGGTAGGGTATCTTTCACCATTTTTTGGGCCATAGAGATGTTTATTCTCTTCATTGAATCATAGCTAATAGCTAGATTCATCCTATTCATGATGTTAATCAGCTGTCTTGATCTATATAGGTTATGGACAGTTTGTGTCAAGCTACAACGAAATGGGGTCTTACTTCGTCCGGAACTTAACCAATAATGAACATACTGAAAGAGTGTATCAAACTTCAGGAGCCATTCATCTGTGTTAGTGTTTCTGGTGTTTGGGAACATAAATTTCATGAACTTTTTTTTTTTTACAAGGTAGCCACTCGAGGATAAGGGTTATTGTGTGTACGGTAATCAAAGGGATAGTGTAGTACTAGTATTGGAGAATTGGTAAGGTGTCATTACTTAGGGGGGCGGTTCATCAGGAATTTGTTTGTGTTGGACTTGAAGACATCCAGGTTGAAGTCGGGAGGGAAACAGGCAAACGGAACAGAGTTCCACAGCCGCGCAGTTCTAAGAAAGAAGCTTTGTTCATGGTATCTACGTTTTGATTTAGGCACAGATAGGGAGTGGGGAAAATTATTGACGGTTGTTTCAGCTAGTCAGGTGTTTTTTGAGAAAGATTGGCGAGGAGGGACAGAGAATGGAGCTCAGACGAGCACCGTCCATGGAAGTAACGATAGAACAATGACAGGCTCGCTACGTCTCTTCTGTGGGAAAGAGGTTGCAGGGTAGAGAAAAGGGCATCCCCCACCAAGCCTCGGAGTCTATTTTGTACTCCGTCAAAGCAGAACTGCAGCTACCCTTTGTGGCGATGCAATTTGTAATGTTCCATTGACATCCTAACATCTTCACTTGTGTAATAAGTGGCATCTAGACCAAAGTCATATTTCTTGCATTCCTGCAGTAGCTCCAGTGCACAATATTGAGGAGCCGAATCCACAGAAGACCTCAAAGTCCTATCATGTTACCCTGTAGGAGGGAGCTTGAATAAACCATTTGTTATTTTCATCTGTCAACGGGATAAGTGAAACATATGCTATCATTAAAATACTTAACCAGAAGAACCTTGGTCCATCTATTATCTATTTGCTGATCTTCGCCCAAGTTTACATTGATAAGGTCACGAATGTGCCTCACACTGTAGCTGCTAGTTTTGAAATCAAGACTATCAAAAATGCGCCGGCAGTCATTGTCAATTGTAAATGCCTTATTTGATCGTTGTATATTTTCAAACAATGCATCTATTTGTCTGTTATACATCAGCAAGTGATTTCCTAAGCAGTTCCTATGGTAGTATACATCTGCAGCAAATACATCACCAGTTGTATCCAGAAAAGCACATCTTGTCCTAACGCCATCCTTATAAAAGTTCAAAGCATCTAAAACAATGCTGTGCGATGAAACTCGGAGATGCGATACAACACCCGGTTCCTATTACCGTGACTCTCTCTCTTATTTTGTCACATATAGCATACTTCTTTTTAATGTTACTGGAACTAATAACTTACTTTCGCCTTTTTGGAGTCTTGTAACAGTCATTGGCCTCTCCATCATCAACCTTTTCAGCAGATCACATTTCGTTTTAGCTGATCTTTGCGACAGAATATAAGTGGCATAACAGGCCTTTGGATTTTGGTGGTAGTTGAATGTGCTCCTGTATGCTTTTATTCTTTTGATCACTGCAAAATTATGCAATTTTTTGGCTGCCATTCAGATTTTGGTGAGCCCATCATCAATACCTAAAAGAGAATCTGAACCATAATAAAGTAAAATAATGGGAGTTAATTTAGATGTTCTGAACCAATAAAGGTATTAAAGAATTATGCTTAAGAACAAGTTCAAACAACTAGGTGAAAAAAATTTGCCTGTTAACGTTTTTTTCCGGAAGCAATTTGGCATATAAAGTATGCAGTCCCATCAAATGTTTCTTTAG
The DNA here is from genome assembly GCF_053919585.1 of Euprymna scolopes. Classification (NCBI taxonomy): domain Eukaryota; kingdom Metazoa; phylum Mollusca; class Cephalopoda; order Sepiida; family Sepiolidae; genus Euprymna; species Euprymna scolopes. The sequence goes on from NC_136520.1 coordinate 22,956,042, forward strand.
TTGGTGATTTTAAAACCGTTCAGGTGCCCTGTGAAATAGCATAATTAATGTAATGCAATAATATCATTAAAAATATTATCATAGTTAATTTAATGTGATCCAATAATATCATTAACATTATTTCATTCAGATGTTCAGATGAAACGGCAATGAAATCTTACCATGTAACAATGCAGTGATTCAAATTACTTTCCATCAAAGAGCGCTGTAAACTTGAACACTAATCACTTACTAAAAGAAAAATTAAAAAACAAATAATATATAATATACTTGGTATTTTCATGAACACTCATTTCCAAAACTCCCTGGGCAATAGCAGGATTAGTTATGTCATTACATGTATAGTACATCAAGGTAAATTACACGGAACATAGGTTCGAAATGTGTTAAAATTAGTTTATTGCAAATATCTTGAAAGCCATTGGTTTTAGAACATCATAATGTATTATTGACCTCCCATAATGTAGCAATCCGGACATTTTGAGTGGTCACATGACTATCTACGCTCAAAGATTTCAGAGATACAGTGCTAGTAGATGTTCATACTTCGCTAAAAATGGGCGTGGCCATTTCGTCAATTTCGCCGTCAGTGACAGATGTGTCACTTAGCAAACATTAATTAGTGACCTTCAATTAATAGATTGCTGAAAAGTTTAGCTGTATATATTAAAGTGCATACATAGCCAGCATGAGCTACTAGAGTAGAAGACACGAAGTTTTTCATACCAAATTATTCATTTCATTTGGGATCGTATCTTGCAATCCCCAAAAGTACATGAAACTCTCTTAACGTCTGTTTATATATTTTATGTACGTTTGATAGTGAACCTTGCCTTACATCTAAATTGGTGGTAAATAATATCCCTCTGGCAGAACCGTATGTAAAATAATTCTGGGCTTGGTGTTGCGACAAGCAGCACATAATGAATAAATGTTCAAAACGAATATTATAAACTGTAGGACTCAAGAAAAAGACGTGAGCGTCATGAGCCGCAATCGTCATCCTAATTTCAGAAAAAAGGCACACAGAATAGGTAAGTATCCCCATCAGTTAGTAAAATAATACCAATTAAACACAGGAGAACCAAATTAACCAATATATAGACCAAGAAAAGGAAGAAATCTATAACATAAATCTCACCTGTCTGTTTAAATGCATGTATGTATGTATGTATGTATGTGTTATGTTTGTATGTCTCACAAAAAATTTCGTAGGAACGACGTATTCTGACAAGATTGTTATCATTTTGAAGCCGACGTCTCGGACGACAAATATCGAAAAATTTGCTAAAAACATTAATTCCTTCACCCTAAACTCGCCCGTTTTATAGAAGGAGAGGTTGATTTTTTTCGCCGACGTTTTAGCAAGTCATCGTCACTGTTGGATTGACTTCGGTTAATTTCAATGTTTTTGACTTTCGGTCGCGCCATGGAGACATCGGCTAAGACGTCAAATGTTCTTTCACTTTCTTTTCCATCTTCGCGTCATGGGTTCGAGCCTGCCTGCCTACTATCACTTTTTTAACACCTCTCTTCACCCTGGCTGCCTGCTGTTGTTTTGATTCAAAACAACAGTAGGCAGTCAGCTACTATCATTTTTTAACACCTCTCCCTACATTCACGGGTTCGAGCCTACCTACTACCACTTTTATATATATGCCCAACACACACCTCCAAACACCGAGCAACGCCGGGCATCCAGGCTAGTCTATAGTATGTATGTATGTATGTATGTATGTATGTATGTATGTATGTATGCCTAAAACTTTCGACAGAGGCGACGGGTTTCCATAAGATAGGTATCGTTTGAAAGCTCGACTCTTCGGACGACAGACGTCGAAAAATTGGCGCAAAACATTCATTACTTCATTCTCAACTGGACCCTTTTCTACAGGGAGGATTTGCTTTTTTCGCCTATATTTTTTAAAGTTATCCCTGATTTTCGATTGACTAGTCTTCGCCACTTCCGGTTTAGCAATGGACGCAACGGCCAAAACGTAACTTTTTCACGTTCTTTTCCTCCTTCGCTGTACGGTTTCAAGCCTGCCTGCCTGCCTGCCTACTACCACTTTATTTTTATTTATTTATTTTTTTTTTGCTCAACACACACCTCCAAATACCCGGCTAGTAAACAATAAAAGTGAACAGACTGATACTGGAATGCGATTACAGGTAATCTTAAAGAACGAGATTATCGGAAACGGAAGAAAGATTTGTGGGGCATGTCCAGTGACTACCATACAACGGAACAAAGGATTGCTGACCAAGCGAAACTTAGTTTCCAGAAAAGTTTGCTTTCAAATCTAGAACTAATGGAAATGCAATGAAAGATAAATGATGGAACAGCCCAAGAAAAACGCCTCACTGGAACCTCACGCACAAAACTCAACATATACAAGACCTGCATAACTTCAACGCTGCGAACGTGGAAACAGAGATCTATGAAACAACAGAACTAAACGAGAATTAAGCAGTTGAAGTAGAAAACATCATGAAACTTATCGGTAAATTTTTACGACGTGCCCCAGCGTAGTATAAACACCCCAACCTCCCCATGGTAAGAACGACTTTCGGAATAAACATCCCCAACTTTGAAAACCGTTCTTAACATGGGGAGGTTGGGGTGTTTATACTACGCTGGGGCTCGTCATAAAAACCAATAATTATAGGAGCACTAGGAACAAACTGGAAAAAACTAGATATATGACTAAAAGAGATTGAAATGAAAGGGGCATCGAGACCATACAAAGAACAGTAATGATAAAAATAACGAGCATATTAAAAAAACATTGAATGCGGAAACCAACTGACATAACAAAAGATAAATGGAGTAAAAACAAAAAACGCATATTCAGTGACATCAACCTCAATTGATGCCTAGCAAAATTTTCATGAAATGTCAAGGAGCATAGAAAGACCGAGGCGGAAGAGCACCAACTAAACCTCCACTGACTGAGAGAGTGCTGGAAGCTTAGGTGGAAGGTCATATTGTCCCTCAAATTCCAGAGAAAACTATCAGTCGTTGTGAGAAACCAATGGTTAATTGTTGTTGCTGTTGTGGTAACGAAAATAGATTTGCAACGGTTATCGAAAACACGTACAGATTACTGGAAAGTTGAGGAAACTTGTTGAGACTCAGATTCCACAGGGTCTTGTCAATGAGTAATAACTGCTACTGACTTGTGTGAAAACTCCAAGTGGGAAAATAGGGAAATAGCATAAAAAGTAGTTATTATTTGTAATTATGAATAATGTAATTTCGAATGACATCAAAGTAGAGTGAATAACAGGAGTTGTTGTGACTCAATGGGTCACGCGTAAGTTTAGTAATATGATGAGAAAAATACTTGACGTGGAGGAAATCAGTTTGTGTATCAGGCGCCTACTTGACGCATACTTGATGGCGACTTGGTGAAATTCTATACGAAAAAAATATTTGTTTTGACTGTAAAATTAATTAAATATGTGACGCATTGGTGTTCCAATTTACCCAAGAAAATGACCTTGTCTCACATTGTTCAAACGAATTTGATTTTTAGTTTATTTTTCTTAAATGAACTATGTTTTTTACATCAGAAAAATCTGTTTGCGCATTTACAGTGACACATTTAATCCAAAATGTTAAACGAAAATAGTTTAGATGTTTAATTTGAAAACTGAGCAAAAAATTTCGGTTTAAACCACGAATAGATGTTAATATTTTTTTTACAAAATATTTTCTATATATTAATAAACACGGCATAATTAAAATACCACCTATTTAATAAAAGTATATCATATGTTACCAAATAAAAGCTATATATATATATATATATATATATATATATATATATATATATATATATATATATATATATATAAGTGAACATGTTTGTCTGTCTGTGTGTCCGTCTGTCTGTCTACATTTCCCTACGCAATAATCGTGTCAATTTTTAATCTATTGAAATTTTATATACATGGTAGTGAGATTTGGGAAAATCTATGTGATCGGGTTTCGGCCAGAAATTTGGCTGTTAAGGAGTCAAAGTTCAACGATTTGACCTTTGAGAACTCTACCAAACTCCTCCGACAATTTGGGGTCTAAACACTTGAAATTTTAGATATAGGTTCCTTGGACATAAATCAAACTTAATAACTTGATTTGACTCCAAAACAATAAATGGTAAGGGGTCATAATAGGGGTCAAAGTTAAAAAAAATGGATTGTTTTTTTGTTTTTATTCTTTTTTTTTCAGCATACACCTCCGAATACGCGGGCAACGCCCGGCCGAAATTCTAATATATATATATATATATATATATATATATATATATATATATATATATATATAGCTGAATGTCTGTGTGTGTCTGGTCACGAAGAGGCTGACCATTTTAATGGTTGACCATTTTTAAAAAACTGATTACATATAATGATAGAAGATGTATCGAGACACAGGAATGGGTATGTTTGATCTGGCAGAACAGTGGTTCATTAAAATTGTGGGGTCTGCGTTCGCACCTGGTCCACAAAGTATGGAAATAAAAAATTAAAAGAAACGTTTACAAGTGTTTTTAATATAGATGTACTTTGATAAGTATGTTTTAACTTAAATATGGATGATATAATAAAATTTTCGGGTCTGCGTTTACGCCTGGACTCCATAGAATGGAAATAGGCACAAAATTTAATAAAGACTTTTCATATCTATCTGCGTAAGTATACTTTGATAATTATGTTTCAGTTTGAAGAAATATGGTATAATAAAATTATGGGGTGTGTATCAAAACCAAAGCAAAATATGAAAGTAAAAATGAAATAGATAAACCCCATAATTTATTATACCATACCTGTTCATACTGAAACACTTATCACAATATTCTGTGGATCTATATTAAAAAAAAAAACTTGTTAAACTTTGTGACATATGTCCATTCTATGGAGGTACGGTGCAAACAAACACCCCATAATAATAATACAAATGAAGACTCAACAAACAAAGGTAGATCAAATAAGAAGTGTATTAGAAAAAGTATATTCACAGTATGTTTACATAATGGTTGTCAGGTGAGAGAGTCTTGGCTGGAGACCATATCTGCTCTCGGCTCGGCCTTCGGTGGCTTCTGGTTAACACACACTCAGACTAACCTAGTCTTGCTATTTATGTGTAATATTATCCACATATGTAAATGAGTGGGTGCCACCACAACACCCTCCCCCCAAGATTTGAAGTCACACAGATTTCAATATCTGTTTCTCTTGGGATTTAACATTAATGGTTCATTAAACTTTCTTTTTCTACCTGATCTTCGGGGTTCAGGTGTATATTGAGGCGGTTCCTAATTAAAGGATTCGTATATGATGTCCATGGTTTTCTCTTCTTCAACTGCTGTTGTATAATCACCATCTTGAATGTGGCGTTCTTTTATTTGGTTCAAGTGCCTTTTATGTATATTTTGTGGACCATTAATCATTAATTTCACCTTTCTGGCAAACATTAAATCAGCTGGTGATATGTTTGACGGTGTATTAGGGTGCGGGGTTATCATATATATTTGCAAAAATTGTTGCAAAGCTTTTTCCGTTGGTATCCCAATGGATTTTTTCAACGCTCGTTTTAACGTATCCACGAACCTCTCCGCGAGGCCGTTCGACCTTATATGGTACGGAGGAGTAGTGATATGCTTTATTTGGAACGTGTCACAAAATTCCTTAAAGTCTGTGGATGTGAATTGAGTTCCATTGTAAGTGACGAATGTGTCTGGTACACCAAATCGTGCAGATAACTCGTGTAGGAATTCTATTGAGTTGGTCGTTGTTGGATTCCTGCAACGCATTACCTCAGGCCATTTTGTATAACTATCTACTACAATTAAGTAGTTATTTTCTCCTACTGGACCAGCGAAGTCCATGTGGATTCTCGACCATAGGTGGTCGGTTTTCGGCCAAGGTTTGTGTACTATAGGTGGGGATTTTGCCGCTAACTGGCATCCTTTACATCTATTTATTGTTATAGCTATGTCGATGTCTATATTACGCCAGTATACGTAGCTTCTCATTAGAGATTTCATACGATTTATCCCCGGATGTCCTGTGTGGAAGTCTCTCAAAATCCTCTTCTGCAATGTATTGGGTATTACTACTCTCTCGTTGTATAATAAAACATCGTTACATATGGAAAAACATTTCTGAACCTTTTTGTCATTTATAATTTTTTCTTTTATATCATTTATGTATTCATCTTTATCGGCTTCTCTTTTAATGTCCGACAATGTTACCAGTAGTTCTTTAATGATGTTTGCTACCATATTTTTCACTTCGACGTTTGTTCGAATTGCTGCAATCACTGATTCTTCCAAATTATGTTTCTGTGGTATCAGTTTTGGAAGTCCATCCGCATGGCAAATCTTTTTCGATGCTAGATGTTGTATCTAGAAATCGTAATTTAGTAGGATCGTACCCCAGCGCAGCAATCTATTTGCGGTGTATACAGGCAATCCTGTTTTTGATCCGTAGATTGTGTTTAATGGGTTATGGTCGGTTTCAAGTGTAAAATGTCTATCATACAAATATCGGTGGAACTTAGTCACTGCAAAGTTTATACTCAACGCTTCTTTTTCAACCTGTGAATACGCCTTCTCTGCTGGAAGCAGCGTTCTCGAAGCGTAAGCTATCGGCTTTCTAGATCCATTAGGCATGATATTTGAATGCATGCTCCTATGTCATAGGAACTAGCGTCACTAGCGACGACTATATTTAATTTTGTATCATAGTCAGTTAGAAATAATTCAGATGTTAGTGCGCTCTTTATTTTGTCAAAAGCGGTTTAACATTCTTGCGCCCAGTTCCAAGGTGTGTCCTTTTTTAGCAGCTCATTTAAGGGAGCTCGCAAATTATGCATCCTTTCAATAAAAGATTGGTAATAATTTGCGAGTCCTAAGAAACTCTTCAAGGTTGTTACGTTATTAGGTGCTGGCATGTTTTTTATTGCCGCAAATCTTTCTGGGTCTGGACGTCGCCCATGTTTATTTATTATATGTCCAAGATACTTAATTTCGCTCATACAAAAGTCGCATTTATTTTCTTTTACTTCACACCCGAATTCTTGTATTCGAGTGAATATTTGTTTTAAATGTTCCTTATGTTCTTCTAGGGATTTGCTCCTGATAACAATGTCGTCCAGGTATGCACATGCGCACTCAATACCACTTAGCATGGAGTCCATCGCTTGCTGAAAGATGGCAGGCGCTACTTTGATGCCAAAGGGCAACCGGTTGTATTTGTACAATCCCTTATGCGTGTTGATGCATAGTATTTTTGAGCAATTCTCCTCGACCGGTATTTGTAAATACGCGTCGTTCAAGTCTATCTTGGAGAAGATGTTACCACCATTCAACTTTGTGAATATTTCCTCTGGGCTTGGTAGAGGGCAATGATAATCTTGTAATATGGAGTTTAGACCTGTCGAAAAATCTGCGCACACTCTGATTTCATCATTCTTTTTCTTTACATATACGGTGGGGGCTGCCAGTCGCTGTGTTCTGTTTTTGATAGTATGCATGTCTGCTCCAATTTGTCTAATTCTTTATTAATTAAACGTTTCGCTTTTTTCTAAAAACTGGGCTTGTGTTTTCTTTAAGTTCAAACGATGCCTTAAATTTATTGCAACGACCTAATTTAGTCATGAATACTTCAGGGAATTTTTTAGTCCTCTTTTATATTTCCTGTTGTTGGAGTAGTACATTCTATTTTTTTACAGAATGTATTTTGGCTTATGCCACAGTTCAAATTTCTCAATCAAATCAGATTTTCGCTATTTTTCAATACGAACATTTTTAATTTCTTCGTAATCCCTTTTAATTTTATCGGAAGGGTAACTTCTCCTTCAAATTTTATCTCATCACCAGTTACCGTCCGAGCTGATTTACTTGTTTTCATCATGGTTGGTTTACCCAACTTTTTCCCTGTTTTCAAGTTTATTATAGAAATATGGGATCCTGAATCCAGTTGTAATTTTATTGGCGTTTTAAATATTTCCGCTTTTATGTATTTTCGCCGATTTTTGTCTAATTTTTCATTTGATTTTGTTTGCTGTACTCTCTTTCTGGTGAAATCTTTATATCTGCAACAATCGCTTTTGTGTCCGACTTTCTTGCAAATGTAGCATTTTTTCTTCTTATAAGTGCAATCTGATTCCCAATGTCTTTCTGTGCATCTCTTACAGTTATATTTAGGAAGAGACTTGTTATATACTTTACTATAATTATAATTATTATATTTGGAACGTCTCGTTCCGTTTTGACTGCTTTTATTTGTATAGTTCTTGGTTAGTGTGTATGGATTTCTAACCTTTCTTACATATGCCACTCCGGATTCTTCTATCTTTTTTGAATCCATTTTTAGTGTAATGGCCCTTTCACAATCCTCTGCTAATTTCTGAATTGTAAAATCTTGCTCAGATTCCATCTTAGACAACACTCGTCTGCGTATTTCTGCATTTTTCGTGGAAACTAACCCTTGTGCGAAGATTAAGCATTTGAAATCTTCTACTGTTAGTTCCGCTAGCTTAAAATCATGACAGTTTTTATTGACAACTAATGCGTATGTCAAATAATCTTGGTTGTCCATCTTCCATATATTCATACACAACCATCTCTTATGAAAAAGAGATATATTTGGATTAAATAATTCTTTTAGTAATTTTACAGATTCCATGAAATCTAATTCCGTCGTTTTTTTAGGTAATATGTAATCTACGAATTTATTGTGTTCTGCTACACCCAACTTCCTGAGTAAGAGGTTCACTTTCTGGCTATTTGGCCAACTTTTGCCGTCCAGTTGAAAGACATCCTCGTATCTTGTATAGTATGCTTCAAAATTCTTTTCTTCCTCCGGCACATAATTAAATGTGTCCATACTATTAAAAATAGTTTTATGGGAGAAATTAGCACTGTTGACATTTTCTCGATTATTCTTTAGTAGTTCTAGTGTTTTAGCAAAACGTTCATTTTGCCTTTCTTCATGTTCAAATTGTAATTGCTTCTGCCTTTCTTCTTGTTCAAATTGTAATTGCTTCTGCCTTTCTTCTTGTTCAAATTGTAATTGCTTCTGCCTTTCTTCTTGTTCAAATTGTAATTTCTTCTGCCTTTCTTTTTGTTCAAATTGTAATTGCTTCTGCCTTTCTTCTTGTTCAAATTGTAATTGCTTCTGCCTTTCTTCTTGTTCAAATTGTAATTGCTTCTGCCTTTCTTCTTGTTCAAATTGTAATTGCTTCTGCCTTTCTTCTTGTTCAAATTGTAATTGCTTCTGCCTTTCTTCTTGTTCAAATTGTAATTGCTTCTGCCTTTCTTCTTGTTCAAATTGTAATTGCTTCTGCCTTTCTTCATGTTCAAATTGTAATTGCTTCTGCCTTTCTTCTTGTTCAAATTGTAATTGCTTCTGCCTTTCTTCTTGTTCCAGTTGCCATTTCAATAATTTTTCATATCTTCGTTCATCTCGCTCGGATTGTGCCTGTTGTTGCGTCTGCAAAAAATGCATTAACATTCAAGATAAATCTTCATTTTTTTAGTGTATTCTAAAATATAAAATGGGTTGTGTTACAACAAAAATTGTTCAGAGTTCCTGTTTTCAATAAATAATAATATCGCTGCTCGGATAATATTTTCTCACTTCGCTAGCGAGTCAAGCTCATCCAACTCAAAAAAAATGAGGCTTTTTTTGAAACCACCAAATACGATTGACTTTTCCGTTTTAGGTTCTTCCTAATAAATAACAGCAGAACTTAAGTACAACTCTTTCCACAAAAAAAAATGTTTTCAACTCGAGTCACAATTGAAAAAAATAAAATGTATGGACTACATTTAATTCTTTCTTTTGTTTTTTTTTCTTACGTGACATTTTACTGTCTTATAGTCGTTATCCAGTGACAAAAAATTATTTCCTTGATTTTAGTTTAACTGTGGTATTTTTTTAATACCGAAGAGAAAAAAAAATTGGTTTACTAAAAAGTCTTTAGTTGATGTTTTGCTAACGGAGAGAAAAGCAATTAGGAAATCCACTGGTGAACTTTTTTTTCGTATGTTACTTTCTTATACGTTTGCTCTTCGTAATTTAGTAATACGAACCTGTTTGTCGAAAAAAATGCACTTTTACAGTTTGTTGGGGTTTTTTTTCAAGATGGATTCCAAGAGAAACAGCGTAAATTGTCGCTTTTGCCACGTTCGATTTTTTTTTCTTTGAGACTGCAATTAGCGGTTTTGGTTTGTCTTTTTTCCCCCAAAACTAGTATTTTAGTAAATAAATACTATTAATCGAGGTTACTTTTTTCTTTTTAGTGAGTTCTTTCCATTTCTTCGTCAAACTTTTATATTTGACGTTCATCCTCGTCGCCAACTGTTATGTTTGACGCACATCTTATTATGTTTGCAGGTTGAACCAAATAACGTATAAGGCAATACAAATGAAGACTCAACAAACAATGGTAGATCAATAAGAAGTGTATTAGAAAAAGTATATTCACAGTATATTTACATAATGGTTGTCAGGTGAGAGAGTCTTGGCTGGAGAACATATCTGCTCTTGGTTCGGCCTTCGGTGGCTTCTGGTTAACACACACTCAGACTAACCGAGTCTTGCTATTTACTTGTAATATTATCCACATATGAGTGGGTGCAACCACAACAAAATGCTGAACAGTACACACACACACACATATATACATACATATATATATATATATATATATATATATATATATATATATATATGAAATAAAATGGAGGTGAAAGGACCTGGATACTCAACGTTTCGCCCGATTTATGCGGGCTTCTTCAAGAGGGATGGTCATTGACGAGAGAGTCGGAGGATTGGGGCTATATATAATGATGGGGGAGAGCAGCGTGTTTTCCTTATGTAAATTAGATGTCATATATACATGTATATACATTTTATGAGAGATGAACTAATTAGAGTAAACTAGTGTAGTGGATTACGTCTAAAAGATAAAATATCGTAGAGATTAAAAATTGTGTTTGGAAATATAGCGGTGATAGATTAAATAAATAAAATGACACGAGATTACGAAAGAATCGTTTTTTTTGTTTTTTGTTTTTTTTTAAATTAGAAATAATGGAATTGGGATAAAATAGCGCAGTAACTTAAAAGATGGTATCTAAAAATAAGAATAGGAGGTTATAAAATGGAGTCTAAAAATAGATAATGATAAAATACAGTAAATAAGTAAAATAAAAATAAAATTAAGTGAAATTACGAATTTTTTTTTTTTTTTTTTTTTGGTCTGGTCTGGTCATCTCGCTAGCTTGCATGCTAAAAGGCTTTTCTTACCTTCTCCCACTGTCTTTTTCTCGCTCTTTGAAACTATGTTCATTTGCCTTTGGTAAAATAATAAAATAACAAAAAAACAAAAAACAAAAAAAAAACGATACATTTCTTTGAGTATCCAGGTCCTTCCACCTCCATTTTATTTCATATCGTCGGATTTAATCCAGCTCAACAATCATATATATATATATATATATATATATATATATATATATATATATATATATATATATATATGTATGTATATGTATATCGTGACGTAACCCATAAATGGAATACGTAATTGATTGAAAATTGAAAAATTTAATTTCGGGCCAACGAGAAATGTATCGTTTTTTTTTTTTTTTTTTTTTTTTTTGTTATTTTATTATTTTACCAAAGGCAAATGAACATAGTTTCAAAGAGCGAGAAAAAGACAGTGGGAGAAGGTAAGAAAAGCCTTTTAGCATGCAAGCTAGCGAGATGACCAGACCAGACCAAAAACCCATCGACCCATGCGGGTTGCTAGGCAACGAAGAATAAAGGAAAGAAAGGGCTAATAAACGTACTGAGAAGAAGAAGAGAGAGAGAGAGAGAGAAAAAGAAGAAGAAATACCTTTTTTGAAGCGAATAAAATGAAGGTTAAAGTCCACTTTAAAAGTTAAATGAAAAACAAAAGGGAAAAGAAACATAAAAAAACGTAAGTTACTTCTCTCTCATATATTTAAGTCAACAAGTTCATATTGCCATTGTTTCGTTTGGACTGATACATTTTTTGTTTTGATATATTTCTCGTTGTCATCTTCGAATAGTAGACAAAATATCCCTCCCCATCTTTTTAATTTGTTCTTTTTTTATTATCACTTAATTGCATTATTCCTCCCCTACCATAGTTAGTTCATTGTTTTATAATAAAATTTAATTTTCAAAATATTACCATTGCGTGTCATGTTTTCCATTATTTTTATACGCTGTTCGTCATCTATTGTATATTTCTGGTTTTGAAAGTGTCTTCCCGTATTTTTATTTCAGCGAGGTATACCGAACCCAGGGCCTACGTGTTTTAATGTTCATTGTATTTCATGAATTTCTTCTTATTATTTTTTTATTACGAACTCACGAATGTGTTATTATTGTCCGGTTGCATTAATAATAATAGAATTCGTAATAATATGTGTGTGTGTTTGTGTGTGTAACACCCTCTCTGGAGAAGTTACGCAAGGACCCCTGATCGTCTTCGTGAAATTTCGGAAAACTCGGCTCGTGTCATCTAAATCTCCGAGAGGCGGTCACATCAGATCTCTGATATGCTGAAAACGAATAACAAAACTCACGCAGGCAAGGAAGACAACAGATGCTTGAATTCTATTCTACAGAAGATTAATTTCACAAAGTTTACAGATTTTTACATACATGTACACGTGGAGCTCTTAAAACATTTCTCCTCAGAGGCGGCGGCAGATGGAGAGGGGGAGGGGTCACGTCTCAGGGAGCAGTATTGTTACTTCGAGTTTCGTGCACAAACTCTGGCTGGAAACTGACTTATTTCGCGCGACACTAGCACTATATAGTAAGGTCAGGCGTGGGGGAGATGATCTCAGAAGCCAATCGGATCACGTCACGAATTTGGGGAAACCCCAAATTTTGCGGGTGTGCAATTCGGCCATATCAGTAATTTTGCAATCTGGGCTCAAAGTAAACATCTAATTTTCATGACCCCAGGGGTCATCGGCTATCAGTGAGAACCCCCGGCATTGTGTTCGCCAGGCCAGACGATGTCAACGCTATTGTTCTAACATTTCCTGTCGTCAATTTCGAATAACAATATACATCTGATTTCCAAACAATAAAACAAATCATATCTATTTTGACAATGTTGGGATATTCACTGTTGCCGGAACCTATGAAAATAATCTTAGCATAGTTATGCGGTCTTCTTCAGCTCCCGAATGGGAAGCAAAACGCTCTCTTAAGTCAATTACGTTACATTCGCCCCTTTAGACTGCATTGCTTCGATAGAACCAATGGAGCCTAATCTCTCTACATACCGCTCTGTCCCTTTCACAGTTCGCCGTCAGATTTTTTCTTCCACAGACCTCTTTCCATCATCAAATTGCCTATCAAGAAAAAGATAGCATATGCACAATCCAATATTCACCCTTCCATCAGAGTTCTCCCCCTTTTCCATTCAAAATTACATAAGTAATGTAAAAGTTCATCAGGTAATTAAGTCTCCCTTTTTCTTTTTTTTCACAATTCCAATTAATAATTCAAAGATAATCACCATTTATAAATGTCACTCAATAAAATGCAAAAAGTTCACTAATTAGTTCATAAGAGTTATTTTCCTTGTTTAAAAAGTTTTGTCCCCTTTTTTCCAAAGGTTTTATAAGAGTTATTCCCCCTTTTCTATCTCTCTTTAAGAAATTCAATCATAATTTAAAGTTTTGCTTATCACAGAGTTTCAGTCATAATCCACAATATTTTTTTTTCACTTTGTTGCTATTAATAGCACAGTCTCGTAATAAAGGGTATGCAGCCCTAATCAGGGTACTCAAAGGACCCGCTTTTTATTATGCTAGGGGAATTTTTCAACCTTAAGCAGTCGTAGTTGAAATTTCATCTTTTAATTCACAGTTCAAATCTCCTTTATAAGCATCTTGTAAGAATTTCTTCCAACTAAGGACATCTTCTCACATAAATAGACGGTCATTCAAGCTATCGTTGGGATCTTCTTTTGACGGTTCTTAGCTCAGCGCCCTGCAAGACTTTTGATAAAACAGAGAGAAAAAAGAAAAGAAAGAAAAGAAGAGAATATTCAAGCCTTCTTCAGTCCGTCCGTCTCTGAGCGTCGGGGATGTCTTCGGGATGCACTTCGATTTCGTCAGCACCACCAGCCACATTTTCCAGAATCACAGGCGGGTTTGAACCAGGGTCACCCTTGCCATCCGTGCAACAAGCCTCGAGATGCTCATCAGCTCGCTTCCTTCTGACATTCGCCCTTTTCATACACCATACAATCACCAACAACAGCACAATTATCATTACAAGCGTACTCATTTCCGCTCCTGTAATCACTACCTTATGAAGTCTATCCCCAGCTTCTGTACTCTCCAGACCGTTTAATCGGGTCTGCGATTTACTCAAATCTATTCGTCTAACTCCTCCCATAGCTTTTGGTAACCTAAGTCGAGTACGCGGCGGTGAACGATTGATCAGTTATTCAATTGGTCATTCGCCCACTCTACCTCAGGTGCTTTTAACAAATGGTTGAACACATCCGTCAGAAGAGGCAGAAACATGCAGTTCGTATGGCAGACCATCGAGTCCCAGCAATCTGTTACAGCTGACCTGCTTCAGTGCAGTAAAGACCTCCCACCCCATCACTCGGCCCTCACAACCAGCTGCTATAGCCGCTTCCAGGCGGGGACAGTCGGCCAAATAGTCGCTAAATGAAAGTCGTCAACTAGTCGCTAAAGGGACTGGAAGATCGGGCTGCTGCGTAAAACGTTCCTCGAAATGTTCTTGGAACACCTCGCAGAACTTCCAAGTCGATTCCAGTGTGCGCCCATCCGGATGTTTGACTTTCACAATGTATTTGTCCGAGCTACGCTTAGAAACCTCCAGATGCACGTCCACATCAGAATTGACTGCTTCATTGCCTATCTTTCTATGCCTAACTCTAACTACTTTGCTTTCATAACGCTCGCTAGTCCAGCTTTGAAGGTCCTGCTTAGCTATTTCCTGACTAACCCTATCATCCTCCGCCAGAGCCCGGGCTAGTTTCTGCTGTAGCTGCTTCTTCGTCTTGGCCTTATCTAGTGTGAGGTGCTGGGCATACTTGACGGAGAAGTGTCTGATCTTGGCTCTGATCTAACCACCACCACTTATTCCTGGTAACTAGTGCCTTTTTAATTAATTCTCTTATTTTGGAAGTCTTGTATCTCCAGAAGGGAGGCGTTTAACCTCCAGTAACTCGCTAACTTAAGCCTATTTCCTAGCTTCAGCTGGGCCATAACTAGTTTATGGTCCGTCTAGCCTAGCCAAGTGAACGTAGGATAGGATAGGAAAGGAAGTTTACTTCGCCTCTCCTTACTAACATCCTGTCCAAATAGGTATTTGGATAGGAGGAAACTCTATGTGTCCACAACCACATCTTCCGCCCGTGATGCTCGACCCAAAACCTGTTGACCAGACCGCATCTTGCCATCAGATCACCCAGGTTCGACTCGCATCTCTTTGACCCTCTAGCGTCGCCTCCTACCTTATCTCTCTCGGGATCTAAGATGGTGTTCCACTCCCCTCTGACAATCTACAAATGCGTCAAGCTGACTGAAGAATGAGACTCTCTCACAAGCAGTGCTGGGCGCATGAACCGCGATCACCTGAAACAGTGCTGGGCGCATGAACCGCGATCACCTGCTGGGCGCATGAACCGCGATCACCTGAAACAAAAACATCGGCCACGACCAACCTGCCCTCCATATCCCTATGAACAACGTCGACTGTCGCGGACAAGGGTCCTTTAACTAGCAAGGAGACTCCATTCCCCCACTGGCTGTCATATGCTAAGAAAACCTCAAAACCTCGGGCCAGCACCTGACAGTCCACAGAAGAAATGAAATTCGTCTCCTGAATCGCAGCCACATCCACCCTTAGGGACAAGAGCTCGTGCGAGAGGCGAGCTACGCAGCTCGATGATCTCAAGCCCCTCACAATCAGACTAGCCAAATTCAAAGCCATGGTACCTACCTTAAGGTGTGTCACACCCAGTTCCGAAGTCAGCCAGGGAAAGGACGCCGACGTTGTATGCAAAACGGTCAGGTTTTTCATGTCCTGACCTCTCACAATGCCGCCGACGTCTAAAGGAAAAGTCAATTTCAGGGCCCTATAAAGTAACGGATGAACCAACAGTGGAACCCTTCCTTTGCATTGTTTTAGCAGGTCGTCCAGGGAAGGGTCATTTTTCCTAATGAGTTCAATTCCTGGAACAGCCCTTCAGCGGCCTCCAGCATTGTCCACACGTTGATCTTGCAAGCCCCTGGAAGCCTGACGAAAGTTGTTAGCAGTGGGGCATCCGGGAAATTACAGGGGACATTAATGTCTTTTCCCCTATTTGTTGGCAGTCCAGCAGAGGTTTTAAATTTTTTGTCTGGCGGTGTGGTAAATCGGTTGCCACAAACAGGGGGTCTGCAAAACAAAGTTCCTCCCTCGTTTCAAAGGTGAGGGTCCCTGTTTGAGTAAATCCGTGAATGGGTGAATCTGAAGGATCTCTCCTCCTCCCGAGTCCATTCTTTTCATTCTGGAGTGGTGGTTCAATTTGCATTGGTGTGGGGACAGGTGTCTCTGTGTGGTGTCTGGTGTTAGCGTTAGCGTAGTATCTGGTGTTGGTGTTGGTGCAGTGTCTGGTGTTGGTGTTGGTGCGGTGTCTGGTGTTGGTGCAGTGTCTAGTGTTGGTGCAGTGTGTGGTTTGGGGGTGGAAGTGAGCTGTGTTATTGTTAGGGGTGGTGTAAGCCTATAGGGAGTGGTGGCTGCGTTTTATTCCCCTTTTTCTCTTTTACTTTTCTCTTCTATTCTTTCAAATGAACCGGGGAGTGGTGAGTTTGAGTTCCTCTCCCTCTCACTAACGGATTCATCCTCAGATGAGCAGTCTTTTCTTCGCTTGGTCCCCTTCTCAATTG
>NC_136520.1:22978020-22980520 GCF_053919585.1 Euprymna scolopes
TCTAATTTACGTGTTCGTTCTGGGAAAACACTCATTGTATCATATTTTCCAATGATATTAATAAAAATAGTAGATTACTGCCTGCAAACATATTCCTTCATACAACCAAAATAAGGACAATGAGAAATAATTTATTCGCTCTGTTGTTTTTCTTAAACAACTGTTCTGTGGTCGAGGAAGAGATGTGACAGGATCTTCTGCTTACGCCAGCAACTGACCTCTGGCCTAGTCCAACTGTTGGTCGAGATCGTAGAGTCTAGTCTGCCGGGAGTCCTTCATATGGATTCTTAGCGTTTCGTGTTGATTTCTGCTGAAAAGCAAAAATAAAACTTCGCCTGCGCGCCGGAAAAGAAAGAAAACAGTGTCAGGTTAACTACGAAAAAGTTAATTTCACAAAAGTTACAGGTTTTTACAAATGTACATCATCAGTTCACCAAAACATCAAAGTTCTTACAAAATCTTATTCTTCGTTCTCTCAATGGCGGTCAGAATGGATGGAGGGGGGGGGATGGCGTCATCCGGGGCGTGTGTTTCTTTTTAGATTTGGCTTCAATCGGCTAATTTCGGGCTGGGTATTTGCTCTCATAGTCGGGTAGCGGGGTGGATCTGACGATTCGCTAAACCAATCAAAGCCAGACACGTTTATGGGGAATTCCATATCCAAATTGCGCGTGTTCACCCTAACAGGTCTCCCCATGGCCTACGATTCTGGGACTTAAAATGAAATCCCTTTCACACGACCTCAAAGGGTCAACAAGTACACGATCTCATTTCTATACTATTCTGACATTTCCTGTCATTTATTTAAACAATAAAATATATGTCTGTTATCTTTTTTTTTACAAAACACAATAATTCATTCCCTTTTCGATAGGTCACCCGTCGCTGTCCGGGATTCAATTAACGTTTAACAGACAATCCCATCATGTATACCCGGCCTTACTCAGTGTTTTAGGAGATTTTAATCCACCCAATGGGGAGCCATACCACTCCTCCAGACGGTGACGTCACAGGGTCGGTTGATAAATACTGTTTAATCTCTTCCCAAGTTAACACATGTGTGGTCCTAAGCTTCGCTCCTTTTACACATTCTGTCTTTGTCTTTGAATTATTTGACGTCAAATTCGTTTTCAGCACACAAGAGAGCGATCGGCCATTAAGATCCGAGTAAATCTTAACTTATTTGTTTACATATATAGCTGTTCAGCTTAAGATTTTAAAAACTTATTTTATTTCAACAGGAGCCAAATAAGGATCCAAGCGTTAGTTGGTTGTAGAAATCTTGCATATAATAAGCTACTTATTTCCCCCCGAAGCACATCTTTCAGATCCAAAGAGAAAGTATCAGCACGATCTTGATCACCGATGCACCTCTGTATCTATCTCACAGATTGATCTCAAGATATGAAATAACGGATCGTTCATGAAGAATAGGAATAATTTATAAAGATCGCAGTCGTAGAAAAACACGTGAAAATCTGTTTAGGCAGTAGAAAAAGTTTTATATTCTTGTTTTCGTTATGAATTAGTAAACTAATAATTACTAAATTAGGAATCATTTCTATTAAAATTCATTTAGTATTATACATCTAAAATTGAGAAATCCCGCTTGTAAAGAGTCAACATTATGTGAATATGCTGAAATAAAACAAAATTCTAAAATTCAAGATTGGTTATCTGATAAAGAAATTGAATTAAAATTTTCTTCTCAATTTTAGATGCATGATACTGAATAGATTTTTGTTAGAAATGATTCTGTATTTACTAAATATATAACGGAGGCAACGACATAAAGCTACTTTAATGCTTAAACATTTTGTCTTGTGTCTCTGGTCTTTGTACATCACCAAGTGCGATGCCTTCGTTCAGTCTCGAAAGACGATGGATACTCCCTGTAAAGTTGCTGCGCGTGTAATTGTGGTGCAAGGGCTGTGCAATCTCTAACTACACCTCTCCTGAATCGGCACAGCTCGAGTCCAGTAACAAGGACAAGTCTAGGACGACTGAAAGCAATACCAAGACAAGCAGAGAGTACATACATCATCTGGAATTCTCAAATGGTCACCCATTTTAATAGATTAGGCTCAATGTTGCTTAACTTCGGTGATTAAACGGGAACCGATGTGTCAACATGATTACGTCATACATCACCAAGCTATTTTATCAGAGAGAAAGTATGATGACAGTGACAACTCACCAGGTGTGTAGCAGTACGCCATCTTGTGGCGTAATAGTCCTTCATCTAGGTAGAGTTGCGACAGGAGTTGCGTACTTTAATGCCAATCGTTTCATTTTAAGTCTGCGTTGTGCTGATTCAGCTATATAGAGTTGCTTACAGGGGCGGGAATCAACGCTTTTGTGGCGGCTAAGTAAAAGGTCGTTGTTTTTTATTGTGCAGAAGTTTGTTTTTTTCATTAATCAGTCCAGTATCCAAACGGATTAATGTCATTTAAATCAATAATAAAAAATATTTTGAAATGCTGTATATATAGTACGTACG
>NC_136520.1:22985520-23063020 GCF_053919585.1 Euprymna scolopes
GAAAATATAGAGAAGTGGGAAAAAACACAAGAAAAATTTAAAAAAAGAAATGATTCGCTAATTCACGTGAAACACAGATAAAATTGGCATTTTTCCAGTTAATTAAATTTTCTTAATAAAATCTTTCATGTTTGTTTCATATTGTAGATAACGTCGAATTCGAACAAATTACATACTTGTATGTTTGATTTAATAGTGAGCTCAGACTAATTTACAGGGTTATAACAATTAATGATCAATGAGTCGTTGTGTTTGCCACAGAATAAGACTAGCTGAAATACCAGTCAACGACGGGTAAGTGATCACAGCAATATCTTAAGTGTAGATTTAGCTCATGTAGTTTGTAATCTTTTGTACTAAAATAATTTAAAAAGTGGTCAACTATATTCAAGTGCGACCCTAAGGCTTGCCTTTTTATCGGCTACTAAATCTTCGGTTTTAGTTGACACCATTTGTGCCTATGTTTGAAATTAATACACTTGCATAGTTCCCAGTGGACTTCCTTCAACATGCAGTTGAGTACGTTTTTGTGCATTTCTTTGGGGCTATTTTACTAAATTTACTGAATATGGTTTATCTGCTCGGCTCTTTCTCGCCATAGTCTACATTTACTGTTTTCATAGATTTTGTTAATCTTTGATGTCTCTGTGATGAGTATATTTGCTGATGACACCACGCTCTATAACAGGCACGAGGGGACAACAAATGGATATTTAAAGAAATAGCAGAAACACTAGAGGAAGACCTCCAATCTGTAGTGGAATGGGGATAAAAATGGATCGTCACATTCAATGCTGCCAAGTCTAAGCTTGTTTCCTTCAATAATTACAAGACACCTCCTCAACCGTCAATAGCTATGGCTAAAGATACATTCCTTGATAGTTATTATTTCAAACGTCTCGGCTTAACATTCACAGGGAACATGAGTTGGAACAGATATATTATGAGCATAGCCGGAGCCGCTGCGAAGAAGGCGGGCTCTCTCTACCTTGCTAGAAAGTTACTTACGCCTGAAAGTATCGTGTATCTCTATAAGGCAATTATTCGCCCATGTATAGAGTATTGTTGTAACATTTGGATTGGTTCACCTGCTACTAGTTTCTCGCTCTTGGACAGGGTTCAAAAGAGAGTCGCCAACCTGATAGATCCCAAACTGTCTTCTAAGCTTCAACCTCTGTCCCATCGACGAAATTTTTTATCCCTCTGCCTGTTCTACAAGTATTTTAATGGTGGATGTTCCGACGAACTACAGGCACTTGTACCCCCTCGACGTAAATACAAATGCGGCAATCAGCAAAATCCCATCTCTACACAGTAGAGATCCCTAGATGTAAGAAAGCCTTTTACTCTAATAGTTTCTTCTCCAGAACAGCTAGACTCTGTTTTCCCAACTGTACTGACATGCAGAAGTTCAAGTGTAATGTGAACAGACATCTTGCTGCTCAACTCTCTACATAGTATCCATGTAATTATGTCCCCGATAGTAGCCCACTTACATGCCACTGTGCCTTGTTTGGAATGAAAATGGAATTTAAAAAAGAAGGGAGAGAGACAACAGCAACAGCAGCAAAAACTACAGTACCACCACCACCACCACCACCACCATATAATAATAATAATAATAATAATAATAATAATAATAATAATAATAATAATAATAACTAGCGGGACCTGTGGAAATTCCACAGCAGCATTTTTCCTATGTAATATATTGTTGCTGGGCATGCTGTGAGCGTTGTGTTCAGCATGAATGAAGACTCAATAATATTATTCTAGTTTTTTTATTAAAACTTTATCGCCCCCTTATTAAAATAATAACTTTGATATATTTCCTGGGATGATTATTTCATTACAAACACACCGGTCAATTAACTCACATTTTATCATTTTTTCATAATTATTGAATATGTTACTATGTTCGAAAATAATTTTTTATAATTTCAACCCACATTATCGCCCTTCCCTTTACTAAAATAAATAATTTGATATATTGTATCGGCTGATTATTTTATAAAAAAACACAATTATCAATTAACTCACATTTCATCATTTTTAATAATTCTTGGATATGGTACTAATTTTGACAATAATTTTTCATCACTTAAACTCATCATATCCACACCTTACCAAAATAATAACTTTGATATATTGTCTAGGCTGATTATTTCATTACAAACACACACATCAATCAACTCACATTTCATAATTTTTCGTAATTCTTGGATATATTACTAATTTTGACAATATTTTTTATAATTTAAACCAACGTTGTCGCCCAACCATACTAAAATAATAACTTTGATACATTTGCTGGGATGATTATTTCATTACAAACACAATTATCAATTAACCTCCATTTCATCATTTTTCATAATTCTTGAATATGTTACTAATTTCGACAATCATTTTTCATAATTTTAACCCACATTTTCCCCTTCCCTCTATACTAAATAATAACTTTGATATATTATCTACTCTGATTATTTCCTTACAAACACACCAATCAACTAATATTTCATCATTTATTCGTAATTCCTGGATATATTACTAATTTCGACAATAATTTTTCATAATTTAAGCCTTCCTTATCTCCTTTCCCTTTACTTATAAAATAACCTTGATATATTGTCTAGGCTGATTATTTTATTATAAGCACACCAATCAATTAAATCACATTTCGTCAGTTTTCGTAATTGTTGGATATGTTACTAATTTCGACAATAATGTTTTATAATTTAAATCATCCTCGTCGCCCTTTATTACTAAAAAAAATTACTTTGAGATATTGTCTGGGCTGATTATTTTATAAAAAAACACAACTATCAATTAACTCAAACTTCATCATTTTTTCTTAATTCTTGGATATGTTACTCATTTCGACAATTTTTTAAATATTTTAGCCCACATTATCAACCCCCCCACTACTAAAATCATAACTTTGATATATTATCTGGGATGATTATTTCATTTCAAACATACAAATTAATTAACTCACATTTGGTCATTTTTCTTAATTCTTGGATATATTATTAATGTCGACAATCATTTTTCATCATTTTAACCCAAATCATCGGCCCCCTAAAATAATAACTTTGATATATTGTCTGGTCTGATTATTTCATTGCAAACACACTAATGCTTTAAATAACATATTATCATTTTTCATAATTCTTGGATATGTTACTAATTTCGACAATTATTTTTCATAATTTAAACCATCCTTATCGCCCTCTCTTACTAACATAATTACTTTGATATATTTCCTGGGCTGATTATTTTATTATAAACACACAATCGATTAACTCGCATTTAATCTTTGTTCATAATCCTGGATATGTTACTAATTTCGACAATAATTTTTATAATTAAAAACCCACATTATGCCTCTCCCTCCTACTTATATAATATATTTGATATATTGTCTGGGATTATTTTATCATGACAAACACACCAATCAAGTAACTCACATTTCATCATTTCATAATTCTTGGATATGTTACGACAATTATTTTTCATAACTTTAACTCACTCTGTCCTCTCTCCTCACTTAAATAATTTACTTTGATATATTGCCTGGGCTGATTATTTCATTACAAACAAATCAATAAATTCTGGGTATTCTCATAGTATATATGTTTCACCTATCTTATCCAATCCCGGGTGACGCCGCATATTCTGCTAATATATATATCGTTCACCTATCTCATTCGATCCTGGGTGACGCTGGATATTTTGCTACTATATGTTTTCCATCTATCTCATTCAATACTGGGCGACACTTTTGATAGTCTATATTTGCACTTGATGTCCACCACCCCACTGTTGAAAATATACATTAAATAAAGTAATGTTTTAATCGTAAACTGTTTCAGCTATTTCCGGGACTGACTTTATATCCCCAACCCACTGCTAAAACTATACATGAAATAATGTAATGTCTAAATAGTAAACTGTTTCAGCCATTTCCGGGACCAAATTTATATCCCAAACCCACTGCTAAAAATATACATGAAATAATGTAATGTCTAAATAGTAAACTGTTTCAGCCATCTTCGGGACCAACTTTATATCCCCCAACCCACTGCTAAAAATATACATGAAATAATGTAATGTCTAAATAGTAAACCATTTCAGCCATTTCCGGGACCAAATTTATATCTCAAACCCACTGCTAAAAATATACATGAAATAATGTAATGTCTAAATAGTAAACTGTTTCAGCCATTTCTGGAACTGACTTATAATCCCCGCCCCACTGTTGAAAATATACATGAAATAAAGTAATGTCTAAATAGTAACATTTTTCAGCCATTTCCGGGACTGACTTCTTATCTCCCATCCTACTCTTAAAAATATACATTAAATAAAGTAATGCCCAAAACGTAAATGGTTGCAGCCATTTCCGGAATCGACTTCATTCATATTTTCCACCCCAATGTTAAAAATATACATTAAATAAAGTTATGTGTAATGCGTAAACGGTTTCATTCATTTTCGGGACTGATTTAATATCCCCCACCCCACTGTTAAAAATATACATGAAATAAAGTAATGTTCAAATTGTAAACGGTTTGAGTAATTTCCAGGACTTCATATACCGTAACCCACTGCTTAAAATATACTTGAAATAAAGTAATGTTTAAATCATAAACTCTTTCAGCAGCTTTTCGAAAGTAATACATAAAACGGTTAGTGATTAGGCAACCATTGCTTCAACATTTCTGGGTGTAGTATCAGTTTCAGCATTCCAGTGACTTAAATCCCCCCCCCTTTTTTGGTCTTTGTTAATGGCGGAGAAATCCTTCATTACTGATACAATTTTTATTTTTGTTATTGATCAGAGTGCCCGTTTTGGGGAGCTTGTTTTCCCCTAAATTTTTAACCGACCTCATGTCCAAATCCGTCCTTGTGGGGAGGCAAGTAATCAAAAAATAATCAGAACGGACATTTTCGAGGGCATTTTATAATTAATCAGAAGTGACATTTCCAGGGCATTTTGTAATTAAATAAGAAATAACTTTTTCCAGTTACTTTTTTAATATTAAAACTTTGTTACATTAAACATAATACCTATTCACAATGCCTCCCCAAGGGACAGATTTAGACACCAGGGTCGTTTTTTTTTGTGGAGAAAAAATTGTCTTAGTCGTAAAGGATTTCCTGAAGAACAGATACTACACTTTGATCTTAGCCAAAAGGCCAAGAAAGACAAATCGTTTTTATTCGCTTTGCCTCAACAGCGACACCAATTTTTTATTTGGAATATTCAACTTTCCTTTTTAGGGATGCACAGCATGATAACGGACGGAGCTATAAGCGTAATAATATGATGATGATGATGATGATGATGATGATGATGATGATGAGAAGAAGAAGAAGAAGAAGAAGAAGAACACCACCGCTTAGTATCAATGAGCGATGATTACTGATAATGACCGATACAATAACTCCTACTAAAGCAGCAAGATATTCCACCGACATTGTAAAAGAACATCAGAAAGTTTGAATGCGTCGATCCAACCGATAGAAAAACGAAGAAAAGTTAAACATCGCGTATTTAATGACGGATAGGAACAACTCCTCTTTCTCTGTCTCCAACAGTAATGACTGCTATAGTCGGGAACAGGACCAAGAAAAACGAGCAGAGAAAACAATAGCGCTCGTCTCGTCACTAAGCATGTTGAGCGAAAACTAAATACATTAATTCTCTTTTCCTTCTCTCGTATTAACTATTTTTTCTTTTTTATCTATTGTTGTTTTGTTTGTTATCGATTGTTGTTTTGTTTTGTTTTTTTGTTTTTTTTTTGTTTTTTACATGGGGGTCACCACTTATCAAGGCTCGGAGGCCACTCAGGAATAAGGGTTATTGCGTGTACAGTAATCAATGAGATAGTATTGTAGTAATCGTTAGTATTGGGGTTCTTGATAGAGTTCTTGATTAAGGGGGCGGTTTGTCAGGAGTTTGCTTATGTTGGATTTGAAGACATCCAAGTTGTAGTCAGGTGGGAAACAGGCAAACGGAAGAGAGTTCCACAAACGTGCACTTCTGAGAAAGAAGCTGAGAAAGAAGCTCTGCTCATAGAATCTATGTTTGGATTAGGCACAGATAAAGAGTGGGGAAAATTATTGAGAGTAGTTTCACCCAGACGGGTGTTTCTTGTGAAAGATTGACGAGGAGGATTGGAGCTCAGACGAGCACTTGCCATGAAAATAACGATAAAACAAAAACAGGCTCGAAACGTCTCTTCTGTGGGAGAGAGGCTGCAGGGAAGAGAAAAGGGCATCCCCCACCAAACCACGAATTCTATTTTGTACTCTGTCAAGGCAGGATAGGCTGTTTTTAGCAGCTCCTGCCCAGATAAGCCAGCAGTACTCTATCATTAGACGTACTTAGCTTTTATACAGATAGAGAATTGCATCAGTAGTGAGATATCTTCTGGAGCGGTAGAAGGATCCCACCATTTTCCCAGCGTCCCTGGCAACAGATTTGATGTACGTGTTCCATTTCAGATCAGGAGTAAAGGTCAAACCCAGAAGATTGTCAAAACATGGAGCCTTCCAAAGACGAGAGCCATCCATTTCAATTGATGCCAGGTAGGGATCAGAGTGCTGATGATGTAAAGATAGAAGCTTGGTTTTGGATGCATTTAAAGTGACCAGCCACCTCTTCCCCATTGTACCGCGCGCTCAAGATCAGAGGAGAGAGAATTAGAGAGAACTTTGTCATTTACGGCTTTTGATGTGTTGCCATAGATGGTCGTGTCATCAGCATAGATGTCAACGAATGATTTAAGTATGTGTTTTGGGAGATCATTGATGTAGATCAGGAAGAAAGTTGGGCCTAGGATTGACCCCTGGGAGACTCCAGCATTAATACTGCAGGCCTCTGATTTCTGCCCATCAACCACTACTCTTATGAACCTATCAGAGAGAAATGATTTAATGATTAAGAAAACATTTCCAGTTATACCGTAGCTGCAAATCTTGTGAATTAGGCCCTGATGCCATACCTTATCGAAGGCCTTCAATATGTCAAGAGCAATTGCCCTGGAAAGGAAACCTTTGTCAAGAGATTCACTAATCCTATGTGATATAACCGTTAGCACATCTGCTGTAGATCTTGCAGAGTGGAAACCATATTGCATGTCACTAAGAAGGTTATTTCTGTTGAGGTGGTTGCCTACTTCTTTATTTAATATGGATTCCAATAACTTACT
This sequence comes from Euprymna scolopes, assembly GCF_053919585.1. NCBI lineage: Eukaryota > Metazoa > Mollusca > Cephalopoda > Sepiida > Sepiolidae > Euprymna > Euprymna scolopes. The sequence continues at coordinate 22,992,738 of NC_136520.1, forward strand.
CATGACACACGGGAGACTTATTGGTCTGTACTGAGAGGGAGATGACTTTACACCTGAATTCTTAATTACAAGGCATACTGATTAGGTTTTCCAGGGTGTTGGAAAGCACTTCTCCTTAAGGCAACGCTTAAACAATTTTGTAAGTATGGGGGCAAGTTCTGGTTGGAGCTTTTTCAATACTATAACTGGAATGCCGTCAGTCCCAATTGCTTTACTGGAATCAAGGTTATTGATTAGCTTGGCGACCTCACGCACAGATACTTGTATGTTGCAGAGCGTGTTGTCTGTTATAGGAGGAAATACAAAGAGTTGATCGCCATTGTCGCGTAGGGTAGAATTAGCTACAAAGTTCTTGGCAAATAGTCTGGCCTTGTCTGATGCTGGGATAAAACGCACGCTTCTGTTCAAGATTCTGTTTGCTATTTGCCAGAACTGCTGGGAACTAAGCTGCTGCTCAGCTACTTTGGATTTAACAGACTGAGCATATAGCCCTCTTGCATGTTTTATTACTCTTTTACAGTGGTTACTGGCAGTCCTGGAAGCAGCTTGAGTCTCAGTACATCTATTACGTTGGTATCTATTGAAAAAGTGATTTCTGTGCGCGATGGCAGCAACACATTCAGGGGAGAACCATGGCTGGCTGTTAGGTTTTTGTTGGAATTTTTTGGATGGTATGAATCGGTCTATGCCTACAATTAACCATTCGGTCAGATCTGATACTAGAGAGGACACATCCTTTTTAAACATGGAACGCAGAGGTAGGTCAGATATGAATGTACGGAAGCTATCCCAGTCAGCCATAGAGCATCGATATACAGTACGGTGGAGAGGTACGTCTGAAGACTTATTACATTTCATTTTTATCTTAACTGCTACAACAGAGTGGTCAGAGGATCCCAGACGAGATAGAACGGAACATGAACACAGCTCAGGGAAGTTGTGAGGAAAAGCTCTAGAAGGCTTGCATATTGACCGGGTGTATCGGACACACAGGTGGGTTCATGAACAATCTGAGTGAGGTCATAGGCAATGGCAAAATCATGACAAAACCTCCCCTCGTCATCGGTTTTATTTGAGTGGGTCAGTCATTCCACATTATGGACATTGAAGTCACTGTAAATGTGAATATTAGCCGAAGGATGAGCAGACAGGATGTGGTCAATTTTCTCAGATATGCTCTTAAAGATAGTAACCCCGCTGTTGTGGGGGCGATAAAGGGCAAATATAAATGCAGTGGTGTAAGCTAGTGCAACCCGAAAGCACATATAAGGTAAATTAGAGTCTTCTCTGGAGATATCACTACCACATGGAAAGACATCTTTGATGTAGGCACATATTCCATGCTCATGGCGATCTTGGGGGTCAGATTTAGATGTTAAGTTATAGTATCCTTTAATTATGAATTCGCGTAGAGAAGTGGTTGGCCCTATGCCAGTTTCACTTAGAAAGAATATGTCCGGTTTCGTCTCCTGTAATTGTGTTTTAACCTCTGGAAGGTTGGAACGTAGACCCCTGATGTTGAAGAAGGAGACCTGATAGTAGGGGTCTACGTTGGAGGATGGGGTTCTAGGTTTATTCGTGTTTCTTTTTTGGAGATTTGTCATGATTGTTGAGGTTTGGGGGTTTGTGGAGCAGGTCGGCAGACTTGGTTGGAGCAGGACAGAGAGGGAAAATAAGAAAGAAACAGACAAGAAAATTTTTTGTAGCCCATGATAAGGTAAAGCCGTAACAATTACCCACTAGTATGGCATCTAGAGGCCCAACCAGAAATTACTGCATGGTCCAGAATCCATTAACCAAATGTTATCGATTGCTGTTTTGTTTGTTATCTACTGTTGTTTTGATTGTTATCTATTGTTGCTTTGACTATTATCTTTTGTTGTATTGTTTGCTATCTATTGTTTTGTTTGTTATCCGTCATTTTCTTTGTTATCTATTGTTGTTTTGTTTGTTATCTATTATTGTTTTGTTTTTATCTATTATTGTTTTGTTTGTTATCTATTGCTGTTTTGTTTTATCTGTTGTTGTTTTGTTTTTTTAAGTACTTTTTGTTGTTTGTAATCAATTGTTATTTTATTTTTATCTATTGTTGTTTTGTTTTTATCTATTGTTGTTTTGTTTGTTATCTCTTGTTGTTTTGTTTATTATCTATTGTTGTTTTGTTTTTATCTATTGTTGTTTTGTTTGTTATCTATTGTTGTTTTGTTTATTATCTATTGTTGTTTTGTTTATTATCTATTGTTGTTTTGTTTTTATCTATTTTTGTTTTGTTTGCTATCTATTGTTGTTTTGTTTGCTATCTATTGTTGCTTTGTTTGTTATAAATTGTGCTTTTGTTTTTATCTATTATTGTTTGGTTTATTATCTATTATTCTTTTGTTTGCAATCTATTGTTGTTTTATTTCCTATACATTTTTTGTTATCTATTGTTGTTTTTGTTATTTATTGTTTTTTATTTGTTATACATTGATTTTTCGCTTGTAATCTATTGCTGTTTAGTTGCTACCAATTGTTTTTTATTTGTTATCTATTGTTGTCATCTTAGATATCTATTGTTGTTTTGTTTATTATCTATTGTTGTTTTGTTTGTTATGTATAGTTGTTTTGTTTGTTATCTATTGTTATTTTGTTTGTTACCTATTTTTTGTCATCTATTGTTGTTTCGTTTGTTATCTATTGTGTTTTTGTTTGTTCTAGATTGTTGTTTTGTTTGTTATTTATTATTGTTTTGTTTGTTATCTATTGTTGTTTTGTTTGTTACCTATTGTAATTTTGTTTGTTTATCAAATGTTATTTCTTCTTATCTATTGTTGTTTGTTTGTTCTCGATTGTTTTTTTTGTATTTATCTATTATTGTTTTGTTTGTTATCTATTGTTGTTTTGTTTGTTATCTATTCTTGTTTTGTTTGTTATCTATTATTGTTTTGTTTGTTATCTATTGTTGTTTTGTTTGTTATCTATTATTGTTTTGTTTGTTATCTATTGTTGTTTTGTTTGTTATCTATTGTTGATTTGTTTGTTATCTATTATTGTTTTGTTGGTTATCTATTGATGTTTTGTTTGTTATCTATTGTTAGTTTGTTTGTTATCTATTATTGTTTTGTTCGTTCTCGATTGTTGTTTTGTTTGTTATCTATTGTTGTTTTGTTTGTTATCTATTGTTGTTTTGTTTGTTATCTATTATTGTTTTGTTTGTTATCTATTGATGCTTTGTTTGTTATCGATTGTTGTTTTGTTTGTTATCTATTGTTGATTTGTTTGTTATCTATTATTGTTTTGTTTGTTATCTATTATTGTTTTGTTTGTTATCTTTTATTGATTTGTTTGTTATCTATTAATGTTTTGTTTGTTATCTATTGTTGTTTTGTTTGTTATCCATTGTTGATTTGTTTGTTATCTATTATTGTTTTGTTTGTTATCTATAGTTGTTGTTTTTTATCTATTGTTGTTTTGTTTGTTATCTATAGTTGTTGTTTTTTATCTATTGTTGTTTTGTTTGTTATGTATTATTGTTTTGTTTGTTATGTATTGTTGTTTTGTTTGTTATCTATTATTGTTTTGTTTGTTATCTAATTTTGTTTTGTTTTTATTTATTATTGCTTTGTTTTTTATCTATTAATGTTTTGTTTGTTATCTATTGTTGTTTTGTTTGTTATCTATTATTGTTTTGTTTGTTATCTATTGTTATTTTGTTAGTTATCTATTGTTGTTTTGTTTGTTATCTATAGTTGATTTGTTTGTTATCTATTATTGTTTTGTTTGTTATGTATTATTGTTTTGTTTGTTATCTATTGTTATTTTGTTTGTTATCTATTGTTGATTTGTTTGTTATCTATTATTGTTTTGTTTGTTATCTATTATTGTTTTGTTTTTTATCTATTATTGTTTTGTTTGTTATCTATTATTGTTTTGTTTGTTATCTATTATTGTTTTGTTTGTTATCTATTATTGTTTTGTTTGTTATCTATTATTGTTTTGTTTGTTATCTATTATTGTTTTGTTTGTTATCTAATGTTGTTTTGTTTTTATTTATTATTGTTTTGTTTTTTATCTATTGTTGCTTTGTTTGTTATCTATTATTGTTTTGTTTGTTATCTATTGTTGTTTTGTTTGTTATCTATTATTGTTTTGTTTGTTATCTATTATTGTTTTGTTTTTTATCTATTATCGTTTTGTTTGTTATCTATTATTGTTTTGTTTGTTATCTATTATTGTTTTGTTTGTTATCAATTATTGTTTTGTTTGTTATCTATTGTTATTTTGTTTGTTATCTATTGTTGTTGTGTTTGTTATCTATTGTTGTTTTGTTTGTTATCTATTATTGTTTTGTTTGTTATCTATTGTTGTTTTGTTTGTTATCTATTATTGTTTTGTTTGTTATCTATTGTTATTTTGTTTGTTATCTATTATTGTTTTGTTTGTTATCTATTATTGTTTGGTTTGTTATCTATTATTGTTTTGTTTGTTATCTATTATTGTTTTGTTTGTTATCTATTATTGTTTTGTTTGTTATCTAATGTTGTTTTGTTTGTATTTATTATTGTTTTGTTTTTTATCTATGGTTGTTTTGTTTGTTATCTATTATTGTTTTGTTTGTTATCTATTGTTGTTTTGTTTGTTATCTATTATTGTTTTGTTTGTTATCTATTATTGTTTTGTTTGTTATCTATTATTGTTTTGTTTGTTATCTATTATTGTTTTGTTTGTTATCTATTATTGTTTTGTTTGCTATCTATTATTGTTTTGTTTGTTATCTAATGTTGTTTCGTTTTTATTTATTATTGTTTTGTTTTTTATTTATTATTGTTTTGTTTGTTTTCTATTGTTGTTTTGTTTGTTATCTATTATTGTTTTGTTTTTTATCTATTATTGTTTTGTTTGTTATCTATTGTTGTTTTGTTTGTTATCTATTATTGTTTTGTTTGCTATCTATTATTGTTTTGTTTGTTATCTAATGTTGTTTTGTTTTTATTTATTATTGTTTTGTTTTTTATCTATTAATGTTTTGTTTGTTATCTATTGTTGTTTTGTTTGTTATCTATTGTTGATTTGTTTGTTATCTATTATTGTTTTGTTTGTTATCTATAGTTGTTGTTTTTTATCTATTGTTGTTTTGTTTGTTGTCTATAGTTGTTGTTTTTTATCTATTTTTGTTTTGTTTGTTATCTATTATTGTTTTGTTTGTTATCTATTGTTGTTTTGTTTGTTATCTATTGTTGTTTTGTTTGTTTTCTATTGTTGTTTTGTTAGTTATCTATTATTGTTTTGTTTGTTATCTATTGTTGTTTTGTTTGTTATCTATTGTTGTTTTGTTTGTTATCTATTGTTGTTTTGTTTGTTATCTATTATTGTTTTGTTTGCTATCTATTATTGTTTTGTTTGTTATCTAATGTTGTTTTGTTTTTATTTATTCTTGTTTTGTTTTTTATCTATTAATGTTTTGTTTGTTATCTATTATTGTTTTGTTTGTTATCTATTGTTGTTTTGTTAGTTATCTATTATTGTTTTGTTTGTTATTTTTGGTGGTTTTGGTTTTTATCTATTATTGTTTTGTTTTTATCTATTATTGATTTGTTTGTTATCTATTATTGTTTTGTTTTTTCTATTATTGCTTTGTTTGTAATCTATTGTTGTTTTGTTTGTTATCTATTGTTGTTTTGTGTGTTATGTATTATTGTTTGGTTTATTATCTATTGTTATTTTGTTTGTTATCTATTGTTTTGTTTGGTATCTATTGTTGTTTTGTTTGTTTTCTACATTTTTTCTCTCATCTATTTTTTTTTGTTTTTTATCCATTGTTGTTTTATTTGCTATGCATTGTTTGTTGTTTTGCAATCTACTTTTGTTGTATTTGTTATCTATTTTTGTATTTTGTTTTTATGGTTTTTTGTTCGTTATGTATTGAGTTTTCGCTTGTTATCTATTGTTGTTTTGTTGCTACCTATCGTTTTTTATTTGTTATCTATTGTTGTGATTTTAGTTATCTATTGTTGTTTTGTTTATTATATATTGTTGTTTTGTTTGTTAGGTATTGTTGTTTTGTTTGTTATCGATTGGTGTTTTTTTTGTTACCTATTTTTGTCATCTATTGTTGTTTTGTTCGTTGTCGATTGTTGTTTTGTTTGTTATCTATTATTGTTTTGTTTATTATCTATTGTTGTTTTGTTTGTTATCTATTGTCGTTTTGTTTGTTCTCGATTGTTGTTTTGTTTTTTATTGATTGGTGTTTTGTTTGTTACCTATTTTTTGTCATCTATTATTGTTTTGTTTGTTATCTATTGTTGTTTTGTTTCTCATCTATTGTTGTTTTGTTTGTTATTTATTGTTGTTTTGTTTTTATCTATTATTGTTTTTATTATCTATTATTGTTTTCTTTTTATCTATTGTTGTTTTGTTTATTATCTGTTGTTGCTTTGTTTTATCTATTATTGTGTGTGTTAGTTATCTATTGTTGTTTTGTTTTATCTATTATTGTTTTTTTATTATCTATTGTTGTTTTGTTTTTATCTATTGTTGTTTTGTTTATTATCTATTGTTGTTTTGTTTTTATCTATTATTGTGTGTGTTTGTTATCTATTGTTGTTTTGTTTGTTATCTTTGTTGTTTTGTTTGTTATCAATTGTTGTTTTGTATGTTATCTTTTATTGTTTAGTTTGTTATCTATTGTTGTTTTGTTTGTTATCTATTGTTGTTTTGTTTGTTATCTATGGTGATTTTGTTTGTTCTCGATTGTTGTTTTGTTTTTATTTATTATTGTTTTTGTGTTATCTATTATTGTGTAGTTTGTTATATATTGCTGTTTTGTATTATCTATTGTTGTTTTGTGAAAGTATTTTTTGTTATTTGTTATATATTGTTATTTTATTTTTATCTATTGTTGTTTTGTTTTTTTCTATTGTTGTTTTGTTTGTTATCTATTATTGTTTTGGTTTTATCTATTATTGTTTGTTTGTTATCTATTTTTGTTTTCTTGGTTTTGTATCATTGTTTTGTTTGCTATCTATTGGTGTTTTGTGTGTTATCTATTGTTGTTTTGTTTGTTATCTATTATTGTTTGGTTTTTATCTATTATTGCTTTGTTTGTTATCTATTTTTGTTTTCTTGGTTTTGTATCATTTTTTTGTTTGCTATCTATTGGTGTTTTTTGTGTTATCTATTGTTGTTTTGTTTGTTATCTATTATTGTTTTGCTTGTTATCTATCGGTATTTTGTTTGTTATCTATTGGTATGTTGTTTCGTATCTATTGTTATTTTGTTTGTCATCTATTGTTGTTTTGTTTCTCATCTATTGTTGTTTTGTTTGTTATCTATTATTGTTTTGTTTGTTATCTATTGTTATTTTGTTTAATATCTATTATTGTTTTGTTTGTTATCTATTGGTATTTTGTTTGTTATCTGTTATAAGGGACATAATTACGGATAGCACCGGATACGAAACAGTGTATAAAAGAGCGTCTTGTATTGTCTTGAATCAGTTCAGTGGTACGCACTAGCCCGACCGTCTCGCGGCTTACACTCTCCAAGTGTAGACAGGATTAACCAAGCTCCCAGGACGAGCGTTCCGCTCACACACGTTAAGTTACCTTTTTCCTTTACCTTCATTTACGCGTATATCAACTTCAAGGCGAGCAGCCATTTTGTATTGTGTATTATTCGAAGTACGAATAAACCTTTTGTTACGCATTCCACTCGGCGTATTTTGTCATGTTATTATATACCGTCAAAACGGGATATAACAGTTGGCGACAAGGATGATTCTTATCTCTTAACAGAGATAAATTACCGTACTAATAGGACTGTGTACTAGTCAAATTTACAAGGATTTCGTTACTGAACACGTACAACAAAGAACTATTCGAGATTGTCTTACATAAAGTACGGATTTCTCCGATATGAACTCACGGAAACGTAATAAAATTGTACTTGAAAGATATTCACAAGGTAAAGTTATCTTTATTTATATTTTTTTGAAGAAAAAAATATGTGAGGAACGCAGGCGGAATTCGAACCCGGCACCTTTGGATTACGTTTTTGGAAGAAAAAAAAAGAACTTTTACGATTTTTTGTTTCTCTAAATTAAACAGACTATTGTTATAATTTAATTTTTTTTTCTTGCAACCGTATTTTTGTTGAAAAACAGTTTGCTCATTTTCGGGCATTATTCGTTGTGTAAATTTGAAAAGTATTATTGTGTAAAATTACGTTTAGGCAGAATTACTATTGCTAAATTGTATGAACTATGTGGAAACATTTATTCTTGCAAGACTTGTTGCTAATTGGCGAAAAACGTATACTTACGAAATTTTGTGGAATCATTGTTGTAAATTTTAGAAAGACATTTTTTTTTAAATATGGAACAATTGGCTGAGTTGACGAAAGTGCTAACTCTTAGCGTTCAGGAACAGTCAAAAATGACACAACACTTCTTAGTGCAACAACAACAGCTGCAACAACAACAGCAAGAAATGACACAAAAAACTTTAGAGGCGCAACAAGAACAAACAAAAATACTTCAACGCCAAATGTCGACTCAACAAAAGAATTTGGAAAAATGAATTCAAACCTCGACAACTGAGAAAAAAACGAATTTTTCTGCAGAAGGTATTTCAAATTCTTTGTCGGAATTTCACTACTCTCCCGATACTGGCGTTACATTTCCAGCATACTATAGAAGGTATGAAACAGTTTTTACAAAGAGGTGTTCGGATTGGACCGACGAAGAAAAAGTCACGCTGTTGCTCCAAAAACTGGGTACTGACGAAAACACTAAGTACGCTAACTTAATTTTACCCCAAAAAACGGAGGAAGTGACCTTTGAAGAGACAATTAATACGTTGTCTAGAATATTTGATAAAAGAGATAGCCTTTTCCACTCTAGATATAAATGTTTGAATTTACAGAAATCGGAATCTGAAGACTATTTAGAGTATGCTTGTATTGTAAATTGCTTATGTGAATCATTTAAATTAAATGAAATTTCTGCGGATTTATTTAAATGTTTAATCTTTGTACAGGGACTCACAGAACCAAGGGACAAAGATATCAGATCCCGGATCCTGACAATTATGGAGTCGGACCCAAATATTACTTTACAAAAAGTTACCGAGGAATGTCAACGTCTCATTAATATCAAGAGAGACAACACCCGCATTGAAGAAAAAAGCGTTTACAAGGTACAACATGTAAAAAGGCAAAGGACCCCTAGAACGTACAAGACCCAAGAACAAAGGACTCCTAGAATGCACAAGTACCAAAATTGTGAATGTTGCGGAAGTACGAGACACACCAAAAAGACCTGCTGGTTCAGGAATAAGATATGTTACGAATGTGGGTTCAAAGGCCACAAGGGAACGTACTGTGACCAGAAGAAAAAACGAAAGACTGACAAAGTGAATGCGCTTCGCACAAGGAAAGAGAAAAGTTGCGAAAGGCGTAAGTATGTCAGTGTTCACATAAATGGACATCCTGTAACATTACTCCTGGATAGTGGTTCGGACATCAGCATCATAGATGAAGATATCTGGAGAAGGATCGGTCGACCCGAACTAATGGAAACCAGCAAGATGGCGAGGAGTGTGTGCGGCAAAAAGTTGGAATTTAAAGGAGAACTGAGGTGCAACGTGACATTTGATGGTCAGACACGCACGTCCAAAGTGTACGTGGTTCCGGGAAGGAACACAAGTCTGTTTGGAGTGGATTGGTTTGTCCTGTTTAACTTATGGGAGCGACCAGTTAATTCTTTTTGTAATAGGTTGAACACAGAGAAAGCAAACCAAGTGGAAGACTTTCTGGACGATGTAAAAACAGAATTTCCAAGGGTTTTTGCTGAAGGACTTGGACATTGTGTGAAAGTAGAAGCCAAGAAGAAAGATACCACCCCAGTGTTCAAACCTAAAAGAAATGTACCGTTTTCATCGATGGACGCAATCGCGAAGGAGTTGGAAAGACTTCAACAGTTAGAGGTTATTGAAAAAGTTGACCATACGGATTGGGCCAGCCCGACGGTATATGTGAAGAAAAAAAAATAACAAAATCAGGGTCTGTGCGGACTTCTCAACAGGCCTTAATGACTGTTTAAAGGACCACAATTATCCCCTTCCGTCGGCAGAAGATCTATTCTCAAAACTAAACGGAGGAAAAATTTTTTCCAAGATAGACCTCTCAGACGCGTACTTGCAAATCAAGGTCAATGATGAATGTTCAAAGTACCTGTGCATTAATACGCACAAGGGTATCTTCAAGCTAAAGAGGCTTCCTTTTGGCTTAAAGGTCGCCCCTGCTTTGTTTCAACAGATAATGGATACGATGCTCGCAGGGTTGGAATTTGCGATGGCATACCTTGACGATATCTTGATAAAGAGCAGTAATTTGCAAGAGCACAAGAAGCACGTGAAAGAAATACTTAAGAGAATAGAGGGGTTTGGTTTCAGATTGAGTCCGGAGAAATGCGATTTCTTCATGAAAAGGATCAAATACCTGGGTCAAATAATTGACGAAGATGGACGAAGGCCAGATCCACAACGGACCGAAGCAATTGATAAGATGCCTGCCCCAGACTCAGTATCAAAACTACAGTCATTTCTGGGATTGGTACAATATTATGCGATATACATCCCTAATGTACATAATTTGAGAGCTCCTCTTAACGAGCTATTAAAAAAAGGCATGTGAATCTGCTTTCCAGAAAATTAATAAATGTTTACTATCAGATCTGGCATTAGCACATTTCGATCCAGAGAAAGAGATTGTACTAGCAACGGACGCCAGTGATTACGGAGTTGGTGCTGCATTACTCCACAAGTATGAGGATGGAACAACAAAAGCAATCTCTCACGCGTCAAGAACTTTGATTGCAGCTGAGAAAAACTACAGCCAGATTGAAAAGGAGGCTCTCTCAATAATATTTGGAGTCAAAAAGTTTAACCGTTTTCTCCATGGACGAAACTTCATATTACAGACGGATCATAAACCACTAATCACGATATTTGGATCGAAGAAAGGCATCCCTACGCATACTGCAAATCGACTACAGCGATGGGCTGTAACTCTCTTAAACTATCAGTTTAAGATGGAGCATGTGTCATCAAAAAAGTTAGGACACGCGGATGCACTGTCAAGGTTGATTCCAAAAAGAAATGAAAGTTTCGAAGAGACGGTAATTGTAGGTCTTAAAGATGAAAGCGAATGCTCAAATTCAATATGCAATATGATCCGTGAACTCCCGGTAACTCTAGAAGAGATTAAAAGAGAAGCTGCAAAAGACGTTTTTATAAAGCAAATGAAAAATCAAGTAGGACGGACGGAAAGGAATAAGATGGCAAGAGAAATTACACCTTTTTCCATTTGCGAAGATGTGCTTATGTATGCCGATAGAATCGTAATTCCACAGGTATTACGAAAAAGAATGCTAAACGAATTTCACACAGGTCATCCTGGCATTTCAAGGATGAAATCCCTAATTTAAGGTTACGTGTATTGGCCTGGTATGGATAAAGAGGTGGAAAACTGTGTCAAAGCGTGCAAAGGATGTCAGTTAGCAGCCCGAGATCCGCCTGTAAAAACGACCCCGTGGCCGAAGACGGACTTGCCCTGGTCACGACTGCATATTGATTATGCCGGACCCCTAAAAGGTTTTTTTTACTTAATTGTAGTGGACTTTCTCCAAATGGCCGGAGATATTCAAGATTAGACATCCAACAGCAAGGAATACTGTTAGTGCACTTGACGAAATTTTCAGCCGGTTTGGTGTACCAAAGACCATAGTGAGTGACAATGGTACAGCATTCACAGGTTACGAATTTAGAGAATTCTGCAACTCACTGGATATACAGTACATCACGACGCCTATTTACCATCCTAGATCGAATGTGGACACGTTTAAGCGGGCATTAAGGAAAAACATGAACATTGACACAGATGAGCGGACAATGCAAACATTTCTAGCGATCTACAGAGTAACCCCAAATCCAAACAATGATGTAAATTCATCCCCTGCAGAACTTATGTTCGCCAGAAAAATTAGATCCATTTTCGATAGATTTCTACCGGATAAAAAGAAAGTTACCAGAAAAGAAAACTTTAATGTAAAGTGCTATTCCCCAGGAGATAAAGTTTATTTTAAAAATTTTCAGAATGGAAAAAATCATTGGGTGGACGGTATTGTAAAGAAAAGAATTGGGAACATGGTCTATACTATTCAAGGTCCCAGTTTTGTCTGTAAAAGACATGTTAATCAAATCCGTTCCAGAATTTCGGAAAATACAGAGGAAATTCCAATGGAAACGTTGTGCGACACATTTGACATTCCAAAACCGGTGGGTATACATGGACCCATGAATGTATCTCCTGAACATACCGCACGGGCTGAACAGAATTCTTTACCAAAGGAAACTCTGACCAAAAGGAAGAGCACACGTAAAAGGAAAGTCGTCAGGCGTTTAAGTCCTGATCCTAAACGGAAGCGATATTAAAGCTAAAATCGGGAAGATTTCAGCTTCGGGGGAGGTGTTATAAGGGACATAATTACGGATAGCACCGGATACGAAACGGTGTATAAAAGAGCCTCTTGTACTGTCTTGAAGTCAGTTCAGTGGTACGCACTAGCCCGACCGTCTCGCGGCTTACACTCTCCAAGTGTAGTCAGGATTAACCAAGCTCTCAGGACGAGCGTTCCGCTCACACACGTTAAGTTACCTTTTTCCTTTACCTTCATTTACGCGTATATCAACTTCAAGGCGAGCAGCCATTTTGTATTGTGTATTATTCGAAGTACGAATAAACCTTTTGTTACGCATTCCACTCGGCGTATTTTGTCATGTTATTATATACCGTCAAAACGGGATATAACATTATCTGTTGTTAATTTGTTTGTTATCTATTGTTGTTTTGTTTGTTATCTATTGTTGTTTTGTTTGTTATCTATTACTTTTTTGTTTTTTCTTGATTGTTGTCTTGTTTTTATCTATTGTTGTTTTCTTTGTTATCTATTGTTATTTTGTTTGTCATCTATTGGTGTTTTGTTTCTCATCTATTGTTGTTTTGTTTGTTATCTATTATTGTTTTGTTTGTTATCTATTGTTATTTGGTTTGTTATGCGTTGTTAATTTGTTTGTTATCTATTGTTATTTTGTTTGTTATCTATTATTTTTTTGTTTTTTCTTGATTGTTGTCTTGTTTTTTATCTATTGTTGTTTTCTTTGTTATCTATTGTTATATTGTTTGTTATCTATTGTTGTTTTCTTTGTTATCTATTGTTATATTGTTTGTTATCTATTGTTGTTTTCTTTGTTATCTATTGTTATATTGTTTGTTATCTATTGTTGTTTTGTTTGTCATCTATTATTATTGTCGTTTTGTTTGTTACCGTTTGTTGTTTTGTTTGTTATCTATTGTTGGTTTTTTCTTATATGCTCTTGTTTGTTTGTTATCTATTGTTGTTTTGTTTGTCATCTATTTTTGTTATGTTTGTTCTCGATTGTTATTTTGTTTCTTATCTATTGTTGTTTTGTTTTTGATCTATTAGTTGTTTTTGTTATCTATTGCTATTTTGTTTTTTCTCGATTGTTTTTTTTGTTATGTATTGTTATTTTGTTTGTTATCTATAGTTGTTTTGTTTTTTCTCGATTTTTGCGTGTGTTATTTATCTATTGTGATTTTGTTTCTTATCTATTGTTGTTTTGTTTTTGATCTATTAGTTGTTTTTGTTATCTATTGCTATTTTGTTTTTTCTCGATTGTTTTTTTTTGTTATGTATTGTTATTTTGTTTGTTATCTATTGTTGTTTTGTTTGTTATCTATTGTTATTTTGTTTGTTATCTATTGTTATTTTGTTTGTTATCTATTGTTATTTTGTTTGTTATCTATTATTGTTTTGTTTGTTATCTATTATTGTTTTGTTTGTTATCTATTATTGTTTTGTTTGTTATCTATTGTGGTTTTGTTTGTAATCTATTGTTGTTTTGTTTGTTCTCGATTGTTATTTTGTTTGTTATCTATTGTTGTTTTGTTTGTTCTCGATTGTTATTTTGTTAGTTATCTATTGTTGTTTGTTATTTATTATTTTTTGTTTGTTATCTATTATTTTTTATTTGTTATCTATTATTTTTTTGTTTGTTATTTATTATTGTTTTGTTTGTTATTTATTATTGTTTTGTTTGTTATCTATTATTGTTTTGTTTGTTATCTATTATTGTTTTGTTTGTTATTTATTATTGTTTTGTTTGTTATCTATTGTTGTTTGGTTGTTATCTATTTTTATTTTGTTTGTTATGTATTATTGTCTTGGTTTGTCATCTATTGTTGTTTTTTTTTGTTATCGATTGTTGTTTTGTTGGTTCTGGATTGTTGTTTTGTTTGTTATCCATTGTTGTTTTGTTTGTTATCCATTGTTGTTTAGTTTGTTCTCGGTTGTTATTTTGTTTGCTATCTATTGTTGTTTTGTTTGTTTTCTATTATTGTTTTGTTTGTTATCTGGTGTTATTTTATTTGTTATGTATTGTTGTTTTTTTGTTATCTATTGTTGTTTTGTTTGTTATCTATTGTTATTTTGCTTGTTTTCTATTGTGATTTTGTTTGTTATCTATTGTTGTTTTGTTTGTTATATATTGTTATTTTGTTTGTTATCGATTGTTTTATTGTTTGTTATCGATTGTTGTTTTGGTTGTTATCTATTGTTATTATGTTTGTTATCTATTGTTGTTTTATTTGTTAACTATTGTTGTTTTGTTTGTTATCTATTGTTATTTAGTTGGTTATCTTTTGTTATTTTGTTTGTTATCTATTGTTATTTTGTTTGTTATCTATTGTTATTTTGTTTGTTATCTATTGTTTTTTTGTTTTTTCTTCGATTGTTGTTTTGTTTGTTATCTATTGTTATTTTGTTTGTTATCTATTGTTGTTTTGCTTGTTATCGATTGTTGTTTTGTTTGTTATCTATTGTTGTTTTGTTTGTTATCTATTGTTATTTTGTTTGTTATCTATTGTTGATTTGTTTATTATCGATTGTTATTTTGTTTGTTATCTATTGTTGTTTTGTTTGTTATCTATTGTTGTTTTGCTTGTTATCTATTGTTGTTTTGTTTGTTATCTATTGTTTTTTTGTTTTTTCTCGATTGTTGTTTTGTTTGTTATCTATTGTTATTTTGTTTGTTATCTATTGTTGTTTTGTTTGTTATCGATTGTTATTTTGTTTGTTATCTATTGTTGTTTTGTTTGTTATCTATTGTTATTTTGCTTGTTATCTATTGTTGTTTTGTTTGTTATCTATTGTTGTTTTGTTTGTTATCTATTGTTGTTTTGTTTGTTATCGATTGTTGTTTTGTTTGTTATCGATTGTTGTTTTGTTTGTTATCTATTGTTATTTTGTTTGTTATCTATTGTTATTTTGTTTTTTATCTATTGTTTTTTTTCTCGATTGTTGTTTTGTTTGTTATCTACTGTTATTTTGTTTGTTATCTATTGTTGTTTTGTTTGTTATCAATTGTTGTTTGGTTTGTTATCTATTGTTATTTTGTTTGTTATCTATTGTTATTTTTACTTGTTATCTATTGTTGTTTTGTTTGTTATCTATTGTTTTTTTTTCTCGATTGTCGTTTTGTTTTTTATCTATTGTTATTTTGTTTGTTATCTATTGTTGTTCTGTTTGTTATCTATTGTTGTTTTGTTTGTTATCTATTGTTATTTTGTTTGTTATCTATTGGTATTTTGCTTGTTATCTATTGTTGTTTTGTTTGTTATCTATTGTTATTTTGTTTGTTATCTATTGTTGTATTGTTTGTTAGCGATTGTCATTTTTCTAGTTATCGATGTGTCTTTTGTTTGTTATCTATTGTTATTTTGTTTGTTATCTATTGTTGTTCTGTTTGTTATCTATTGTTATTTTGTTTGTTATCTATTGTTGTTCTGTTTGTTATCTATTGTTGTTTTGTTTGTTATCTATTGTTATTTTGTTTGTTATCTATTGGTATTTTGCTTGTTATCTATTGTTGTTTTGTTTGTTATCTATTTTTATTTTGTTTGTTATCTATTGTTGTATTGTTTGTTAGCGATTGTCATTTTTCTAGTTATCGATGTGTCTTTTGTTTGTTATCTATTGTTATTTTGTTGGTTATTTATTGTTTTTTTGTTTGTTATCGATTGTTGTTTTGTTTGTTATCTATGGTTATTTTGTTTTTTCTCGATTGTTGTGTTGTTTTTTCATCTGTCATTTTTCTAGTTATCGATGTGTCTTTTGTTTATCATCTATTGTCATTTTGTTTATTATCGATTGTTGTTTTGTTTGTTATCGATTGTTATTTTGTTATTTTGTTTGTTATCTATTGTTATTTTGGTTGTTATCTATTGTTGTTTTGTTTATTATCGATTGTTGTTTGTTTATTATCTATTGTTATTTTGTTTATTATCTATTGTTGTTTTGTTTGTTATCTATTGTTATTTTGTTTGTTATCTATTGTTGGTTTGTTTGTCATCGATTGTTGTTTTGGTTGTTATCTATTTTTGGTTTGGTTTTATCTATTGTTATTTTGCTTGTTATCTATTGTTGTTTTGTTTATTATCGATTGTTATTTTGTTTGTTATCTATTGTTGTTTTGTTTATTATCTATTGTTGGTTTGTTTGTTATCTATTGTTGGTTTGTTTGTTATCTATTGTTTGTTTGTTTGTTATCGATTTTAGTTTTGGTTGTTATCTATTGTTGTTTTGTTTGTTATCGATTGTTGTTTTGTTTGTTATCTATTGTTATTTTGTTTTTTATCTATTGTTGATTTGTTTGTTATCTATTGTTATTTTGCTTGTTATCTATTGTTGTTTTGTTTGTAATCTATTGTTTTTTTTTCTCGATTGTTGTTTTGTTTGTTATCTACTGTTATTTTGTTTGTTATCTATTGTTGTTTTGTTTGTTATCAATTGTTGTTTGGTTTGTTATCTATTGTTATTTTTTTTGTTATCTATTGTTATTTTTTCTTGTTATCTATTGTTGTTTTGTTTGTTATCTATTTTTTTTTCTCGATTGTTGTTTTGTTTTTTATCTATTGTTATTTTGTTTGTTATCTATTGTTGTTCTGTTTGTTATCTATTGTTGTTTTGTTTGTTATCTATTGTTATTTTGTTTGTTATCTATTGGTATTTTGCTTGTTATCTATTGTTGTTTTGTTTGTTATCTATTGTTATTTTGTTTGTTATCTATTGTTGTATTGTTTGTTAGCGATTGTCATTTTTCTAGTTATCGATGTGTCTTTTGTTTGTTATCTATTGTTATTTTGTTTGTTATCTATTGTTGTTCTGTTTGTTATCTATTGTTATTTTGTTTGTTATCTATTGTTATTTTGTTTGTTATCTATTGTTGTTTTGTTTGTTATCTATTGTTTTTTTTCTCGATTGTTGTTTTGTTGGTTATCTACTGTTATTTTGTTTGTTATCTATTGTTGTTTTGTTTGTTATCAATTGTTGTTTGGTTTGTTATCTATTGTTATTTTGTTTGTTATCTATTGTTATTTTTTCTTGTTATCTATTGTTGTTTTGTTTGTTATCTATTTTTTTTTCTCGATTGTTGTTCTGTTTGTTATCTATTGTTATTTTGTTTGTTATCTATTGTTGTTCTGTTTGTTATCTATTGTTGTTTTGTTTGTTATCTATTGTTATTTTGTTTGTTATCTATTGTTGTATTGTTTTTTAGCGATTGTCATTTTTCTAGTTATCGATGTGTCTTTTGTTTGTTATCTATTGTTATTTTGTTGGTTATTTATTGTTTTTTTGTTTGTTATCGATTGTTGTTTTGTTTGTTATCTATGGTTATTTTGTTTTTTCTCGATTGTTGTGTTGTTTTTTCTCAATTGTTGTTTTTTTGTTTTTTGTTGTTTTGTTTGTTATTTATTGTTCTTTTGTTTATCATCTATTGTCATTTGGTTTATTATCGATTGTTGTTTTGTTTGTTATCGATTGTTATTTTGTTTGTTATCTATTGTTATTTTGGTTGTTATCTATTGTTGTTTTGTTTATTATCGATTGTTGTTTGTTTATTATCTATTGTTATTTTGTTTATTATCTATTGTTGTTTTATTTGTTATCTATTGTTATTTTGTTTGTTATCTATTGTTGGTTTGTTTGTTATCGATTGTTGTTTTGGTTGTTATCTATTGTTGGTTTGGTTTTATCTATTGTTATTTTGCTTGTTATCTATTGTTGTTTTGTTTATTATCGATTGTTATTTTGTTTGTTATCTATTGTTGTTTTGTTTATTATCTATTGTTGGTTAGTTTGTTATCTATTGTTGGTTGGTTTGTTATCTATTGTTTGTTTGTTTGTTATCGATTTTGGTTTTTGGTTGTTATCTATTGTTGGTTTGTTTGTTATCGATTGTTGTTTTGGTTGTTATCTATTGTTATTTGGTTTGTCATTTATTGTTGTTTTATTTGTTATCTATTGTTGGTTTGTTTATTATCGATTGTTGTTTTGTTTGTTATCTTTTGTTATTTTGTTTATTATCGATTGTGTTTTGTTTGTTATCTATTGTTGTTTTGTTTGTTATCTTTTGTTATTTTGTTTGCTATCTATTGTTGTTTTGTTTATTATCGATTGTTGTTTTGTTTGGTATCTATTGTTATTTTGTTTATTATCTATTGTTGTTTTTCTTGTTATCTATTGTTGTTTTGCTTGTTATCTATTGTTATTTAGTTTATTTTCGATTGTTGTTTTGTTTGTTATCTTTTGTTATTTTGTTTGCTATCTATTGTTGTTTTGTTTATTATCGATTGTTGTTTTGTTTGGTATCTATTGTTATTTTGTTTATTATCTATTGTTGTTTTTCTTGTTATCTATTGTTGTTTTGCTTGTTATCTATTGTTATTTTGTTTATTATCGATTGTTGTTTTGTTTGTTATCTATTGTTATTTTGTTTCTTATCTATTGTTGTTTTGTTTATTATCGATTGTTGTTTTGTTTGTTATCTATTGTTGTTTTGCTTGTTATCTATTGTTGTTTTGTTTATTATCGATTTTTGTTGTGTTTGTTATCTATTGTCGTTTTGTTTGTTATCGGTTGTTGTTTTGTTTGTTATCTATTGGTATTTTATTTATTATCTATTGTTATTTTGTTTGTTATCTATTGTTGTTTTGTTTGTTATCGATTGTTGTTTTGTAGGTCATCTATTGTTGTTTTATTATCGATTGTTGTTTTGTTTGTTATCCGTTGTTGTTTTGTTTATTATCGATTGTAGTTTTTTTTGTTTTCTATTGTTGTTTTGTTTATTTTCTATGGTTGTTGTTTTTATTATCTATTTTTGTTTTGTTTGTTATCTTTTGTTATTTTGTTTGTTATCTTTTGTTGTTTTGTTTGTGATCGATTGTTGTTTTGTTTGTTATCTATTGTTATTTTGTTTGTCATCTATTGTTGTTTTGTTTGTTATCTCTTGGTATTTTGTTTGTTCTCGATTGTTGTTTTGCTTGTTATCGGTTGTTGTTTTGTTTTACTGACCCGGACGTTTGATATATATATATATATATATGTATGTATATATATATATATATATATATATATATATATATATATATATTTGTATATATATATATATATATATATATCGGAAAACTGCTCCACTTTCTTTTTGTTTTGCCTTTTTTCAATGTCCTCTCGATGAGAAAAGCGATACCTCAACCTTAGGATGAGGACCACTCGTGAATAATAATACATCGACCAATGAAATGAGGAACTTCTATGGATAACTGTACGTTCGTTGATATTGTGGTATTTACACGTGGTGAAGTTTCAAGGACAATAGAACTTTTATATTCTTCTAATTAGTACATTTGAAAAGTACGAGAGGTGGATACACGTTATAAATGTAAGACGTCATTTTTATTTGTTTTTTCGTCACGGAATATAACTGGTTGTCAAATGTGGAGATTACAAGAAGACATCGTTTTGGCACCAAATTATTTATTTTTTAAACAGAAAAATAGTAAAACGTTAGAGCAACAGATTTTGTGAGATGCTGTGTCAGCCATCCTCAAAAGCCTTCTCCCCTTCCCATCCTGGGGAGATAACTCTTTGCTTTTCGGTTATTTACCTCTATAACACCTCTCCTTTGAAATGTGATCCTTGTAAGAGTTTTTATGTTGATCAATTTGTAAGGTTGGCGTTGGCTTTCAAATTTGCTGGGTTCTTCTTGTTGTGACTTTGATGTGAAACTTGCTTTGTTTATTATTTATAACTGCAACACTTTAGGTTAATTCAAATGTGTTCATATTATGCGACCTTGTTTCCATTTTTCCCTACCATTATGGTAGTCTTTAGCCAATACAGGTTGTCCAGGAAGGATTTTAAGGGGTTTTGCTCCATGATGGCAATAAAACTGGTTTTCCATCATTTTGCTTCTTCTGTAAAATTTAGTTGTTGATGGGTGAATAGCATCAATTGGCAAACCTAGTTTCATATTCATAAGTGTTTCAGCAAGAGACTTTCCATTTGGACAATTTGGATTTGTGGTTTTTCTGCAGCTACTTAAAAAAGTTGTCATTATCTCTTGAGTAGTTCCTTCCCCTTTTAATTTCAAAAGTTCTCTCTTGAAAGTGTCCACAAATCATTCTGTTTGTCCATTTAAGTGAGGATAGAAAGGTGGATATCTCAGGTGCTGAATGCTGTTCTGTTTACAGAAGTCCACGAATTCTGCTGAAGTAAAAGCGGTACCGTTATCTGAAACTAATACTTCGGGCACTCCCAACCTGCTGAAGATTTCCTGTAGTTTTCTTACAGTTTATTTTGATGAGATGTTGCTCATCTGAAAGACATCTGACTATTTGCGGTAAGAATCAACTAGCACGAGATAATTTTATCCATTTATTGGTCCTGCAAAATCAATGTGCAGTCGTGACCAAGGAATTTCTGGAGTTGGCCATGAATTTAATGTATTTTTTCGAGGGGGCTTTTCAACTACTTGACATTTGGAGCAACACCTGACAAGTTCCTCTAATTGTTTGTCCATACTTGGCCAATATACATAACCTCGGGTCCCGGCTTTCATCCGATTAATTCCTTGATGTCCCTGGTGAAATTGTCTGAGGAATCTATTTTGAAGATTATATGGAACAACAACACCTTCAGCAAAAAGAAGAATTCCATTAATCTCAGAAAAAGAAGATCTTCGCTGAAAAAATGGTTGAAGTTGTTGATCAGTGCACTTATTATGCCAGCTGGTAGAGTGGAAGTGCAGAACTTTTTGTAGTAGTGGGTCTGCGGCTGTAACTTTCTGGATCATCTCCGATGTGACCGGTACTGCCCGCACCGTAGAAACAAGTCTAGAGGTTCTATAGATATAGCAGCGATGACACTATCTTCTACAGCTTTTTGATGAAAAGAGATGAGTCTGGATAACGCATCTGCTTGGCCAATTTTGCTGCCTGGTTGGTATTTTATGGAGAAATCATAATTCAACAGCATAGTCGCCCATCTTTGTAAGCGGTTTACTGTATAAACAGGAATTTCTTTTTTTGAACCAAAAATACTTGTTAGAGACTTATGGTCTGTGATCAGATTAAAATAACGGCCGTATGGCATTTTGTGAAATCTTTTTACAGCATAGATAATCGCTAGAGCCCCTTTCTCAATTTGGCTATATTTTTGTTCAATGGGTGTCAATGATTTTGATGCATGTGCAATGGCTTTTTCACTTCCATCAGGAAAAGTATGTGATATTACTGCTCCAACTCCATAGTCTGAAGCATCCGTCACAACAGTAATGTCTAATGATGGATTATAGTGTGTAAGCAGTATGCCTGAGTTAAGAAGTGATTTTATGTCTTCAAATGATTCTTTGCATGTACTTGACCAGTTCCATTTAGTATCTTTTTTGTAAAAGATGATTAAGACGTCCACGTAATTTGTGCAATTCAGGAAAAAAGGAACCATAATGGCTTACAAGACCCAGAAAGGATCGTAGTGTTGAAACATCCATTGGGGGTGGCATTAGGGCAGGTCGATTTTGGAACTCCGGTGAGGCAATAGTGATGATATTTGAGGTTTGATATAGAAAAGACCTACACGAAATATTTTTCTCAAAATCGTTATCTTTGCTTGAGGAAATGACTTTAAAAGTTGAAAAATTGAAGCGATTAAAAGTTTTTCGGTGAATTGTTAAGAACATCCTGTCATCAAAACAATCCCTACTGTTAAGAAAATAGAATCATTATTTAGAATAAGTTTTAAACTACATTTTTAAATAAAATGAGTGAGGATAATGAATTAATAAAATAGATATTAAGTGTAAAGGCAAAATCATGTTTTTTTTTAAATAATAACGACCAAAATTCGCTTTTTCATTTCAGGAACTTTTTTTAGGTGGAAACATTTTAGATTTCACCGTCGCAAACACGCTCAGTATTGATATTGAAAATTAACGCTTGTTTATTATTTAATTTGAAAACATTACGATTTAGGCTTAATTATTTCAAAAGGAAAAACGAAAAAGACTTGTTTAAAATATATTTTATTATATTTTAAGTGTCTGCAGTGAATTTAAACATATTTGTTTTATCTTTTTTTAATTTGTTTTTCTATTAGGTTGGTGCAAAATAATGGCATTTTTTTTGACGTTCAAATTGACGTCAAAAACATGAATTTTGCACCACCCTAATATTTCACATCAAATTCTATTTGAAATTTCTATTAAAATATGGTAATACTCCAGTTTTATATTAAAAAAAAAAGTCTATACAATTTTATTCTACACATTCTTTACGAGACATAACCATATAAATTTTCAAGTTTTCTACTTAATAAAAATACTTTGCAGAAAATTAGTGTCAAATTTTATTATAAAAAGAAAATTAGTGTCAAATTTTATTTTTGGGGAGTAATTGTTTTTAAGCAGTGTTTTTCTTCTAAAATTATAGTTTTAAAATCAGATAACCCACAAAGATTAATACGAGTAAATAAGGAAACTCCTTTAAAGGGTTTTCGTTATTTGTGCATCTATGTTATTGTGCTAAAATAACTGTGGTATTTAGAAAGCCATTCTTAATATGGGAAGGAGGTTGCATTGTAACTAATATGTACTTTCATCTAAAAATTTAATAAACAGAAATTTCATAAAAATTAACTTTAACTTGAAAATACTATTAAAAATAGCATAGTAACATAGATGCACAAGCACTGGTTTTTCAAATTCTAAACACTAAACACTCGTTTAAAATAGCACAGCTACAGCAAGAATGAATCTCTTTATTTGTAAATTCATGTTATCGAAGGAGGAGCTAAAATCTGCTAAAAATGTCTAAACTAAACACTATTATGTCTCTGATTTGGTTTGATCCTCTCTCTTCAATACATCTAATTAAACTCTACAAAGTTTTTCATTATTTCTTATAACTAGCACTTATTTTTTTACATATGAACCTGCAAGATAGCCTAATACAGTTTCCTATAGTCATACTCCATTTATTTATTTTACTTTTCAGATTAGAATGTCCGTAATAGCACGACGTTCAGTTTTAACCCGTGGTTCACAAAATTTACTGGTCCAGCTTGTCATTTGGATGAAACAGCACCCCCAACATAACGGCAATTCATCCAGTTTAGTAAGTAAAACAGTTCTCCCTACTTAAAAATAGTGAGATTTCTAAGTTAATTGCCAAGGAAATAATTAGTATTCGGCAAACAGTCAATCCACAATTGCCCTTGTTAAGGTAACATTATATAGGACAGAAGGTCAATATATTTTGCTATAAGAGGGCCAAACAGATTGGCAGGAAATCTCTTGCCACAATCAAAGTGAAAAGAATGAAGGAGTAGCTCGACAGACTGTTTGATATATCTTCTTGTAGCTGTAAACTTCCTGTCAAGACAGATGTGATGACTTTGCAGTAAAGTGCAAGACAGAAAATTTTCAAATAAGGCACTTGTCCTCCTAACAAGGAGGTAAAATTAATTCTATAGATTCACCTGAAATTATGTTCTATTTGTGGAAAATAAATTAATATATTGGTATTTATTATGTAATCTGGCTCTATTATTAAACATGCAAATATTCCAGTTTTCAGGTTCCACTAGAAGAACTGCCATTTACAGCAATTTTTAAATTAATTGATGGAACAACAAAAAGCCTAACAACATTTACTGGTTCTTTGGGGAAACTGTGTATCAATAATTATCAAGATTTGCCTCAAATAGAATTCTAAAAAAAATTAGTGTCTTTCCCGATAGTCATTATCTGATAGCAGAAGAAACAAATAATTTAAGTGTGAAGACCAGAGGCTACTTTTTGAGTATGCTGTTAGCATTTCTTGTGGAGAAGTTAACTTAGAAAATTGGGGCCTTGAATCAAGGAAGATGGCTAACATAAGCCTCAAGATTAATGTGTTTATGGACTAGAGTTTTGGTCAAATTTATCATTCAAGTGTATGCAGTTAGTTGGTTTGATATCAAAACCGACAATATTTTTTTAACCAATAACAAATCCAAATTACTGTTTTAAACTGTTCAAAATATAGTGCTTTTGCACTACTTCCGAAAAATATAATATCGATGATAAACTCAGATGAATTGGGGTATTCAAATGATTTTGTTCATTAAATTTTATTAGTTTTCTTAATTTACTCAAACAAATAATTGTTTTTGTGTTGTTTTTTCCAGAAATAGTGAATCAAAAAGATTGCTGCTATCTATTTTGCAGCCACACGCTGGTCAAATTTGATTGATTTTTCCCAAAAAGTTGTGTATGGGCAAGAAGCAAGACATAGACACATTATTACAAAGTCATCGTGCCAGCAAATTAGACCTTCATTTTACTCAAAAGGACTGTGTAATTTCCTTTTGAGGAAAATGAAGGTCTAATTTGCTTGCACGATGACTTTGTAATAATGCGTCTATGTCTTGCTTGTGCCAATTTAGTTCTATTATAAGTTTATGTTATTGCCTCTAATAAAAAATTAAAATACATGGTTCTGTAACTTGTATCAAGTTGTTATATTGTGTAATATATCTCTACATATCTTTTTGAATTGTGAAATTTAAAAGACTTAGTTGCTAATTAGCTTTTTTTACAATTTTTGTTTAATCAATGCAGTAAAAGTTGAGATATTTTGCTAGTTGTGATTCATAATTAAAATTATAATTCATGTATTTATTTTTCTTTCAATGTATTTCATATAAATATATCAATTTTAATTGAATATTTTATAAATATAGTGAAATGTCAAAGTCAGTGTTGTGTAAAATCCTATGAAAATGAAGGATTTCTCAGCATTTTACTACACGATTTTTAAAATTAAATGCTCAATTTTTTGTTCAAGATGAGAATCTAATTTTTGGTATATGTTCTTATCACATCAAATCCCAACTATCATCATCAGTGCCATATTGATTTTCTGAAAAAAAGTTGCAAATTGATCTGCCCTAGGGTGGCATGTGTTTTATGGCTTGAATGTTGTCTGTATCTGGTTTTCCATAATTTTTATCAAATAAAAATCCAAGGTATTTCATAGAGGTTTGGAAAAATTTGCAATTGTCAGGTCTTAATTGAAATCCATATTGTTGAATTCGATCCAGCAGAGAAGTTCCTCTTGAGATGTGCTTGTAACGGTGATGCCATCAATGTAGGCAGAAACTCCTGGCAATCTTGTGAGCATTGAATCCATGGTTTGTTGGAATATGGCCAGGGCTGACTTGACCCCAAACGGAAGACGATTGAAACGAAATAATCCCTTGTGGGTGTTGATAGTGAGAAGACTTTTGGAATCTTCTTCAACTTCTATTTGCATCTGCAAGGTCTAGTTTTGCAAAACAAGTTTCACCGTTGAGTTTTTGAGAACAAATCATCTGGCACTGGTGGTGGATACTGGTGTGTCTCCAGTGCATCGTTTAACTCTGTGGAAAAATCCGCACACAGACGTAACTTACCATTAGCATTCTTCACAATAACATTTAGGTGCTGCCCAGGATGAGTAATTTGTAGGTTGGATTACTCCAGCTTGTTGAAGGCAGTCCAATTCTTTTTTCACTATAGCTAAAGCTGCGTATGGTACAGGATGCTTTGGTTTAAAAACTGGCTTTGCATCAGACTTTAGTTTTAAAGTTGCTTTGACTTTCGTACAGCATCCAAGCCATTCTTGAAAAACGTTGCTGAACTTTGTTTTAAGAATGTTCTTAAAATGTGTTTCAACATCTGCTGCAGCATTAACATTGAAATAAATGAAAGTTGTATTAAGTTGAACATTGAAAAGATCAAGTTCCTCGATGAAATCCAACCCAAGAAGATTCAGAATTGATGAATCAGAAACATAGCATACCCCTAAAAAAAGTTTCTTTGAAAGAGACATTGCATGTTAACTCATCAGTTAGTTGTATCTTGTTTCCAGATGCACTGCAAGCAACATGCTAAATATTTTAAGCGTTGCTTTTCCTAATAACTCTCATGTTGACTGTGAAATCAGAGTTATGTCAGAATCAGTATCGAATTGAAATTTTATTGGCTTGTTGCTTATCTCAACCATTATATATTTTATATGAGCTTCAAAATTTACATTAAACGTAGCAAAAATTTGAATTTGTGGTAGATTTTTGGAAACGCGTCGTCATTTTCTTATGAGTTTTGCCTCTCGTCGGTGAAGAGTTTATCCTGGTAGTTTTGAAGTTATTTTTTTCACAAAATCCGTCCCTGTGACCACGACGTGAACAAAGTTGACACATGTCTCTTTTAAAAGTGCAAAAATGCGTATAATGCATATCATCACATGACCAGCCAGGGTGTTGGCAGTTTTTTATTCTTTCCACTCGAGAATTTTTGTACATATTTTAAACTGAAAACAGATAGAATAGCAGAATGTTGTTGTTGCGCCATGGCAGTGTCCCGTTTAAGATTTATCAAGCGTTGACATTCTGTGGTTAGAATTTGCACTGTCATTTATTTGTCTTTATTTAACATAGACAGTAAATGTCTGCGCACGTCAGCGTCTGCTGAAGATTGTAGCCCTGCGATAAAAATAAGGATATGTATCGGATATTAAACAATAATGATGGCTCACCAAAAATGTCCGTTAATTGGGCTACTGTTTTGTCAAATGTGAAATTTTCTAGTTTCTTTGGTAGAATGAAGTTTACAAAACGTTCATGCTTAATAAAACCCAGTTTTCTAAGCAATAACGGTCTTTTACAGTCATCGTTTTTTTTCTTAACATTATGTTTAAACGTTTTTTTTTTCTATCGATCAAACTAAACGGAAAATGTCTTTTTAATTCCGGATTGAATCGAAAATCGGTGATAGAATTTATAATGTTATCAAAGGAGTTACTTACAGTTGACGAAGAGAATTGTGTCTGGAATTAAAACGTTAATGTTTCTATGAATTTGTTTTGTGCCTCAAGAAATTGTTCTTGCTGACTTCTAAATACTCTTTCCAGTAAATTTGGATCCATGACGAAGAAATAATGCAGTTGTTTTTTTTTTTTTTTTTTTTTTTTTTTTTTGTTTGTGTGTGTGTGGGGGGAATTACAAGAAGACATCGTTTTGGCACCAAATTATTTATTTAAACAGAAAAATAGTAAAACGTAAGATTATGTGAAATGCTGTGTCAGCAATCTTGAAAAGTTTTCCCCCTTCCCGTCTTTGCTTTTCGATTATTTCCCTTTATAACTATAACCGAGCGTGGCTGGCTCTCTGTTTGATTGCACAGCCGTCACTCGTTGAAGTGGTATACCAGGACTTGTCACGCCCCATTTGTGTAATAAATAAAATCGAGAATACTGAAACTGCAAAGTTGTAGGCTGACTACTCCCTCCCTGCCTCTTCCCATCTCCACCCCCTTTTCTTCTTCTCTCTGATTTAATAATTGAAAAGACATTTCCAGCCATACCGTAGCTGGAGATCTTGTGGAGTAGACCTTTATGCAACACCCTAATGAAATGTTAAGAATAATTGCCCTAGAAAGAAGCCTCCATCGAGAGATTCACTAAACTTATATAACTGTTAGCATATCTGTTGTAGATATAACAGAACTGAAAACCCTATTGCATGTCACTAAGGAGGCTATTTTTGTTTAGATGGTTGTCCACATCTCTATTTAACACATTTTCCAGCAAATTATTCATGACTTATTGGTCTGTACAGAGAGGGAGGTGACCGATCACCTGAATTCTTAAATACAGGGGCATATTGACGAGGTTTTCAGGGTGTTTGGAGGCATTTCTCTTTAAAAAGAAAATGCTTAAACAGCTTTGTAAGTATGGGAACTCGTTCTGATTGAAACTTTTTCAGTACTATAATTGGAATGCTGTCAGTGCCAGTTGCTTTACTGGAATCAAGTTTTTTTATTTGCTTGGCAACACCACGTACATATATTTGTATGTCGCATAGCATGTTTTCGGATACAGGAGGAAATACAGGGGGACTTGATCGCATAGGGTAGAATTAGCTGCAAATTTCTTGGCTTTGTCTGATGCTGACGAAGGTACCTCAAGTCCATTGATGATTGTTGGGATAGAGCACACGCTTTTGTTTAGGATTCTGTTATTTGCCAAAACTGGTGGGAACCAAGCTGCTGCTTAGCTACTTTCGACTTGATGGGCTGAGCTCTCTCCCGTTCTTTATTTGAAGGCGATTATAGTCTTAGTACATCTATTACGTTGGAAGCAATGGGAAAAGTGATCTCTGTGTGCAATGGCAGTAGATCTGATATAATTGTATGGAAGCCATAGAGTATCAATATACTGTGCGATGGAATGGTAATGTCTGAGGACTTATTATATTTCGTTTTCACCTTAACAGTAAACTAGCTGAAAAAGAATATAAAAATAGAGACGATCAAGTGAGTAAGGCAGTACATTGGCAATTTTGCAAACGATTACATCTTGAACACACAGACAAATCGTAGAAACACAAACCGGCAGCAGTATTGGAAAATGAAAGTAACAAAATCCTTTGGGACATGGATATACAAACGGATAAACTCATCCAAGCAAGAAGACATTGAAGATTTTGCCGTTCCAGCAGCCCACAGAGTGAAAATCAAGGAGACTGAAAAGCGGAGCAAATACACGGAACTGGTCAGAGAGCTCAAAGGGATCTAAAAAATGAGGAAGGTAAAGATAACACCACTAATAGTAGGAGCATAGGGAATCGAAGGGATGGTTGAAAGATACAACGAATTTCAATAATGAAAACTGCAGAAATATTAAGGAAAAGTCCATCAAAGGCCTGATTCCGCTGATGGCGGTCGCTCAGCACAACAAAGCAAAGGTGAGGCCAGTGATGGACTGCGTTCATGGAAGATGCTGACGTTTGTGCCAGCAAGTTACAGGAGTGGCGCCAGCAAGGTTCCAATGTGTCTCTGCTGGATCTAAGAAAAGCATACCTGCAGGTCCGAATCAGTGAAACAATGTGGCCATTTCAGCGGTAGTGTTTGCTGGCAGGAGGTACTGCCTTACCAGACTAGGCTTTGGGCTGAACTGGCACCCCAAATAATGAAGACTATTATTAGCACTGTGTTGTCACAGGAAGAGACAATAAAAGATGGGACATCGACGTACCTTGATGACATATATGTGAATGAAGACATTGTGTCATCGTCACGTGTAAGGGCCAAACTGGCTGAGTTTGGTTTGACGTGCAAGGATCCAGAACGTTTGGTGAACGGTGTTCGTGTCTTGGGCCTGAACGTTCGACAGGAGCAGGGGACTTTGAAATGGAGGCACGGAACTGCAGTTTCTGAAGTGCCCGATGTATTCACGAGGTGAGCAGTATTCTCCTTGTGTGGAAAACTTGTGGGGCACCTACCAGTGTGTAGATGGACTCGTGTGGCAACAGGCATCATAAAAAGGAGGGCAAGTGCAGTTACCAAAGGCTGGGATGATGAAACAGCCTATGATCTGTTGGTTTGCATGGTGACGGAGATCATCATAATAGTAAAGCAGGATGACCCCATTCCATTAGTATTCTTCATCACGGTCCTGGCCTGGTCTACCAGGTCGTTAAGAGACAATGAAGCTATGCTTGAGCTAGCCCGCAGGAGTTGCTTTGCTCCGGTTGGGAGCTCTGCAAAAAAATGTGCACACCAAGGCTCACTCAGGCAGCCCACCAAACAACACCGTCAATTTTGTCGGCTCGGCCAAATAAACGTCGACAGTTTCACCAGGATGCAAGGTTCTTGCCTTAAATTGCTCCCAAGCAGTGGCGGGGTCGATAGTGAAGGCCTTGTATAATGCCACCTTGATCCTTTCATTATCCTGTTTTTCCTCAGGACTATGCTGTTGATATACTGCGAAAGCCCCGCCGGACAGACGTAGAGGAACCACATGTTCAATATTCTTCACACTAGACAACAGGCAATGCAGTTCCACCTTCTCCACCCAGTCATGTGAAGGATATTCGGCCTGCCCTGAATACGAACCAGTTGGTGAGTAGCAGTGATTGTGAATCGTCCAACGATAACCTGTGGATCCGTCCTATTTCCCACGATAGTACAACTGTGAAACCCAACACTGACGCCGATAGTTCCAGCACCCCTTCTAAGAGCTCCGATGAAGATGAAGAAGTCAAGCCTGATGGTATGACTGTATGCCCTAGCGCTGATGCTAATAGTTCTGACACATCTTCTGAGAGCTCCAATGAAGATGAAGTAGTCCAGCCAATCCCCCTTCATAGGAGTGCCTGAAACAAACGACCACGTCCACGATGCCAAATGTGTGGTCTGGAGACCAGAGAAGAGTGTAGAGTTGAATGTAATAATCAAAGAGGAAAGCGCCCCCGTGTGTGTGCCATGCGGTCATACAACTTACCTTCGGATGGGATCTGAGAGAAAGAGAAATTAAAGATGGCAGCCATGGATTTATAAGGTGTAGTCTTGTGGAATCTCACAAGATCTCATCTTTCACTGCACATGTATGCAAACGGAATGAGGTCAGTTTTTTGATAGAATATCTGTTGGTAGAGGCAGGGGGCAGAGACGTGCTGGAAGTTGAGAGAGAAAGTTGTCAGTGACAAATTTTTGCTGGACTTTTGCGTATTGTATTTGGTTTATTTTGTTTTGTTGTTTACCAGCCAATTTAACGGCAAGCTATTTCGGCATAATGGGGGAAAATTCGACTTTAAATTAATACTGGAATTCGACGGCTCGACCCCGGTACTTGACACCAAATAATAATAGTCAAGGAGGATGGAAAGATCAAGGAGAGAAAGCACTGGCCAGATCTCTGCTGGATGAGTGCAAAGTGGGCTGGGATCTTGGGGAGGATTATTGCCACCTAAATTCAAGTGAAGACCAATGGTCACCGTCAACGAGAAATCAATGGTTATCGGCTGGTGCGATAATGCAAATTCTTTTGCAAAGGTTTTCGAAAGAGATGGAGAGTACCGGAAATCTCCACACCACAAGTTATTCTCAAAGAGCAATCTCTGATGATGGCTTGTGTGACTATTCCTAGTGAGTAAATAATAATAATAAGAAGAAGAAGAAGAAGAAGAAGAAAAAAATAATAAGAAAAAAATAATAATAATAATTATAATAATAATAATAATGATAATAATAATAATAATAAGAAGAAGAAGAATGATAATTATTATTATTATTATTATTATTATTATTATTATTATTATATCAACAACAACAACAACAACAATAATCTTAGCATGCGTTTTGTTTCCTCTGTATTTTGCTTTGAATAAAATTGTGCAGTGTTTGCTTTCCTTATTATCAACAACCTGCGGATATACCATCAACAGTATACACCGTCAGCTTTTAGTGAGATATCATTGGAAATTAACCAACCTAATCTATAGCAAAGCCGATTTTGTCCGAATCTTAGAGCTTCTTGCTAAATCCTTTCTTGTTTGCTGGAATCATTATAATTGACAAGTAACGAAATCGTAGCAGAGCACAATTTCTGCAGGGAATACACCATCTGTCCATTCATTCGTTTACTCGTTTCCCTAAAATCTGAAGATTTCTCCGAATTCGTCTCCTGAGGTGTGCATGATCTCATTATATACACCACAGCTGCTATCCCTCATTATTGTCACTATTATCACGGAATATCAGGATTTTTTTTTCAATGCAAAAATTTAATATTATAAGATATTTGTTAACACGTTGCAAACTGTTTTATTTTTCTATAGACTTAGACTAATTATTTTATATATATATTATATTTTATATATATATATTTTATTTTATATATATATATATATATATATATATATATATATATATATATATATATGGAAAAAAATCATATAACTGAGAGTAACTAACCTGAAGTGAGGTTGCGAAAAAAATACAATCTTCTTCGCGACCTTCTTCTCAGGTCTTGTAACCACAGTAACATAAAAATAAAGGAATGAAGTACTTTTCACAAAGGAGGAAGGTTTTTTATAACAATTGCCTTACTCTATTAGTATAAATAACTACAAGGCTATTGTTCTCCTTGGCTGTTGGAAGAGCATCCTCACCTCCGGCATCTACGCCCAGGTAAGTTATGTATTATTCTCTACAATATATATATATATATATATATATATATATATATATATATATATATATATATATATATGAGAGAGAGAGAGGAGAGGGAGGAGAGAAACCTGTTGTACATACTCAAAACATCAGAATAATTTTACACTTACAAATCCCTCCCTGGATAACCGAGGAAGAAACGAAAAGAAAAGATTTAAAGAAAAAAAAAACGCCCTACAAAAATATTGCCTTTAATTAATCTGCACCATTAACTATTATTTATTACCTGAAGTTCTCCTATTATTTCTTTTGAATTAAGTTTCCAACCTGCTGCAATAAGTGGAGGTTTTGTTGATTTTCTGTTTTATTTTTTTTTTTATTTATTCTTTATTTTTTCTTTACTATTAAGAGGGGCGTGCAATAAGTAATGCCCCTGACCCACTTCCTTGTCTGATCAAGCTGAAATTTTGCATGTGCAATGATTTATATCTCTACGGGTTATGTGAGAAATTACAGCTCTGAACTAATCGTGGTTTCTGTTTTACAGGTGTTTGAACTGAGTCAGGTGTGAAATGGAGCCTGTTGAATGTCGAGCAGTGATCCGGTTTTTGTATTTGAAAGGATGCACATCACAGGAGAATTTTGATGAACTGAAAGAAACTTATGGTGATAATGCCCCATCATATGACCTTGTAAAACGCTGACATCGTGAATTCAAACATGGCCTATGGAACAGCTCCCAGACCTGGTCGCCCCCCTTCTGCAATTGATGAGGCATCTGTACGTCAAGTTGAGGTTCCCATTTTGGTAGATCGGCGCATTACTATTCGCCAAATAGCCCAAGATGTCAAGATTAGTACAGAGTCTGTGGAAACTATCATTCATGACCATTTGCATATGCATAAGGTGTCTGCCAGATGGATTCCCAGGTTGCTCACACCATTCCAGAAGGGAGAATGCGTCGAGTGCTCGAGGATGAATTTGGAGATGTGCCAAGAAGATGAGTCAAAGTTTTTCAAAAGACTGATTACACAGGATGAAACTTGGGTTCATCACTATGATCCAGAGACCAAAGCCCAGTCAATGCAGTGGAAGTACTTGGACTCAACACCTCCAAAGAAGGCAAGGGTGCAGCCCTCTGCTGGCAAGGTCATGCTCACAGTCTTCTGGGACCAGGACAGAGTAGTGATGACAGATTTCCTGGCAAAGGGTACCGCAATTACACGAGCCTCTTATGCTTCAATTTTGAGGAAATTAAGGGAAGCTATCAAAATCAAGAGGCGGGACAAGATCAGCAAAGGTATCCTCCTCCTGTAGGACAACGCTCCGGTCCACATCGCATGTTGCCAGATCAGAAGCATGGGCGTGTGGTTATGAAATCCTTCCCCATCCTCCCTACTCTCCTGGCCTTGCACCCGCTGACTTTCACCTCTTCCCAGACATGCAGTTGTTTTTTAAAGGAAAGCGTTTCCCAGATGATGCAGCCTTGATTTCTGAAGTTTGGAGGACCAAACTGGGGTGTTCTACAAAAACGGTCTTCAGAGCTGCATCAAACGATGGGAGAAATGCATAACTCTGGGTGGTTCCTATATAGAGAAAGACTAATAACTGTGCCAAGTTTCGTTGTTCTACTTTTATAGGAAGTGGGTCAGGGGCATTACTTATTGCACGCCCCTCGTATATTTCTATTTTCGATGTTTTTCTTATTTTTATGTTTGTAATTTTTATTGTATTATTTCTGTATTTGCTTAATTTTCATCTTTATTATATTACTAGCATGGGTACCCGTCGTTGCCCGGGTGTTTCGAGGTGTGTGTTGAGCAAAATAAAAAAAAGTGGTAGTGGGAAGGCAGGCTCAAACCCATAACGTGAAGGAGGAAAAAATGGGAAAAAACCGTGACGTCTTTGCTGTTACGACGACTGTCAAACCGGAAATGACGTAGGTTTGAATTAGGGCTAGGCAATCGAAAAGATGGGATGACTTTCGAAAATATCGACGAAAAAGGTGACCCCCTCCCTGTAGGAAAGTGCCCAGTTGAGGATGAAGAAATTAATATTTTTAGCCAATTTTTCGGTATTTGTCGTCTGAAGGGTCGAGCTTCACAACGATACTGATCTTGAGAAAATCCGTTGCCTTTGTCGAAAGTTTTAGGCAGACATGCAAACATACATACATTTATATATTGGTAGCTCAAATTATCGACTCAACCCGATTGAAAAGCTTACCCTATCTCTGATTGCCCTTTATGTAAAATTCCAAATGTTTAGACAACGAAAAGGAGAGGATGACTTTCAAAAGAATCGGCGAAAAAAGCGGCCCCCTGTAGAAAAGTGCCTAATTGAAGGTATTATTATAATATTATTATTAATGTTATATTATTATATTAATGTTTTTAGCCAATTTTTCGATATTTGTCGTCTGAATGGTCGAACTTTTAAACAATACTGATCTTGGTCAAATCTGTCGCCTCTGTCGAAAGTGTTGGGCAGACATACAAACATACATACATACATACATACATTTATATATTGGTAACTAAAAATTTTCGGCCCAAACCGATTAAAAAGCTTGCCCTATCTCTGAATACCCTTTATATCAAATTTCAAATGTTTAGACCAGAAATTGTCTGAGTAATTTGGTATAGACCGCAGAGGTCAAATTCTTTTAAAATTTTGATCCCTATTATGACCGCTTAACCTTTATTGTTTTGGGCTAAAATCAAGTTATTAAGTTAGATCCATGTCCAAGGAACTTATAATATCTAAAATTTCAAGTGTTTAGACCCCAAATTGTCGGAGGAGTTTGGTAGAGTTCTTAAAGGTGAAATCGTTTAACTTTGACCCCTTAACAGCCAAATTTCTGGCCGAAAATGAATTACAAAGATCTCCCCAAATCTCAATACCCTGTATATCAAATTTCGCGTCTGTAGGCAGAAAATTGACAGAGTTATTGAGTAGGGAAATGTACACAGACATACAGACACAAACACACAGACAAACAGACAAACAGACAAACACTTTCACTTTGATAGATATATAGATTTTATTTTCTATTCGTCCTTCTTTTCTATCCCATTTTTCTATTCCCTATGTCTTTATTCCCTATCATTATTTCCTATGTTCCATTCTCTGTCTCCATTGCTTTCCTTATGTATAACCTTTCCTCTTAATAAATATTCTCGTTTCCCAATCGCCGTTCTACTTAAACCCATCTTCTTTCGCCTTTAAAATTATTTCTAATGCTCTCACTCCTCTTCGCTTTTTATTACTTCTCCCCTTGAACTTTTCCATTGTTAACCTTAAATGTATATAAAATCGGCGTTGTCTTCTTTGTCCTTAAACTCTTGTGCAATACTGTTTTCCCTTCCCAGGAGAAGCAGTTTGCTTTGAAATGCCATGCCTAAAGAGAATTCCTTGTCTTTTCCCTTTCACTTACTGTAAATACCCTTTTCCTTATTGAACATGATAATGTTATAAAGTCGGAAGTAACTTTAATTTTTATCTCCCTATCTAGTCTTATAAATTGCTCCTCTTAATCAAATAGAGCCGCATTTATCCAGACAGGTTAGCCTTTTCTTAAAAAAACTAACTCCAATTGAAATACAATTGCTTCAGCCTACCTTCAAATTGTAAAATAAAAACGTCTATTAACATCTAGTTTATATACAAATGTACATTCGTACCATGGTTTAAAATTGTTGATTCTGCATTCACTGCCTCCTCAGATATTCTGTTCCAATGCCTTATGTTCTGTACATTAAATGCAATATGTTCTGTACATTAAATGCAATATGTTCTGTACATTAAATGCAGTATATGTTGAGTGGTGCATTTTAGTGGAATAGAGATAAAAATGAACAGGAATTCAAAGGAGGAAAATAGACACACGTGTTGACTGATGAGAAGAACTCTTTATTAAGGGGAAAGAACAAAAAAGGGATTATGGGATATGTACAAGGAAAGGGAGGTAATAGAGATACAAGAGTTATCGGACTTTCAACACCTCCGCTTGCTCTTAGAGTGTGAGCGTATATATATATATATATATATATATATATATATATATATATATATATATATATATATATATTTGTTTTGTGTTTATAAAAAAGAATATGCGTATATATAAGAGCATCATATCGGCAAAAAGACGAATTTAAAGTCCGAATAAAAATGGTT
The DNA here is from genome assembly GCF_053919585.1 of Euprymna scolopes. NCBI lineage: Eukaryota > Metazoa > Mollusca > Cephalopoda > Sepiida > Sepiolidae > Euprymna > Euprymna scolopes. The sequence goes on from NC_136520.1 coordinate 23,029,346, forward strand.
TGAATTTTTCTAGTTTTGCTCGGGTTGGGGGTTTGGTCATGATGTCTGCGTGCATGTCTGTTGTGGGGCAATAGATAATTTTTATGTTTCCGTTGTTCAAAGCGTCCCTGATGAAATGATATTTTATGTCTATGTGTTTGCATCTTTGTCGATGCACTGGGTCTCTAGAAAGTGCTATAGCGCTTTGACTGTCCTCGAATATTTTAATGGGTGTGTATTCCTTGTACCAGCCCATTTCTTTTAGTAATTGTGTGAAGTACATACCTTCTTGGGTTGTTTTTGCTAATGCCACATTTTCGGCTTCGCATGTGGATAACGCTACCGTGGTTGTCTTTTCGGCTTCCAGGAAATGGGTGGACCGCCTTTTGTTAAGCTGAAACAGTATCTAGATATACTGTGTCTGTCGTATTGGTTTGCTGCCCAATCGGCATCGCTGTACGCAAATAACTGGAGTTGATCGTTGTATTTTGTATAGCATAGTTGGTGTTGCATAGTACCTTTTATGTACCTCAGTACATGTTTGGCTGCTGTCCACTGCTGCTCATGCGGTTTTGGTAAGTGTTGGGGCAACTTGCCGACGATATAGCTTATATCTAGTCTGGTACAGATCATCAGATAGATTAGGATGCCGACGACTTCAAGGTACTTTCTGGGGTCGATGAGGTCAGAGTCATTTTCGGTTAGATCACACTTTAGTTCACATGGAGTTGTCCTGGGTTTGCAATTGGTCATATCGAACCTTTCCAGTATTTTTGTGACGTACCATTCCTGGCTCATCAGTATACGACTTTGAGTTATGTCGAAGTCTATTCCTAGGAAATGCCGGAGTTTTCCAAGGTCCTTAATCTGAAATTCGGACATCAACATCTGCTTGTTAGTGTTGAGCGAATCATTATTATTGGCTGCGATAATTAAATCGTCGACCCATGAGATGATGGTGATTCGTTCCTTGCTGTTGTGTCGCATGTAGATGCAATGATCCACTCTATTCTGAATGAAACCATTTTGGTGAGGTGGTCGTGCAGGGGTTGATTCCAATTTCTGCCCGATTGTTTCAGTCCATATAGGGATTTGTTTAACATACAGACTTGTTTCTCGCCCGTTTTCCATCTCACTTCAAATCCCTCTGGTTGTTCTATGTATATCTCGTGGTCGATTGGGGCATGGAGGTACGCCGTTTTGACGTCCATTTGGTGTACGATGAGATCGTATTGGATAGCTACTTGCATTAGTATACGAATTGATGTGATGTCAGCTGTTGGGGAGAAAGTCTCTGTATAATCTACCTCCTTGGTTTAATTGTAACTCTTTGCAACAAATCTTGCTTTGTATTTCGGGGATCCGTCAGGGTTTTCCTTAATTTTATATACTCATCTACCGTTGATTGTTGTTTTGCCTTTGGGTAGAAGTGTCAGCTTTTACACGTCGTTTTCTTTCAGGGAATTGATTTCCTCCTGCATTGCTTTGATCCAATGGTGTGCCACTGGGGAGGTCGTAGCTGCTTTATAGGTGTGTGGTACACCATGTGCGACTTTGTAGCAGTAGTCGAGATTGACAAGTGTGTGACCACTCTCGTCTTGAACTGTCGTTACATAGTCCTCTAAGTAGCTGAACATCTTGTGTTCCCGCTCCGGGTATCTCCGTGTATAACTGGTTTCTTCTATGATATTGAGTGGTTCATCAACACTAGACTTTTCTCGGTCTTCTTTCGGTTTTAGATTTTTTGTCAAATCTCTTTGGAGGAAGTCCTCGTCATTATTGCTTGGTGGAGAAGTTTGGTTTTGTTGTACGTCAGAGTTGTTGATGAATTTTACTTGTCTGTGTTTATACACTTTCCCACTTTCAGGGTGGTAGATTAGGTATGCTGGGCTGTTTCTGTCGTATCCGATAAATATCCCTCTCTGACATTTTGGGCCCAGTTTCCCTCTTGTGTTGGAGTAGGTGTAGCACACCGAACCGAAGATGTGCATTTTCGAGAGGTCGTGTTTCCTCCCGGTTATTTCGTAATATGGAGTTTGTTTCAGGCGGTTGTTGAAACACCTGTTTAGTATAACTGCGGATGTCATGACAGCATAGGTGTAATGAAAAATAAAGACCTTTTAAGATATTAGAAAGGTTTTATTCAACATAAAATTCAGCAGGTACAACAACATGGTCGGTAACGAACGACTAAGCTGGGAAAAGGCGCCAATTTCGTTCTATTTGTAAACATCTGGTACGCATGCGCACTAGCGCTCTAAACTCACAACACTCTCCACCACATTTTATTTATATTTCGGGTTGCAGGTGATCTTCCTTCCCCTTTTTGTTGCTTCTGGAAGAAATTTGAAAACGCGCTTCCTCGAGTCAGACTGTTGCTGCTGCTCTTCTATTTCTAAACACTTTGTTTTGTCGACTGAAGAGAAAGATTCTCCATTTCGTGAGGTATTATTCTTTGGGGTCTCCTGTTGATCAATCAACTCTGGTTCGCGGATGTTTGATGGAGTAGTAGAATCTGGTGATGTACCATGATCAGGGGAGACACGAGAGTCCAAGTTTGTAGAGGAGGGGTCAGTGACAGGAGTGGGGGCTAGGTCTTCTGTTGAGACTGTTGACTGCCGGCCGTCAGGGAAACGAATTCTTGCAAAGTTGGGAGTTGCAGATATTATATCTACTGGTTCCACTAGGGGGTCTTACTTGTGTTGGCGGACAAACTTCCTAAGGAGGGCCGGTCCTCCTTGCAGCCACTCGGGTAAGGTATATCCGGTGCCCGACCTTCTGGAAAAGTTAAACATTCTCTCGTGTGGGGTTGAGTTAGTTGCTGTACAAAGTAGCGATCGAATAGAGTGCAAAGCTATGTCGAGTACTTCATGCCAGTGACGTTCGTCCAATTGCCTGGTTTTGAGTGCAAGTTTGATCGTTTTGCAAATTGTGCCATTTACTCTCTCGCATTGTCCATTGCCGATTGGATGGTATGGAGTTGAGTGGGTAATCACAACTCCATGTTGCCAGAGAAACTCTTTTAGTTCACATGAAATAAACTGACTTCCTCGATCACTATGGATGGAATCTGGGCAGCCAAAAAAGGTAAATAAATTCTGGAGACAATTTATAACAGTTTTTGTTGATATGTCCTGACATGGATAGACAAAAGGATAGTGTGAATATTCATCTACAATCACGAGTAGGTATTTGAGATTATTCATAGATGGTTTCGGTCCCATGAAATTTATTAAAAGACGTTCAAAAGGGGATCGAGCATGGATTAATCGACCTGATGGAGGTTTGAAGAACCTTGGTTTTAGTTCAGCACATATTTGACATTCAGCGCAGGTGCGCTTAGCATCTTCCATGGAGAATGGTAGATTCTTCTGCCTCACAAAGTGATAGAGTCTCACTACTCCAGGATGACAAAGTGCTGCGTGCAGGTTCTTTAGTGATAATGAGCGCGAAGCAGAGCATGATCGAGAAAGGGTATCTGCAGAGTTATTAAGAGAACCTGGTCTATATACTATCTCATAAGAATAGTTTGAAAGTTCAAGTCTCCACCGAAGCAGCTTATCGTTTTTAATACGATTTGGTGTCTGCGTGTTGAACGTAAATGATGCAGCCTGTTGGTCAGTAATAATGGTAAAGTGTCGACCGAGTAAGAGGTCACGCCATTTACGCACAGATTCTACAATGGCTGCCGATTCACGTTCCACTGCTGAATGTCGACGCTCTGACTGCGTTAGGGTTCTGGAAAAATATGCTACTGGACGTCCATTCTGGGAAAGGCAGGCTGTTAATGCTGTCGCAGATGCATCAGTTTCTATCGTAAAAAGAACTTCATCCTCAATGGCTGCAACCGAAGCCTTGCAAATTTCATCTTTCATAGCTTGAAATTGATTTTTGAGTTTCTCAGTGATAGGAAAGGACGTAATGTTTAATAAAGGTGAAATCCGATCTGAGAAATTCTCTATCCATGGTGAATAGTATGAGAAGAGACCTAGAGCCCGCCTGAGTGACTTACTGCAGTTCGGAATCGGTAATTCTTTTAGTGGTGTAAGCCTGTCTGGATCAGGACTGATTGTTCCATTTTCCAATAAGTGCCATAGAAACTTTAGTTTGGTTATACCATATTCACATTTTACAGGGTTTAGTTGCAAGTTAAGACGGTTGATAACCTTTCTAAAAGCTTCCATATTTTCGTTTAATTCTTTATTAGTTTTTCCTCCGATGACAATGTCATCAATGTAGGCAAATGTACCTTGGAGTTCATGTTCTTGAATCAGATTATGCATAATACGTTGAAACACAGCTACTGAGTTCGTTAGCCCAAAAGGTAACCTAGAAAACTCGTATAGCCTTCGTCAGCTTCAAATGCTGTGTAAATTATCTCGTCTCTACGTATAGGGCATTGATAATATGCAGACTTCAGGTCCAACTTATTGAAAATTTTGTACTGTGATAGTTGGCGTATGATATCCGAAATTTTGGGAAGCGGAAAAGCATCCAAAAGTGTAAACCGATTTATAGTTGCAGAATAGTCAACGACCATGCGACGCTTATGTCTTTCATTTTTAGTTACTAGTACTTGGGCTCTCCATGGCGAATTCGATTTGATTATGATACCTTCTTTTAATAATTTTTGTACCTCATTCCGGATAAATTCGCAGTCCGATGCTGAGTAGTTTCTGCTTTTTGTTGCGATGGGTTTACAATTCTTTGCTAAATTAGCAAAAAGAGACGGTGGCTCGATTTTCATCTGAGTGACGTTACAAATCTGTAAAGATGGTATCTTTCCGTTATAACGGAATTCCACCCGGTTATGCAATTGCATGAACTCTTGTCCTAGTATAATTGGAGCACACAAGTTGGGAAGGATAGATAGACGCATATTAGTGTAAATTTGTCCATTAACAGCAATGGACGCAACACAGTGTCCTAAGGTTTTGCTCATGAGATTCGAGGAAGCCATGCTTACCGTATCATTAGAAGGTAATATACTAAGACCGAGTGATCTCACGATGTTCATTCGTATAAAGTTATGAGTGCTTCCACTGTCTACCATAGCTTTCAAACAGGTACTATTAATTTTTGCATTTACTGCAGAATATTGTGTGCATGGAGTGCATTGGGATGACGCAGTGAGGGCAATATATGCAGATGCAGAACTAGTCCTGGTATTATAAGTTTTTTTTGTTTTTTGTTTTTTACATAGGCATCACCACATTATCAAGGCCCAGAGGCAACTCAAGGATAAGGGTTAAAGAGTGTACAGTAGAAATTGGTCAATATAGTAATCATTAGTAATGAAAATTTGGTAAATTTGATAACTTATATGGAACGGCTCATCAAGAACTTATTAACTTTAGACTTGAACACAACCATATTGTAGTCAGCCGGAAAGCAGGAAAACGGAAGACAATTCCACAGGCGTGCAGTTCTAAGAAAGAAGCTTTGTTCAGGGAATCTACGTTTAGGTTTAGGCACAGATAAAGAGTGGGGGGAATTATTGATAGTGTTTACAGCTAGAAGAGTGTTTCTTGTGAAAGTTTGGCGAGGGGGGGACCATAGATTGAAGCTCAGTCGAACACTTTCCATGAAAATAACGATACATCAGAGACAAACTCGCAACATCTCTTCTGTGAGATAGAGGTTGCAAGGAGGAGAAAAGGACATCTCCTACGAGGCTACGAAGTCTATTTTGAACTCTATCAAGGCAGGACAAGTCCTTTCTGGCAGCTCCTGCCCAGATGTGGCAACAGTATTCCATCCTTTGACGTACCTGGCTCTTATATAGATAGAGAATAGCATCAGCAGTGAGATATCTACCGGATCGATAGAAAGATCCCACCATTTTTCCAGCGGCCTTGGCAACAGATTTGATATACGTTCCATTTAAGATCAGGAGTAATGGTCAAGCCCAGAAGCTTGTCAAAACTTGAGGCCTCCTGAAGACGAGAGCCATTCATTTCAATTGATGACAAATGTGGATTAGAATGTTGATGATGTAAAGAGAGAAGCTTGGTTTTAGATGCATTAAAAGTAACCAGCCACCCCTTTCCCCATTGTACTACGTGTTCAAGATCAGAGGAGAGAGAATTGGAGAGAACTTGGTCGTTTACTGTCTTAGATGTGCTACCATAAATGGTAGTGTCGTTAGCATAAATGTCTACAAATGATGTAAGGATATGATTTGGAAGATCATTAATGTAGATCAGGAAAAGAGTTGGGTCCAGGATGTTTGTTTGTTTTATTTATATTTCAGGGTGCAGGTGATCTTCCTTCCCCTTTTTGTTGCTTCTGGAAGGTAAGTGAGATTCGAGGAAGCCATGCTTACCGTATCATTAGAAGGTAATATATTAAGGCCGAGTGATCTCACGATGTTCATTCGTATAAAGTTATGAGTGCTTCCACTGTCTACCATAGCTTTCAAACAGGTACTATTAATTGTTGCATTTACTGCAGAATATTGTGTGCATGGAGTGCATTGGGATGACGCAGTGAGGGCAATATATGCAGAACTAGTCCTGGTATTATAAGTTGTTTGTTTTATTTTAGATCGGCAGACTTTAGAGAAGTGGCCCCTCTTTCCACATTTAAGGCAGTCAGCATTCCGAGCTGGGCAAATATTTCGAGAATGATTTTCTCGTCCACAGAATTGGCATCTGGCGAAGTGAATCGCCTGATTATTTCTGGAAACAGCAGCACATTCATTAGTTAGTTCCAAACTAGAGTTATTTTCAGATTCATCTGCATGAATAGATGCCTTTGCTACAATTGATGTGTCATAAGCTGCTGCATTATGTTGGGCCATTTCTAGACTTCGTGCAGTTGATACGGCATTATCTAGGTTAATTTCAAAACTTTCAAGTAATCTCTGCCTAATAGTTGAGGAAGTGAGACCTGTGATAAATGCGTCACGTATCGCTAGCTCCGCATGTTGAGAGGCAGTAACATCTTCAAATTTACAATCCTTAGAAAGATTCTTTAGTTTTAGGAGAAACTGATCAATAGATTCACCTTGATTTTGTTTCCTAGTGGCGAGAAGGTGACGAGCAAACACAGAATTTACCGGTTTTACATAGGTTGCTTGAAGGATGCTAATAACCCTCTCAAATGTTGAACAGTGAGATATAAGAGAATAGACCTTCGGTGAGATGAAATTAATCAGAATACTTAACTTATTCGGAGGATTTTGAGGATGAGCGACTGTGAGAGAGTCGATGCAGTTGATGAAGGTACGAAACCAATGATTCCATTCGTCAGCGGTTGTATCTGACGATCCTTCGAATTTACCAGGTTTCAGTATAGCATCCATTGTTGCTGTTAATTTTTAATTTTATGTTGAATAAATTGTAATGAAAAATAAAGACCTTTTAAGATATTAGAAAGGTTTTATTCAACATAAAATTCAGCAGGTACAACAACATGGTCGGTAACGAACAACTAAGCTGGGAAAAGGCGCCAATTTCGTTCTATTCGTAAACATCTGGTGCGCATGCGCACTAGCGCTCTAAACTCACAACAATAGGTCCACAGGGTTTTGGGTAATCCACTCTCTATGATCATGCATCTCGCCATTTAGAACAGTGTCCGCCAATTTCTTTCGGCTGTTCCATTCTGGTGAGGTGAGTACGGTGGTGAGGTCTCATGTTTAATTTTGTTTTTGCGGACTAATTTCTGGAAATCCTTCGACTTAAATTCTGAGCCGTTATCTGTCCTCGGTATTTTTATTTCGCCGTAGGGTGAGATATCCGCAATGAATTTTTCGGCGGCGAGTGTGGTGTCGCTTTTATTTTTAATAAAATACACAAATACAGTACCGGAGAAATCATCGGTGAACAAGACAGCGTATCGATTTCCGTTTAAGTCTGCCGGGTTTATAGGGCCGGCTAAGTCCGAGTGAACTAGATGTAGTATGCTGGTTTCTCGTTCGTCCGGGTGTTTGTTTCTGCTTTTAGGGAATTTTCCTTGAATGCAAATATTGCAATTTCTATTGTTTGCGTTTTTTGGTTTTATTTTCATCCCACGAACTACAGCGGGTAGTTTTGTTACGTCGTCATGGTTACAGTGGCCGAGTATTTTATGCCACGTGTCGACGTCATAGCATTGATTGCAGCTGTCTTCGCTGCTTTCATTCTGTGTAGTCGTTAAATAGTACAGTCTTTTATGTACATATATTTTGAACCTTCTGCCGTTTTTATGTGCGAGTTCATTTTTATTTTCTTTACAAATGACTGTTGCTCCGTTTCTAGTAGTAGTTTTTACGGAGAAAATGTATTGTGGGTAGGAAGGTATCAATAACGCCATTTTTAAAGTAACTGTGATGCAGTTTCCATTTTCATCTACTAAGTGTATTGTAACGTGCATCCAGGAGATAAGCGCCCGCGTGTTTGCGTGTTGTGTGGGTACGTGGGAGAGACGGATGAGGGGAAAAAGACTGACCTCGAGACCAGCTCAGCGTTACCGACCAAAAATAGAAAAGAGGGACCAAGATGGCGACCGCCGTCTTTTGTAAAGTATGATGTCTCGCAAAGTCACACGAATTCTCGGAATATGCAAATTTAGCCGGCCTAGAACGACGATAAAAGCGGGTGAGGGGAAAGATGTAGGGAGTGACGATTGAGTTGGCTGGGGAATCGTGTGGCTGTTGCTTCTTGTGCCGTGTTGGGTATATCTTACCGTGTTAAAGAGAGAGTCGGGCGCCATCTTTAATTTTTCCTTACATTTTTTTTCTTACAAGCTATCTCGGCCATTTGGCCTCTAGGACTATGACCGAGTCGAAATTTGACTTAAAGCTCATACCCGAGTTTGACGGGTCCACGTCCATCGTCGACTGGGTTGAAAGGGTCGAGCTGACGTGCGACCTTTGTGAGGTGAAAAGGGTACACACTGTAATTCCCCTGAGATTGGCTGGGGGTGCCTTGAGTGTATATCAGCAACTCAGTGCTGCCGAAAAGGGAGATGTCACCGCAATTAAAGCTGCGCTGTACAAGGCATTTGTCATGGATCCTTGTACGGCCTATGAAAAATTTGCTTCCCGAAAACTTCTACCGGAGGAAAGCGTGGACGTTTTCTTCGCTGAGTTAAAGAAACTCGCAGTTCTGTTCGGTGGAGGGGTGTCGGAGCGGACGCTCGCATACGCGTTTGTGGCGGGCCTTCCCACTCGGGTGAAGCAGCTACTGAGAGCCTCAACCAGCGTTTCAACAACGACCATGGAACACTTGATGGAACGTGCTCGAGCCATCATCAAAGATGAGGAGGACCTGGGGGAACCAGTTGTGATGGCGACACAGACAGGCCAGATTGGCGCTCGGGAGATTCCGAATCAGAACCCTGCAAGCAATGGGAAATGTTTTCGCTGCGGCCGACGCGGACATTTTGCAAGGAATTGCACCAACAGGGGGCGTGTGCGCTGTTTTAAGTGTGGCGGTTTGGGGCATCTAGCCCAAAACTGTGCGGGAAACGTATCAGGGGAGAGGACGTCAGCGCCGCCCTGCTCCCCGAGCAAAATTTGAACAAGGCGCAACCAGTAATAACCGTCTACGTAAACAGGATACCCTGCTCAGCACTTCTCGACTCAGGCTGTTCGCATACTATAGTGAGCACCAGGCTGTGTCCAAGTTGGACTAAGAGGAAGATCAAAGTCACCACGATAGGAGGCGAGACCCAGACATGCTGTGGAGCTGGAACTGTCAAGATCTACACGGACACCGGTGCAGCCACTAAGATCAATGTGCTCGTGACCCAAGGAAATCTCCTGGGGTTTGACCTGTTGCTCGGATACGATGCCATCAAGGCGCTGGGGGGAGTCGCAATTCATCTGGATAGAAAGGTGCGATTCTTAGAGGCCCCAGTGTGTGCAGCGCTCCATATCGATCGGCCGGATTTTACAGTGGACTACGACTCGCGCAAGAGGGCCTGGATTGCATCTTGGAAGTGGACCGAGGGAATGGCACCGACTAAACTCAAGAATGGGTTAGCAGAGTACCCTATACCCAGTGAGGCCCGAGCAGAATACGAAAGGGAACTAAAGGCGTGGATCCAAGATGGCTGGTTAATCCCCTACCCTGAGGACAAGCTTGGGCCTCCCAAGGGTCTAATACCCTTGATGGCAGTAGTCCAGCATAACAAGTCGAAAGTACGGCCCGTGCTGGACTATAGGGAGCTTAACAAGCATATTGAAGCCTACACTGCCGATGCTGACGTATGCGCGGTGCGAGTTGATGAGACGTTGTGGCCGTTCCAGACAGTTTGGTTCCAGGGGCAGAGGTACTGCCTTACACGCCTTGGCTTTGGCCTAAATGTGGCACCACAGATCATGAAGACTATTGTCAACACAGTATTGTCCCAAGAAAAGCCCATGAGGGACTCAACGTCAGCTTACATTGATGACGTATACGTCAATGAAGATGTACAGTCTGCGTCGTGTGTCAAAGAAAAGTTGGCTCAGTTTGGTCTGGAATGCAAGAATCCCGAACGTTTAAGGGAAGGAGCACGTGTATTGGGATTGGATGTTTATGAAGAGGATGGCACCCTACAATGGAGGCGTGGCAGTGAAATTCCAAGCATCCCCAACCTCGTTACAAGGCGGACCGTTTTTTCTTGGTGTGGAAAACTTGTTGGTCACTTACCGGTCTGTGGCTGGCTCCGCGCAGCTGTTGGTGTGATTAAACGCAGAGCAAATTTAACAACCACGGGTTGGGATGACATATCCGATGATGTCCTACTAACTCTGATGATTAAAGAGACACTGGAGAGAGTGAACAAGAAGGACCCTGCCTGTGGGCGGTGGTGTGTTAACGGAGACAACGTAGGTGTGTGGGTTGATGCCAGTTCTTTGGCGTTGGGAGTATCGTTGGAGCAAGGAGGAAACGTGTTCGAGGATGCGTGTTGACTGCGGCCCGTAACAGATTCTCAGCATATCAACCTGGCAGAGCTGGACGCTGTTGTAAAGGGGGTAAATCTGGCCCTGCAGTGGCAGTCTAAGAAGTTGACCTTGTACACAGATTCTCTCTGTGTCTACCACTGGGTGTCTGGCACACTTTCAGGACGGACACGAATCCGTACCAAGGCAGCAAGCGAAATGTTAATACGGAGAAGGCTAGACACGCTAAAAAACCTGGTATCTGAGTATGGGCTATCACTGAGCGTCACTCTGGTGCCATCACATTGTAATCGTGCTGACCAACTGACCCGTGTACCTCACAAATGGTATGAAGCCGCGAAGATGGGAATGGAGATTACTGCTCGATCTTGTGCAGTTGCAATCGACCCATGTCAAATACAAAAAATTCATGCACAGAGCGGACATCCGGGTATCAAGAGGACCCTTTATTTTGTGAGGCGTGCATACCCAGCAGTGACCAAGATGGATGTCAGACAGATCGTCAGAAATTGTGAGACTTGCCAGTCTATTGATCCTGCACCAGAGCGATGGCAGAAGGGTCGCTTGGAAGTTGAGAGTGTGTGGCAGCGGCTGGCCATGGATATTACCCATTACAGTGGCAAGCCCTTTCTAACTCTCATTGATTGCGGGCCTACGAGATTTGCGGTGTGGCGGCAGATGACCAGACAGGATTCAGCAAATGTTGTTCGCCACCTATCATCCATTTATTTTGAGCGAGGTGCGCCGGAAGAGCTCCTGACTAACAATGATGCAGCGTTTTGTAGCCAGCAAGTCCGGCAGTTGTTAGATGAGTGGGGCGTCCGTCTACGGTTGCGATGTGCGCATGTGCCATCAGGAAATGGCATTGCTGAAAGAAGCCATCGCAGCATCAAGAGAATTGCTGCCAGGAAGCGATGTACTATTGCGGAAGCAACATATTGGTACAACGTTACGCCAAAGGACGGGACGTCCCCTTCAACCGCACCTGCGAATGCTATTTACACGTACCGAGTCGGAGTGAAGGGAATCAACACTACGCAGCCAACCGACAAGGGAACATATAACAGATATGAAGTGGGAGATCCAGTGTGGGTGCGGCCTCCAGGAAATCGGTGCACCGACAAGTTTAAGCGAGGACACATATCTGGAGTGATTAGCCAGCAGTCTGTTTTGGTCGATGGAACCCCACGACATGTGCGAGATCTTCGCCCAGCTACCGAGGTGCGTCATACAACTACAGAAGAAAGCAGTGAAGCGTCTAGCGATGAGCTGCCGATGCACGGATTCAGTGAGCCCCTTCCAGAGACTGATAGCGATACTTCATCTGATGAGGCGGAACCAGATCCAGAGCCCGAATCTGAAACAGTGAATGTACCTCTTCGCAGAAGCACACGCACTAAAAGGCCCCCCCAGTGCTCTCTATGTGATCATCAGATCAGGGGGGAGTGTAACGTGCATCCAGGAGATAAGCGCCCGCGTGTTTGCGTGTTGTGTGGGTACGTGGGAGAGACGGATGAGGGGAAAAAGACTGACCTCGAGACCAGCTCAGCGTTACCGACCAAAAATAGAAAAGAGGGACCAAGATGGCGACCGCCGTCTTTTGTAAAGTATGATGTCTCGCAAAGTCACACGAATTCTCGGAATATGCAAATTTAGCCGGCCTAGAACGACGATAAAAGCGGGTGAGGGGAAAGACGTGGGGAGTGACGATTGAGTTGGCTGGGGAATCGTGTGGCTGTTGCTTCTTGTGCCGTGTTGGGGATGTCTTACCGTGTTAAAGAGAGAGTCGGGCGCCATCTTTAATTTTTCCTTACATTTTTTTTCTTACATGTATTTCTGGGTCTCCTCTTTTTAATGCAACGCCGCTGGTTTTTGTTCCGTCCGCTAACTCCATGTAGTGGTTTTCCGGCTGGAATGTTTGGTCGAAATTTTTAAATTTCTTCTCATCTCTAATGATGTTAGAAGTGGCACCAGCGTCAATAAGCAAGCCCGTGGGTGACATCGTCTTCCGCACGTGGTAGTCCTCCATTTTGAATGTGAACGTATATTCTTCTTCAATGTCCGCTGCCTTTTTCATAGTGTCCCTACGTTTGTAGCGGCAAGACTCTCTTTTATGAGTGGTGGCTTTGCAGTAGTTGCACCATATTTTTCGTTTGTTGTTGGCACAGTCTGTAGATATATGCCATTTTCTGCCGCACATGTAGCATGTAGTGTCTCGCTCGTCGTGGTCGTTGTTATTTACAGCAGTTCTCGAAAAGGAGGAAGTTAGTTTAATCACGTCGTCGCTGCTAGACTCGTTTTTGTGCTTCAGAGTCTCTTCAAAGCTGTGAAGCTCGGTTTTAAATACCGAGAACGTTAGTTCTTTGTTGCTGTGAGTCACATATATAGAAAGTGGGTCGAACTGACTACGTAATCCCTTTAATATCATCGCGATGATTAAAGCATCGTCCACTGTCTGTCCGTCATTTCTGAGGGCTGTTAGAACGGTTTCTGTTCTCATAACGTAGTCCGTGACACTTTCATCGCTATTCTTTTTGAGAGACGTTAGTTGGGTGTATAAAGAAATGACTCTAGGCTTCCCTTTTTCTGCGTAATGTTCGCGTAATATTTTTAGAGCTTTTCTTCCATTGTCTGCAGCTTCTCTCATTATCAGGGATAAGCTTTTATCGTCTAGAAACTGTACCAGTTCGGCATACGCTTCCTCATTTCTTTCATCGTCGTGTTCATTTGTAGAGTTTACGCCTAAGATGGCGTCTTTTAGACCGAGCGTACGTAAACGGCCTAAGAATTTTACTTCCCAAATTTCGTATTTGGCTTCATCTCCGTCGAAAGATAATCTGCTCCATTTGGTTCCATTAACTCCTGGGCCCATAACCTGTTGAGTGGTGCATTTTAGTGGAATAGAGAAAAAATGAACAGGAATTCAAAGGAGGAAAATAGACACACGTGTTGACTGATGAGAAGAACTCTTTTATTAAGGGAAAGAACAAAAAAGGTATTATGGGATATGTACAGGGAAAGGGAGGTAATAGAGATACAAGAGTTATCGGACTTTGAACAATATATTCTGTACATTAAATGCAATATGTTGTGTACATTAATTGCAATATGTTCTGTACATTAAATGCAATATGTTCTGTACGTTAAATGCAATATATTCTGTACATTAAATGCAATATGTTCTGTACATTAAATGCAATATATTGTGTACATTAAATGCAATATATTGTGTACATTCAATGCAATATATTCTGTACATTAAATGCAATATGTTCTGTACATTAAATGCTATATGTTCTGTACATAAAATGCAATATGTTCTGTACATTAAATGCAATATGTTCTGTACATTAAATGCAATATATTCTGTACATTAAATGCAATATGTTCTGTACATTAAATGCAATATATTTTGTACATTAAATGCAATATGTTCTGTACATTAAATGCTATATGTTCTGTACATTAAATGCAATATGTTCTGTACATTAAATGCAATATATTTTGTACATTAAATGCAATATATTCTGTACATTAAATGCAATATGTTCTGTACATTAAATGCAATATATTGTGTACATTAAATGCAATATGTTCTATACATAAAATGCAATATGTTCTGTACATAAAATGCAATATGTTCTGTACATTAAATGCAATATGTTCTGTACATTAAATGCAATATGTTCTGTACATTAAATGCAATATGTTCTGTACATTAAATGCAATATGTTGTATACATTAAATGCAGTAAATTCTGTACATTAAATGCTATATGTTCTGTACATTAAATGCAATATATTCTGTACATTAAATGCAATATGTTCTGTACATTAAATGCAATATGTTCTGTACATTAAATGCAATATGTTCGTTCATTAAATGCAATATGTTCTGTACATTAAATGCAATATATTCTGTACATTAAATGCAATATGTTCTGTACATTACATGCAATATGTTCTGTACATTAAATGCAATATATTCTGTACATTAAATGCAATATGTTCTGTACATTAAATGCTATATGTTCTGTACATTAAATGCAATATGTTCTGTACATTAAATGCAATATGTTCTGTACATTAAATGCTATATGTTCTGTACATTAAATGCAATATGTTCTGTACATTAAATGCAATATGTTCTGTACATTAAATGCAATATGTTCTGTACATTAAATGCAATATGTTCTGTACATTAAATGCAATATATTCTGTACATTAAATGCAATATGGTCTGTACATTAAATGCTATATGTTCTGTACATTAAATGCAATATGTTCTGTACATTAAATGCAATATGTTCGTTCATTAAATGCAATATGTTGTGTACATTAAATGCAATATATTCTGTACATTAAATGCAATATGTTCTGTACATTAAATGCAATATGTTCTGTACATTAAATGCAATATATTCTGTACATTAAATGCAATATGTTCTGTACATTAAATGCTATATGTTCTGTACATTAAATGCAATATGTTCTGTACATTAAATGCAATATGTTCTGTACATTAAATGCAATATATTCTGTGCATTAAATGCAATATGTTCTGTACATTAAATGCAATATGTTCTGTACATTAAATGCAATATGTTCTGTACATTAAATGCAATATGTTCTGTACATTAAATGCAATATGTTGTGTACATTAAATGCAATATATTCTGTACATTAAATGCAATATATTCTGTACATTAAATGCAATATGTTCTGTACATTAAATGCAATATATTGTGTACATTAAATGCAATATGTTCTGTACATTAAATGCAATATGTTCTGTACATTAAATGCAATATGTTCTGTACATTAAATGCAATATGTTCTGTACATAAAATGCAATATATTCTGTACATTAAATGCAATATATTTTGTACATTAAATGCAATATGTTCTGTACATTAAATGCAATATATTTTGTACATTAAATGCAATATGTTCTATACATTAAATGCAATATGTTCTGTACATTAAATGCAATATGTTCTGTACATTAAATGCAATATGTTCTGTACATTAAATGCAATATATGGTGTACATTAAATGCAATATGTTCTGTACATTAAATTCAATATGTTCTGTATATTAAAAAAACTGTTGACCATATTAGAATATTCAAGCATCTGATTTTATATTCATAAATTGAAGCTCAATCGAGCACTTGCAATGAAAATACCGCTAAAACTGGGATAGACTAGCAACGTCTCTTCTGTGAAAAAGAATTGGCAAGAAGGAGAACAGCGCATCACTTATAGATTTCGAAGCCGGTTTCGAACACTGTGAAGACGGAAAGTGTTCTCTGGGCAGCCCCTTCACGGAAAAACTGCAAAAACTATTACAAGTTTTCTGTTTTAGGATGTATTTGGTATTCATACAGTTATTGCGTATAGAGTGAGATACCTTCTGGAGTGGTAGGATGATGCAACCATTTTTCCAGCGATCTTCGCAAAAGATTTTATGTGAGTTTTCTATTTCCGGTCAGGAGTGAGAGTCAGTCTTAGAAGTTTGTTGACGCAGGGTGCTTCCTCGAGACGAGAGCCATTCATTTCGATTGGGGCGTGGTGGGGATCCAAGCGTTCATGGTAATAAACATACGAGCTTGGTTATGGATGCATTAAAATTAACCATCAATCTTTTGCCTCAAAATATTTAGTGCTAAGAATCGAAGGAGAGAGACTAAGAAAGATTTTTGTCATTGCTGGTCTTTGAATGCAATATATTAGATGGTAGTATCGTCTATGTATACGCCCATGAAATATCTTAGAATTTGATTTGAGACATCATCGATGTAAGACAGGAGTTTGACCAAGCATGGATCATTGAGGCACGTCAGTGTTGATTTTTGGAGCTTCGGGCTACTTGTATAAACATATAAGAGAGAAAGGGATTGATTGTTGAGAGAGCATTTCCAGATATATCATAGATGGAAATTTTGCGAAGTAGACCTTTTAGCTAAACCCCATCAAATGTATTTGATATATCAAGAGCTATTACTCTAGAAAGGAACCTCCTGCCGAAAGATTCGCTGTTCCTGTATAAAATTATAGGTAGTACATCAACTGTATATCTCGCAGGATAAAAGGCATATTACTTGTTATAGAGTAGGTCATTTTTCTGATTGGTGAAAACTTTTCTATTTATCACTGATTCGAGCAATGTACTCATTACGCACACAGAACTAATTGGCCCGTATTGAGATCCAGAAGAGAGATCTTCAGTATTTTAAAATACTTGACAGACTAACAAGGTTATCCAAGGTCTTGGGAAGCATGATTTTTAGGCGGCGTTTGAACAGCTTTGCAAGCATGACAACGAGTTCCAGTTGCAGCTTTTTAAATAATTGAAATATTTTCAGGTCGAGTTGCTTTGCTGGTAGCGAGGTTTTTGACAAGTTTGACAACACCACGAAGATAAATGTGGAGGTAGCTCAAATTATTTTCAGTCTTTGGGGAAAAATCAGGGGGTTAAGTTTGCTGTAAAGTTCGTAGCAAAGGATTTGATTTTGTTTGGTGCTGCCAAAATCACCTCAGGTCCATTGATGATGGTTGGGATAGAAAACTGTATCTGTTCAGAACCTTCTTTGTTATTTCACAAAACTGATGGGAACTAAGCTTATATTCGTACTTTGAGAAGTGGTTAGTTTATTGTTAATCGTCTGAGGCGCCTCTACCGGAAGATGCCAACAGTACTGCAAAGACATTTTTGCAGGCTACTCTGGTCAGGTTTTTCACTCCCCAATCTCTGACTTGACTTACATCTTTTAGCGGTTAAAGAAATAAGTAAATAATACTTTGATATCTGTTTAGGCTGATTATTTCATTACAAACACACAAATCAATTAACTCACATTTCATTATTTTTCATAATTCTTGGATATGTTACTTTCGACAAACATTTTTGATATTTGTAACTCACGTTATCGTCTACTCTCATACTAAATAATAACTTTGATGTATTGTCTGGGCCGATTATTTCATTACAAGCAGACCACTCAATTAACTTACCTTTCATCATATTTCATAATTCTTGAATATGTTACTAATTTTGACAATCATCTTTCATAATTTGGACCTACATTATCGCCCCCACTCACGAAAATATAACTTTGATATATTTTCTGGGCTAATTATTTCATTACAAAGACACCAACCGATTAATTCACATTTCATCATATTTCATAATTTTTGTATATATTACTAATTTCGAGAATCATTTTTATAATTGTAACCCACATTATCGCCGCCCTTTACGAAAAAAATAATTTTGATGTATTGTCTGGGCCGATTATTTAATTACAAACGAACCAATCAATTAACATTTTATCGCCTCCCCCATACAAAAATAATAACTTTGATATCTGTCTGGGTTGATTATTTCATTACAAACACACCAATCATTTCATCATATTTCATAATTCTTGGATATGTTACTAATTTCGACAATCATTTTTCATAATTTTAATCCACATTATGGCCACCTCTTACGAAAGTAATAACTTTGATATAGACCGATTATTTCATTACAAACACACCAATCAATTAAGTCACATTTCATCATTTTTCATGATTCTTGCTTATATTACTAATTTGACAATAAATTTACATAATTTTAACCCCTATTATCCCCCCTTACGAAAATAATAACTTTGATATAATGTCTGGGTTGATTATTTTATTAAAGAAAACACCAATCAACACATTTAATCATTTTTGCAAAATAAATAACTATGTAATAATGTCTGTTAAAAATATACATGAAATATTTAAATCGTAAAACTTAAAAATATACATGAAATGTTTAAATCGTAAACTGTTTCAGCCATTTCCGGTACTGACCTCTTATCTTCCTTCCCACCGTTAAAAATATGAATGAAATATAGAATAAAACGGTTCATAAACGGTTCCGGCCATTTCCTGCACTGATTTCATATTAGCTTTTATATATTAGATAAAGTAATTTTTAGATCGTAAACTGCTTCAGCCGTTTCCAGGCCTGACTCCGTATCCCCACTTCTTTGAAAAATGTATATAAAATAAAGTATTTTTGAGATCATAAACTGTTTAAGCCATTTCCGGGACTTACTCCATATTCCCCTCCCCCACCTCTTAAAATATATGCTGTGTCGGTTATTTTGTATTATTTTTAGAAGGAGATAATGCCTGGTTGATAACTATATTACGCTTACTTGGCCTTTTGGCTAAGATCAAAGTGTAGTATCTGTTCTGATGCAGCATTTCAGCGAAATCATCTACTGGCCCCCTCTCCATAAACAGAAAAAGTGGTGGTAATGCTTGGGAGAATGAACAGGCACTAATTCACCACACCCCAACTTCACCAAATAAAAAACGAGGTTTGGTAACCCCTGGCGGCATCCAGACTACTTTTTAAAGCACTGTAATCGTGCTTTCCCCTCCCCCATCATCAACACATGACGTCACTTCCGAAAAATGACCCTGAAGTTTTTCGAAATATGATTTCATTATAAATTGTTTGTATTTTTAAAATATGGGTAATACACTGTAGAAGCACCTTATTTAAAATTCATGCTACTAAAAAAATAAATATTTTAAAGTGCAGTTTGCTTTACAATAAACTAATCAAGAAATTGTATTGAGAAACAGATACTTAAAGTTAACTAATACTAAACAAAAATAGAGATAATATATGTCAGTTTCTTATTTAATAAATTGTTAGGTGAAAGTACAGAATAGTTTAAATAATACCTTTCCCTCCCCATATTAAGAATGGCTTTCTAAATAATAACGTTTTAATTTAAGCACTGTCCGTATTCCGTGTATTGTCCCTCCCTCTGTCTTAAAATAATGTATGAAATTAAGTAAATATAAGATCGTAAAAAAAGATATATAGGTTTGTTTTTATATTCACAAATTTCAAACCGCGAGTAAAATGTACGTATGGTTTCGTTTTTTTAAATACAAAAACATAAAAAATGAGCTGGTGTCATCAGTTAGAAATGAAATTAAAAAGAACCCAGTGTTCCAGCCTAAGTAAAAAAAAAACAAATGTACTCACATGCGCACAAAAAAAATGTAAGCTAATACTTACTGGACATTTTACATGTACATTTGCCGATATTTGTATGCGATATACATACATGTAAGCAAAGATATTATTCGCTATAAAGCACCCTTCGTGCATGAATATTATTTCCTGAGAATTTTAGTGCTATGTGACCAGTAGTTTAAGAGCTTACCTGTTAGATATTTACACACACACACACACACACACACACACACACACACACACACACACATACGTACGTCTACTGTTTTATTTATATATATTTTGTTTTGTTATTACAGGGTTTTTTTAGTGTGGGGAGACTGTTATTATATTCTGTTATTTTTTAGATATCTGTGGGGGAAATCGTGTCTTGCGCACGTACGCGCGCGCGTGTGATGCTTTGTAGGGTCCGCTCGCTTGACAAGAAAAAATGGCGCCTCACAGTTGATTTTTTGTTTGAAAATCACACGTGAGTAATGCAGACTCTTGCCGTTTCCATGCAAATAAGACTATACCAGGCGCATAAAAGGAGCTGCTGAGGGAATAGGAGGTTGAGTTAGAAAAGGGCGTCCTACAGAGATGAACATGTGCAACAGATTGTTTCAGTCAATAAAAAAATATCGGCGGAAAAAATCATACAACTTTCAAACTAGAGTGACTCACACAAAATACATAAAATACTACAATTAAATATTGCAAGAGTCATTTAGTCAAATTAGTTTTCGTTTACTTGCTGCTGCTTTTACTGTAGTAGAAATGAAAACAAATTTATCGGTTAACTAGAGATAGACGTTAATACAACTATTATAAACGTACCAAAGAGATGACTCACAGGAAAACAAGTGTTATAAGAGTTATGTTCCTGTTTTTTGTAATTTAATAAAAATTTAAATTTTAATAGTTACAACTTATAAAAATCAAACTAACATGAAATACTAAAAACACAAAAACAAAGAAACTTCTGAAGTTTTATGCTATAAAAACTTGTAATGAAAACCATTTCACCATTTAATGTACATTGTTTTGGTTTTATTTCATTTTTCTTATCAGCGTACAAAACGAACAAAATTTCCCAGTTAATTACCAAAAATATTAAGATAGGTTATTACCTAGAAAAAAATAACTGAATAAAACATTCTGTATAAAACTATACACAAACATTAATAATTAGGTAAATAAAATGACTTTACTCCATTTGCTGCGGGGATATTCATTTACGGCGATATAATTTCAAAATAACATTGCCAGTTCACAGTTTTCAAGGATTTTCAAACACCTTATATTTGACAAAGAGGATTTGCATCGAAATATATTATGGCTGGCTTGAAGATAAAACATCAAAACATATTTAGAAAATTCGTGGAACGTCTATGACGTGAAAACCTATTTATTGTCCTTTTTTCGAACGAAAGTAAGGCATTAAAATTTAAAATATGTGGTGAGTTTATGAAGTCGTTATTTGTTATTATTAATATTAATATTGCTAACATTAATAGCATTAATATTGATGAGGTGTACACAATTGTTTGACGGTTGGTGCAAGTCGTGATCTAAATTCAAATTGTGTTCACTTAGTATTAGTTTTCTGATTAAATAATTGTGGGGCGATTTTCACGTCATAGACGCACGAGATCTTTTAAATATTAACTTCAAGTCAGTTCTCATGAAAAAATTTAAAATAAAGACGAAATCTAGGTCAAGATATAAACAATTTTTAATGTTCCTTTTTTTCATTTTCTATACCAAATAATATAAGTGTTGCATATGTTACACGAATGACCCGGTCTGAGCCGGGTTGACATGCTACTATATACATGTATATATATATATATATATATATATATATATATATATATATATATATGTGTGTGTATATACATATATGTATGTTCATGAATTAAAATGTGGCACGCGTCTGCGGATGAAATGTCAGAAATTGACAAGCTAAACGGGAATTGTTTCAATATTTCTCACAAATATAAACAGACCTTGTTATTGTTCCTATTTACAATGCCTCCCCACGGGACAGAGTTAGACACCAGGGTCGTTTTTTAACGTGGAGAAAAGGAACAAAAATAAAAATTGTCTCAGTCGTGAAGGATTTCTCCTCCACTGACAGAGAACAAGAAATTAAAGTGCAGCATCTGAAGAAAAGGAATCTGGTTACGGGGATGTTTTGAAAAGATTGACAGGAAAAATTCACAGAAGGAAAAAGATTGCAGTTGGAGATTTGATTGTCAACCAAGTAGACGCCACGATAATTCTCTCTGTCGCTCTCCCACTCTCTCTCTCTCTCTCTCTCTCTCTCTCTCTCTCTCTCTCTCTCTCTCTATCTATCTATCTACCATAAGCAAGCACAACAGGAGAAATAAAAAACGGACTGTTGCTTACACCAATGGTTGTTGTGTTTCCAATTCTTAGAAAAAGGGTTTATAATATAACACATAGTTCTTATAAGATGACTGATGTAATATATTGTTGTTGTTGTCTTAGTAAGAAAGTCTTTGAGTGTTCGTGTTGTGGATATAGAGGCAGTTCTGTATATATAAAAAGACAGGATACATGTTAATACAAGAGTACCGAGAACAGGCAATACACTACGAGAGGAAGATATTTAGATATATTGATAGATAGACCGAGAGATAATGCGTTAGATATATTGATAGATAGACCGAGAGATAATGCGTGTGTGAATGGGGGTGTTTCTATAAAATTGAAAAATATTTCTTTACCTATTCTTGAGATGATGATTTTCATAAAGTTCTTATAATATAAATTGACAATACCTTTTCTGTTGAATAACATAACACGAAGACGCAGATACAAAAAGATGAAGTTCTTTGTTTATTCCATTTCGACCGGTCAATTGCTTTGCATCAAGGAATTCAAGTCTCTACATGATTCTTTCTTCTCCCCTCCGCTTCCAAGGTTTTATGTCAGCTCTATCTCTGACTCCTCTTCTCTCTTTCTCCCCTCTGACTGACTGACTGAGTACCCGACTGACTGATCAAAGCTCTCTATATAGAGACCCATGACGTCATTACATGACCAACACGTGCATATTAAACACATGACATAACATGCCTCGGTGTTTAAGCATGCATTGTTACTCACATGTTTCCCCGGTTTCTCTAACCTACTTTACAAATATGTTTAATATTTTCTATTGCTCTGATCTAGATTCCTTATTTTAATTTAATTCCATTACATTCCTTTCTCTATGAACATTTATGTGAACTAAACAATGGTAATTCTACATTCCATTTTCAATAACATTCTTATTATTTCAATAACATTATGCATTCTGTATTTATTTTAACTTATGATCGGAATTCTTAATTCCAAATCTAGCTTCGCAAGTTCGAATCCTCGACTATCCTATCTCTTATTTAATCACTTGCAAGAACAGGCGGCTGTTCTTTAACATAAGTAGAAATGGGTATTCAGCAATTCTGTATCTTTTTAATGATTTGCGAAAATATTTTCACTTATTTCACTTGTAAAGGAAAAGGTTTTAATGTTGGAAAGTAATATTATTTTTGCTTGTTTTGTTTCGATAAGCATATAAGCAATCGCTTGAGTGAAATTAATAACATGATTAAATTCTTATCCGTCAGCGATCCTATATATATATATATATATATATATATATATATATATATATATATATATATATATATATATATATATATATATATATATTGTGTTGGGACGATTAATCGGAATCGGAATCAGGAATTAGAAAAATCGAAACTTTTGGGGGTATACGAATCGGAAAAATTTGAGCATCATTTTCGATTCCAAAACGATTTCTTTATTTTTTTTTCCTGGAAATTGTAAAGAAACAAATAGATGTTCTTATTTATTTATCGGAAGAATATTTATTTATAACATTAAAGTAAGGGACACTGAACCAGAGTTTCTGGGTTAATTTAATAATTTTATGTTGCAAACAAACTAAATAATCAAGAGTTCATTTACTTTTATTGCCTTAGAAAATCTTTTGAAATATTTTAGCACCTAGGCGATAAAAGTCAATACGTTACCCCTCAGAGTTCACAGTTAAATTAGGACAAGTTTTATTTTGCATTTTTCTGGCGCCGACCTGGTCTCATGTTTTCTGGAGTGGTCATCTTTGAAATAATCCTATGTTTTATTGCATTTATTTATTTATTTTACCACAAGTGAAAATCACATGAAAATTTCATATTAATCAAAACGTGGGTAAAATACGAGATTTAAAATTAAAAGTTAAAATTTGAAATTAAAAGAAATTATAAGTACATTTTAAATCATTCCCTCAACGAGATCCTACTTTTTTAAGCGATTATGTGCGAACACACTGAAAAAGAAAACAAATAATTATTGTAGAATTTAGAGTGGGTTGAGTTGCACATATAAATTTAACCTAATTTTTTTTTACCACTAACCTCATGTCCTGCTGACTATGTCATAAAACCACTCGTAATCGTTTCATTTTTCGCATTACCGCACAAACTTAGGGTTAGTACTATAAAAAAAGCATATTTTGTATGACTATTCGCAATGACATATTAAATACGAAATTGTGATCAGAAACATTAACATGACAAATATTTTAAAACAAACAAAATTGACTATTCTGTCTGGTCCAAAAAAAGCGACAATTTTCCGTTAACTTTATATGTAAAACTGACTTTTGTTGTTTTCTCTCTTTTTTTAGGCAGTTTACACGTAATCGCATGAAAAAGGAAGAATCACATTTTGATTTTCTCGTGGATTAACATACTATGCAGAATTCTAATGATAACTTTATCTCTTTCACAACAAAATGTTATAATTGCGAATTGGCAAAAAATAAATAAGTCGCAATAATTTGTTTAAAGTTTTCAAAGTAATCACTTTTAAAAAATGTCACCGAAATCTCCTAAACAAAAGTAGAATCCTGTTTTGGGGGATTTGTTAATGGTAACTTAAGATCTTAATATACACATTTGCTACTGCTGCTGCTGCTGCTATTATTATTATTATTATTATTATTATTATTATTATTATTATTATTATTATTATCGTTGTTGTTGTTGTTGTTATTATTATTATTATTATTATTTATTATTATTATCATTATTATTATTATTATTATTATTATTAGCTCGGTGAGATTCGTTATCGCCACTTCTTTTTGTAAAGATAATGATGCCACTGAACATCTCCTTGAAGAGAAAAAAACTGGGGTATAACTTTGACAGACGCCTCAACCATCTACTGTTTATGGATGATTTGAAAATATTCGGTAGAAATGAAAAAGAAATGGAGAGACTGGTAGAACTTGTGGGGACATACTAAGAAGACATTGGGATGGAGTTTGGGATTAGTAAATGTGCGGTGCTGGTGATGAAAAGAGGAATGGAATAGTGCTGCCAAATGGAGAAATCATGAAAAAAATAGAAGATACAGGATATAAGTATTTAGGAGTGCTGGAGTGTGTAGACATCATGAACAGAGAAATGAAGGAGAAAGTCAGGAAGGAGTATCTTAGAAGAGTGAAACTAATTGCAAAGTCGAAACTGTATGGAGGAAATCTAATGAAAGCAGTGAATGCATAGGCAGTCAGTGTTTTGAGATACAGTGCTGTAATTTTAAAATGGTCTGACAAGGATTTGCATGCCATGGATATCAAAACAAGAAAATGTTTTAGCAATTTTTGTATATTTCACATTCGAAGTAGCGTAGCAAGGCTGTATCAAAAGAGGAAAGACGGTGGAAGAGGATTGAAAAGTGTAAAAGATTGTGTTAGAATCGAGATGTCGTTGAAGGAGCATGTGGTTAGAAGTGAGGAGTGGATGCTTAAGGTTGTGGCCAATGAAGTGGAGGTATGTGAGACCAAGGCTGATTATGTGAAACGTATGGATAGAGAAAGGGCAGAGGAACTGGCTAGGAAGAAAATGCACGAAAGGTTCTTTCAGGATATGCAGAAGTGGCTGATGAAAGATCATGGCAATGACTTAGAGCTGGGTATCTGGCTAAGAGTACTGAAGCTTTTGTTTGTGCAGCACAAGAGCAGGCATTAGGAACACGATTGTTCAAAAAAGTGGTTCTAGGAGAGGAAGTTGCTGCAGAATGCCGGATTTGTGGTAAGACCTCAGAGTCAATTGCGCAACCTTGCAGCAGGGTTTAGTGGACTCATGGGACTCCTGATGAAGTGAGAACAAGTGAGGATGGAAATGTAGAAGTATGGTGGGGCAAAAGTGTCATAACAACTAAGCAATTGGAACATAATCGTCCGGATTTGGTCGTCATTGACAAAGTCTCAAAGAACTGGCGGATTGTAGACTTTTGAGTACCCTGGGGCATGTGATAGAGGAGGAGAATGAGAAGTGGAGCAATTATGCTCCATTGGCCTTGGAGATAAGGCGTATACACGGGGTTAAAATACAAATGATCCCTGTCGTAGTTGGTACACTAGGAGTAATATCAAGTCGTCTGGAAGGACAATTGCAAAAACTACAAATATCCGATGTTTTAGGCGGCCTTCAGACCTCTGCAATTATAGGTACCACCAACATCCTTAGAAAAACCCTTAATCTTTGAAGCTCCTTGTTTGAAGCCGGGATTAAGGGAAATCCTCTCGAAATGAATCCCATCACTTTCAAGAAAGACGTTGATAAACGAAATCAGAATTATTATTATTATTATTATTATTATTATTATTATTATTATTATTACTATTATTATTATTATTATTGGCTCACATGGAGCTTTCACACAGGTCATCATAGGTCTGATTGAAAACGTCTCCCCAGATGTCCAGCACTCTTCAACTCCTTTGATAGTATTTGCAAATAAATTTGTGTTATTCAGAACCTCTCACCATTGATTTCTCGCTGGCAGCGGCCATTGGTCTGTACTGGAATTTGAGTGGCACTAAGCCTCCCCCAAGGTCCCAGTTCTTCTCGCGCTTGTCCAGCAAAGGTCTAGTCAGCACTCTCTCATCGGTCTTTCCCATCTCCTTGTCCCTTCTCAGCTCTTTGGTTTCATATTTTTAGGAGGCGGCGGTGATGGAGCAATGGGAGGGGATGCCTGATGGGGATGTAGATATTGTTCTCCATTCTCTGTAAAGCTTCTTCATGTTTTTCTCTGCAGCAGGTTGACTGGCTCACGCATGTGTTTCATGTGTATTGTTATGGCGAGATGAGCAATTCACCGCCGGAACTTTTTTATCCATTTATTTCCCTGGTGGAATATCTTTCTTGAATATCCTTTTATTCCGGCCACCCACCGCAGGATGTATCAACTGGCGACAAAGATGAGATACGAACTGTAAATTCATCTAAAAAAAAAAAAAACACGTGGTAACCGAGAACATTCTGAAAATTGTTGTTCACAAAGTTCACTTTTAATTGAAGAAAAAGCTTCTGAGAAAGCGAAAGACTGGTGTCTGCCACAAATTTACGCAAGTAAAAAATAATTTTTATATTATTGACGAGTTAAACTCCGTTTTTCTTTTTAAACTCCCAAAGAGTTGACGTTATATAACGCGCGTGTGTGTGTGTGTGTGTAAATTGTGACTTTCTTCATGATTAACGGACGTATATTTTGTATTTAGTTAATACGATAAAAAACCAACAAATGAACAATACTGAGGAATCTGTGTTTATTTAATAAAGAAAATTTTTAAAAGAAGTTTACTTGTGTCTGCTGAAGTAGACGATAAAAGAGTCTTTTGAAATTTTGTCATTATTTTAACGGTGATTTTTTTTTTCGAAACTTTCCTATGTGTTGATAATTTTCTGTGAAAATAAGCATCTTGTTTTTGAACAATATTTTTTTCTTCTTCTCTGTGGTATACGTTAACTTGCTATTGATACATTTAAAAAGAAAATGACATCGGAACAAATAGCGACGTTGACGAAAACGTTAACTGAGAGTTTAATCGCTCAACAAAAAGCCCAAATGGATTTTCAAAAACAAATGCTAATTAAACAAGAACGTTTCGAAACTCTTGTAATACAACAAACAACGGATAATCGCTTATTTTGTGAAACGATTTTGTCAGAAAAATCTAAGGAGGGTGCATCCAGATTTTTTTCGCTTTAAGAGTTTAAATATGACCCAGAAAAAGGTGACACTTTTCCAGCCTATTATCGTAGGTTTGAAACGATATTTACAAAACGATGCGAGAAGTGGTCGGATGAGGAAAAATATTTCCTCATATTACTCCAAAAAATGGGCACAGAAGAAAATACTGAATTCACGAATTTGATATTGCCTAAAAAACCGGAAGAGATCTCTTTTTCTGAAACGGTGAAAATTTTGTGTGTTATATTCGGTGAAAGAGATAGTCTTTTTCATACACTGTATAGGTGTTTAAATATGTCAAAAGACTAAAATGATGACATTGTCACATATACGAGCAAAATCAACGCCCAGTGTGAACTGTTTAAATTAAAGGATTTATCAGTGGGCATGTTTAAGTGCTACATATTTGTCCAGAGACTGACAGTACCGAAGAACAAGGATTTAAGGTCAAGGATATTAGCACTCATGGAGCAAGACTTTGAAATGAACTTGCAAAAAGTGACAGAAGAATGTCAAAAATTGATAAACGTAAAAAGGGACACTACGAGGATAGAGGGAAAAGTCACATCCCAAGTCCAGGTAGTAAAACAGAAGACATTTCCAAAAGATAAAGGGAAAAGTTTTGAATGTTGGAGTTGTGCGGGTCCGCACTTAAGAAAAAACTGCCCTTATAAAGACCAACGTTGTACCAAATGTGGCCTAGTGGGACACCGGGCATTCCACTGCCGAACTAAGCAAGACAAAAGACGGAAATGGAAGTCAAAGGTAAATGTGGTCTTGTCCAAAGAAGAAATAAAACAAGGAGGGAAACGGAAATTCGTTCACACACAAATAAATGGTCACTCAGTGAAGCTACTTTTAGACACAAGTAGCGACATATCAATTATCAACGAAGTGACCTGGAAGAGAATTGGTGGTCCAAAACTGAGAAAAACACAAAAAATTGCAAAAGGTGTTTCCGGAGAGCGATTAAAATTCATGGGAGAACTTAATTGCAGTGTTTCTCTTGGATCGAAAACTTTTTCCTCAAATCTTTCAGTTGTTCCAGGAATAAATTATTGCCTTTTTGGAATTGATTGGATTGTTTTGTTTGATTTATGGGAGCTACCCATAAATTCATTTTGCAATAATGTAAGAGCGTTGGAAAAGAAAAATTCCAAACAAAATGACCATTTTCTGCCAGTGTTAAAAAGTGAATTCCCCAAAGTTTTTTCAGAGGGATTAGGAGTGTGCACGAAAACTGAAGTAAATTTTGAATTTAAACAGAATGTGAAACCTGTTTTTAGACCAAAAAGAAATGTGCCTTTTTCTTCAAAAGAAGATATTGAAATTGAACTAAAAAGACTACAGAAGAATGGTGTAGTCGAAAAAGTTGACTATTCTGAGTGGGCGAGCCCCACTGTGTATGTTAAAAAGAAAAATAAGAAGATTCGGGTATGTGCCGATTTTTCTACAGGCCTTAATGACTGTCTGATGGATCATAGTTATCCACTTCCATCTCCTGAAGACATTTTTACAAAGCTGAATGGAGGTAGAATTTTCTCCAAAACCGACTTATCGGAAGCTTACCTTCAGGTAAAAGTCAGTGAAGAATGTTCTAAGTATTTGTGTATCAATACACATCTAGGACTTTTCCGACTAAAAAGACTTCCTTTTGGATTAAAAGTGGCCCCAGCACTATTTCAGCAAATAATGGATACAATGCTTGCTGATTTAGATATTGCAATCGCATATTTGGATGACATCCTTGTCAAAAGTAAAAATGTACAGGAACATAAGGAACACATTAGAGCAGTTTTCCAAAGAATTGAGGAATTTGGTTTCAAGTTAAGTGCCGAAAAATGTGAATTCTTTTTAAAACAGATAAAATATCTTGGTCAAATTATCGACAGCCAAGGCAGAAGACCGGATCCTCAGAGAACAGAAGCAATCGAGAGGATGCCAGCACCCAATAATGTTGCCCAGTTACAATCTGTTTTGGGTTTGGCTCAATATTATGCTATTTATATTCCAAACATGCATAAGTTGAGAGCACCATTGAATGATTTGTTAAAAAAAGGACAAAGGTGGATTTGGTCAAAAGAATGCCAAAATGCGTTTGAAGATATTAAGAAATGTCTGCTATCAGATTTAGCTCTAGCACATTTTGATCCACAGAAAGAATTGATTGTTGCATCAGATGCAAGTGACTACGGAGTAGGAGCAGTTCTTCTCCATAAACTTGAAGATGGATCAACAAAGCCAATAGCCCATGCATCCAGATCACTTTTGCTGGCTGAAAGAAACTATTCTCAAATTAAAAAAGAAAGCTTGGCGATTATTTATGCCATTAAAAAATTCCATAGATTTATTCATGGAAGGATGTTTACTTTGCAAACCGACCACAAACCCTTATTGACTATTTTTGGCTCTAAAAAAGGCATACCTACGCACACTGCGAACAGACTCCAACGATGGAGCATAATTCTACTAAATTATAACTTTAAAATGGAGTACATTTCATCCAAAAATATCGGACATGCAGATGGACTGTCCAGGCTCATCCAAAAGTGTGCTAACCCTTTGGAAGACACAGTAATAGCTGCATTGACAGAGAAAAAAGAACTCTCCGGATTATTGTGCAACACAATCAGAGTATTACCAGTGACTCTAGACGAAATAAATAAGGCAGCAGAAAAGGATGATTATATTGTAAAAATGAAAAGGTTGGTGCAACTAAATGGAAAATCAAAGAAAGACCCTAAAATTTTACCATTTTCCATTTGTGCTCAAACCTTGATGTACGCAGACAGAGTCGTCATACCGGCTACGCTTCAGAGAAGAATTTTAAAAGAATTTCATAGTGGTCATCCAGGCATGTCGAGAATGAAAGCTTTAATGCGTGGATATACGTATTGGCCTAGGATGGACCAGGACATTGAAAAACTCGTAAGAGAGTGTCAAGGGTGTCAGCTAGCAGCAAAGGCACCACCTGTGCAGATACAACCGTGGCCAAAGACTGATACACCATGGACTCGGTTACATATCGATTATGCAGGTCCTTTAAATGGACAGTATTTCTTAGTGGTCGTCGACAGTTTCACAAAATGGCCAGAAGTGTTTAAATACAAACATCCTACTTCGATGAGTACAATAGATATACTAAGAGTTCTCTTCAGTCGTTTTGGAGTGCCTTAAACTATTGTCAGCGACAACGGCACCCAATTTACCAGCAAAGAATTTGAAGAATTCTGCAAGGCTCTAGCCATTGAACATTTAACAACGGCAATCTACCACTCAAGGTCAAATGGCCTAGCAGAGAGGTTCGTCGATACATTCAAAAGAGCCTTGAAGACAAACCAAGGCATGGACACTGACGAGAAGAGTCTTGAACAATTTTATCGGTGTACAGGATAACTCCGAACCCAAACACTGATACCGGTTCGTCACCAGCCGAACTGATGTTTGCACGGAAAATCAGATCTGTATTTGACACAATTTTACCAAGTGCAACCAGAGTAACAACAACAAAAGAAAATTTTCCAACAAGGTTTTACAAACCTGGTGACAGAATATTCTTCCTGAATTACAGGAGTGGAAAAAATTTTGGGGAGGAGGGGATTATCATGAAAAGAATCGGACACATGCTATATTCTGTAAGAAGTAATAAATTTGACTGTCGCAGGCATATAAATCAGCTAAGACCTCGACACACTGATGACTACAAACAGGCAGAAGAAAATGACCTGCCCCTAGAGGTTTTGTATTATTCTTTTAATATTCCCCAACCCTTAACAGAACTTACTCCAGATTTGAGAATTCCAGCTTCTCCACCAACTCCACACACTCAAACGATATTGAGGAGAAAAAGTACAAGGGTGAAAAGAAAAGTTAACCGGCTGAGCCCCAAGCCAAAAAGCAAACGATATTAAGCCAAATTCTCTTGGGAGAAATTGTCTTGGGGGGGGTGTTATGGCGAGATGAGCAATTCACCGCCGGAACTTTTTATCGAAAGAACGTGATCACCAGTCACCGGTTGTGAGAGCCTTCCCTGGGTGGGAACACTTAAAAACGTAACATGCTGTCTCTGTAAATATTCTCAATAAACTTCTCTATTTCTTTATTACTTCAGAACCTCTTTATCCGTTTATTTCCCTGGTGGAATACCTTTCTTGAATATACTTTTATTACGGCCAACCACCGCAGGATATTCCATGTATTATTCTCCGCATTCTAGAGTTTTCCTTAATATTTCAGCCGTTTTCCTTATCGTTAATCGCTATATCTTTCCAGCCATTTATTTGGTTCCAATTTCTCTCATCCTTTTTTCAAAGTTTTCGGGATTGTTCCTAGTGCTCCGACTATTATAGGTATTATTTTGATCCAAAACCCTTTTAACTCTCTGGCTAGCTCTGTGTATTTTCTCCGTTTCTCCTTTTCTTTCATACTCACCCTGTGGTCAGCTACGATTTAACAGGATTTTTCTTTCTTGTTAATTATTACGACATCTGGTCTTCTTGTTGGATGGGTTTGTCCATCTGTATGCCCATGTCCCATAGAATTTTATGGTTCTCGTTTTCGAGTACTGTTGTGGGTTTATGCTTGTACCATTGGTATGTGCATTCAAAATGCAGTTGTTTGCATAATTTCCAGTGCACTGCCCTCCCCAATTGGTCGCACCTGTATTCTCTTTGGGTCAGTTTGCTGCATTCACTTACTATATGGTTTATGGTTTTGTCTCTTTGTCCACAGTCTGCATTTGCTGTTTTCTTGTGTTTTATCGATCTTTGCTTTGATATGGTTGGTTCTTATCGAGTTATCTTGTGCTGCAATTATTAGAGATTCAGTTTCTCGGTTTTTGCATGTCCTTTTTGCATCCATGTCCAAGTGTTTTCGTTCTTCTCATCTTTTGTCATTCTTATGAATCTTCCATGTAGTTGTTTCTTATGCCATTTTCTTTTCTTGTTTTGTCATTTGTTTCTCTGTTTTCTGGAGGGGGTGTCAGTGTGTCTCGCTACCATAATTATTCTTTCAGTATTTTGCATTATGTATTTTTCTAGTTCTTTTTTGTGTCATTCACACAGTCTTCTATGCAGACCAGTCCTCTCCCGCCGTCTTTCCTTTTCACGTAGAGTCTGTCAATATCGTCCTTTGGGTTTAGTGCATTGTGCATGGTCATGAGTTTCCTGGTCTTCTGATCGAGCTGTCTCAGTTCTTCATTTGTCCATTTGTCCAAACGGTCCAAACTATCTTGTTGTATAGCCGGGTGTTCATATTAAGGAGACATCTATCGGGTACATTTTAAAGAGAGGCGGGGACATGTAATACACGATGAGAGGGGGATAGAAGAGAGAGGAGGACATGTAATACACGATGAGAGGGGGATAGAAGAGGGAGGAGGACATGTAATACACGATGAGAGGGGGATAGAAGAGAGAGGAGGACATGTAATACACGATGAGAGGGGGATAGAAGAGAGAGGAGGACATGTAATACACGATGAGAGGGGGATAGAAGAGAGAGGAGGACATGTAATACACGATGAGAGGGGGATAGAAGAGAGAGGAGGACATATAATACACGATGAGAGGGGGATAGAAGAGAGAGGAGGACATATAATACACGATGAGAGGGGGACAGAAGAGAGAGGAGGACATTTATACATTTTACAGTCTGTAGTTCTCATAACACATATTTAGAGAGGAGGGTTTTCAGTTCTTATAACACAGGAGGAGAGGGGACACATTA
>NC_136520.1:23065520-23155520 GCF_053919585.1 Euprymna scolopes
ATTTCAATATCTCCCATTCTATTTCCAAACTTTTTCAGTATCGTTCCTAACGCTCCTGCTATTAGGTTGATGCAAAAACAATATCGTTTTCTCACATATGTTAATTTTATACATTATTTCTGAATTAATTCATTGATATATATATATAGTCAGGTTATATATCATGTTGCAGTGCGTTTTTCGCTCTATTGCATTGCGTTATTCGTTACCGTTCTCTATTTCTTCATTCATTTTTTGCATGTTTTTCGAAAGCATGGATAAAATGAAATTCGCCCGATCAATTACAAGGAAAACATTTGAGAAAAATATACGTGGAAATTACCGGAGGGGGGGGGGTATGTAATAATTTGCAAATTTACAATTAAAAAAAAAAGAAAGAAACAACACATCGTTAATTAAATATTTATAAATTTTAAAGGAATCGGCATCGGAATCGAAAATTTCGAACAGAATCGATAATTGGATCGGAATTGAGGAAAAATTTTGGAATCGTCCCATCAATTTAATTTTTAATAACAAGATTTTTAAGGGCAGACATGTAATGATATTCATGATTAAAATTATGAAAATAAATTGAAAATGGGAGGTCAGCTGACTTGTTGACTCTTCTAGTGTTGGAATGCGTATGTTTTTTTATAAAGGCGATAGAAACACTCAAGTAAAAATATACGTTTAAAATATAGTGTATTAACGGGAGAAAACGAGGAGATATTATATATCTTAAATAAAGCTACGTGCCCATACTGATCAAGGCTCGAATGCCATTTGAGGATAAGGGTTAATGAGTGTTCGGTAGTCATCGAGACAACAGAGTAGCAAATCATTTGTAGCAATTTGGTATAATTTGATTAGGAAGCCGGTTCAGTAAGAACTGGTGACGACCATATTGTAGTAAGCTGGCCAGTTGGTTGATGATAGAAAGAGAGAAGCTTGCTTTTAGATAGATTAAAATGAACCAACCGCTTTTTTCCCTATTACACCACGCTTAAGAGAGCGGATCAGAGAAAGAGTTTGGTCATTTTCGGCCTTTCAGATGCTGCCGTAGATGCTGCATAAATATCTACGAATGATCTATAAATGTGATTAGGGAGATCGTTGATACAGATCAGGAAGAGAGTTGGGCTCAAGAGGAGGCCCTGATGAACACGAACGTTGATACTGTGAGTTTCTGATTTCTGCACATCAACCTATCAGATAAAGAGAGGATTTAATAATTGAAAGAAGATTGCCAGCATTTTTTTCTAGCTGGAAATCTTGTGAAGACCTTTATGCCATACCCTATCCAAAGTGTTTCATATATCAACAGGTATTGCTCTATACACGAAGCCCCTATGAAGATATTCGCTAATCCTATGTGATATTACAGTTAGCACATCAGCTGTTGATCTAGCAAAGCGGAAATTATATTGCATGTCACTGAAAAACCGCTCAGCTGACCACCTGTTTTTCATACATTTAATAATGAATATCAAAACACGTCTTCCTTTCATAATATATAAATTTTGTATCCCACAAAAAATAAATATTTTAAGTCACAGTACAGTCCACGTTTAATCAAGAAATTCTTTTGATTAAAAACAACACAAGAAAACATTTCTGCATTCTTGTACTGGTAATAATGCATGTCTACCGTTTATTTCATTTCAAATAAAAACGGCGAACAGGACAAAAAAAAACATGCATTTATCCATAATTTCTTAGATAAATTAGCCTTAAATCTTAATATAAAAATAAATATGTACAATTATGGAGAGAAATAATGATTATATTTTCCGATTGTGATAAAATTTGTTTTAAACAGTATGTTGCAAAATTTCGGCAAATCTATCCTCTTAGAAGTTGTCTCCTGCCGAAGTGTAAGCACATGACCAGAATTTGAGATTGTGTATTTAGTGTTAAGCGAGAAAAGGTATTTTCGGAATTTGAAATTCTCACTCAGAAACAGTGAAACTCTCACCTGTTTCTGACACTAAAAGAACATGGAAGTTTAAATGACTTTGCTAAGAGTTACGCAAGTACGCCAATATCCCATTCAAAGTTTAAATGGCATAAGGAACATTTTAGTGTCATTAAAACTCTATGACAAAATAAAGCTGTAATAACTAAACCAGTTCAGTATTGGTTGTGTTAAATCATGGGGATTATGTCGACAAAATCTCAATCATATTGAATGAGGCAGAAAAATTTGTAAAATTGGGCTCTGTCGAACTTCATGGTGCAACAGATTTTTTCAAAACCAAATTCCAAAAACAATTTGTCAAATGAGTGAAAAGTGGAATACTTTCTTCGAATATAACTTGGGAGATTAGACTGTCAGGTTCTATCCGCTTAAAAACTACCGAAAAACTTATAAGGCAGATATCTTTTAAGGTTCATTCTTTCTATGGAAGGGTCATCCACACAAAATAGGTCACAAAATGGATCTTGGTACTTGTGCAGAATTTTACCCAGTCGTAACTCATGCGCTACAAAAAAAAAAACATTTCTTCGTTTCTTTTTCTCTATTACTTCTCTTCTCTGCCCTGTACTAAGCAAGTCTTCGACCTATACCATAAATCCCAAAACTCCCTCATGAAAAGTCTTCAGAAAAAATACACGATTAAACTCTGGGCCTTGGTAAGTGGTAATGCCTATGTAAAAAATAAAAGCACCTAAATCTGACCCCCAAGATCGCCATGGACATGGAATATGTGCCTACATTAAAGATGGTTTTCCTTGTGGTAGGGACATCTCCAGAGAAGATCCTAAATTACCCTTTATATGTTTCCAGGTTGCACTAACTCACACTACTGCGTTTATATTTGCCCGCTATCGCCCCCACAACAGCGGACTTACTATCTTTAAGAGCATATCTGAGAAAACTGACCACATCCTGTCTGCTCAACCTTCGGCTAATATTCACATCTGTGAAGACTTCAATGTTCACAATGTGGAATGGTTAACGTACTCAAGCAAGACAGATGATGAGGGGAAGTTCTGTCACGATTTCTCCATTGCTTAGATTGCTCTTAGATTGTTCACGAACCCACCCGTGTGGCCGACACTGACGGACAGTATGCACGTCTACTAGACCTTTTTCTCACAACTTGCCCTGAGCTATGTTCATCATCCGTTCTGTCTTCAGTGGGATCTTCCGACCACTTTGTTGTATCAGTTAAGATAAAAACGAAATGCAATAAGTCCTCAAACTTACATCTCCATCGTACAGTATATCGATACTCTATAGCTGACTGGAATAGCTTCCGTACATTTATGTCAAGTCTACCTCTGCATCCATGTTTTAAAAGCATGTGTCTATAGTACCAGACCTGACGGAAAAAATTCCAGCAAAACCCAACAGCCAACCGTGACTCTCTCCGGAATGTACTGCTGCCATTGCGCACAGAGAGCACTTTTTCCGTTGCTTCTAACGTAATAGATATACTAAAATTAAAGCCGCTTTCAGGACTGCCAGTAACCATTGTAAACGAGTAATGAAGAATGCGAGAGAGTTGTATGCTAAGTCGTCAAGTCCAAAGTAGGTGAGCAGTATCTTGGTTCCCACCAGTTTTGGCAAATTGCAAACAGGATACTGAACAGAAGCTTGTGCCAGCTATCATCAATGGACCTGGGGTAATATCGTCAGTATGAAAGCCAAACGTTTTGCCAAGGACTTTGCAGCTAATTCTACAATATGCGACTAAGCCCTCCCCCCTGTATTTCCTTTGTTATCTGAAAACACGCTATGCGACATAAAAATATCTGTGCTTGATGTTGCCAAGCTAATAAAAAAAAACCTTGATCCCAGTAAAGCAACTAGCCCTGACAGGATTCGAATTATAGTGCTCAAAAAGCTTTAACCAGAACCAACTCTCATACTTACAAAGCTATTTAAGCGTTGTCTTTATGAGGAATTGCTTCCCAACACCTTGGAAAATCTCATCAGTATGCCCTGTATTTAAGAATTCAGGTGATCGCTCACCTCCCTCTCAGTACAGGCCAATAAGTTTCCTGTGCATCATAAGTTGCTGGAATCTGTGTTAAATAGAGAAGTAATCAACCATCTCAGCAAAAATAACCTTCTTAGTGATACTCAATATGGTTTCCGTTCTGCTAGATCTACAGTTGTTGTGGTTACGGTTATATCTCATAGGATTTGCGAATCTCTCAACGGAGGCTTCCTCTCTAGGGCAATTGCTCTTAACATATTAAATGCCTTGGATAGGGTATGGCAGAAAGGTATAATTAATAAGATCTCCAGCTATGGTATAGCTGGAAATATCTTCTCAATTATTTAATAATTTCTCTCTTATAGGTTCATAAGTGTAGTGGTTGATGAGAAGAAATCAGAAGCTCACAGTATTAATGCTGGAGTCGCTCAGGGTTCCATCCTGGGTCCAACTCTCTTCCTGATCTACATCAATGATCTTTCAAATCACATCCTTAGATCATTCGCAGATATTTATGCTGACGACACTCCTATCTATATCAGCACTTCAAAGGCCGTAAACGACCAAGTTCTCTCTGATCTTGGTGCAATGGGGAAAGAGGTGGCTGGTTACTTTTAATGCATCAAAAACCAAGTTCCTATCTTTACATCATTACCGCTCTGATCCCCTGGCATCAAATGAAATGAATGGCTTTCATCTTAGTGAAGCTCCATGTTTTGACAAGCTTCTGAGTGGGCCCTTTACTCCTGATCTGTTGCCAAGGTCGCTGAAAAACTGGTGGGATGCTTCTATCGATCCAGTAAATATCTTATTGCTGATGCAATTCTCTACCTATATAAGAACCAGGTACGTCCAAGGATGGAGTATTGTTTCCACATCTAGGCAAGAGCTGCTAGAAATACTTATTCTTCCTTGACAGAGTTCAAAATAAATTTCATAGGGATGTCCTTTTCTCTTTCCTGCAACCTCTTTCCCACAGAAGAGACGTTGCGAGTTTATCTCTGCTTTATGGTTTTTTTCATGGTCAGTGCTCGTCTATGGTACCCCCTCGCCAAATTTTCATGAGAAACACTCGTCTAATTGAAACCACTATTAATAATTTCCCCACCTCTTTAATCTGTACCTAAACCTAAACGTAGATTCCATGAACAAAGCTTCTTTCTTAGAACTGCACGTCTATGGCACTCTTCTGTTTGCCTGCTTTCCTAGCTGACTACTATATGGCCGTCTTCAAGTCCGACGTAAACAAATTCTTGATGAGCTGGCTTTTTTTACACAGAAATCACCACTTATCAAGGCCCGAAGGTCACTCGAGGATAAGGGTTAATGGGTATACATTAATAAATGTGATTATAGCGTAGTAAGCATAGGTAGTGGAATTTTTTTTAATTGGATTACTTGAGGGGGGAGGTTCATCAGAACTTGTCTACATTGGACTTGAAGACAATCAGATTGTAATCAGCTGGAAAGCAGGCAATCGGAAGAGAGTTCCACAGGCGTGCAGTTCTAAGAAAGAAACTTTGTTCAGGGAATCTACATTTAGGTTTAGGCACAAATAAAGAGGGGGAAATTATTGATAGTGGTTTTGGCTAGACGAGTGTTTTTCGTGAAAGTTTTACGAGGAGGGACCATAGATTGAAGCTCAGACAAGCACTTGTCATGAAAATAACGATAAAGCAAAGACTGGCCTACAAGTCTCTTCTGTGGGAAAAAGGTTGCAGGGAAGAGAAAAGGGCGCACCCCACTAAGCTACGAAGTCTATTTTGAACTCTGTCAAGGAAGGATAAGCTGCTTTCTAGCAGCACCTGCCCAGATATGGCAACAGTACTCCATCGTTGGCCGTACCTGGCTTTTACATAGGTAGAGAATTGCATCAGGAGTGACATATCTACTGGAGCGATAGAAGGATCCCAACATTTTTCCAGTTACCTTTACAATTGATTTGATATATGGTCAGAAGTAAAGGTCAAGCCAAGAAGATTGTCAAAACATGAGGCCTCCCCAAGACGAGAGCCATTCATTTCAATTGATGCCAGATTGGCGTCAGAGCGTAGATGATGTAGAGATAGAAGCTTGGTTTTCGATGCATTAAAAGTAACCAGCCACCTCTTTCCCCATTGTACCACATGCTCAAGATCAGAGAGGAGAGAATCAGAGAGAACTTGGTCGTCTACGGTCTTTGACGTGCTATTATAGATAGGAGTGTCATCAGCATAAATGTCTATGAATGATGTAAGGATGTGATTTGGAAAATCATTAATGTATATCAGGAAGACAGTTGGACCCAGGATGGACCCAGGATGGACCCCCGAGGAACTCCAGCATAAATACTGATAGTTTGGATTTCTGTCCATCAATCACTATTCTTATGAACTTATCAGAGAGAATGATTTAATAATTGAGAAGACATTTCCAGCTATACCATAGCTGGAGATCTTGTGAAGTAGACTTTTATGCCATACCTTGGCCTTTGATATGTCAAGAGCAATAACCCTAGAGAGGAAGCCTCCATCGAGAGATTCGTAAATCCTATATGCACGTCAGCTGTAGATCTAGCAGAACGGAAACCATATTGCACGTCACTAAGAAGGTTGTTTTCTGCTGAGATGGTTGACTATTTCTCTATTTAACACATATTCCAGCAGCTTACTCATGATGCACAGGAAACTTATTGGTCTGTACTGAGAGGAAGATGAGCGATCACCTGAATTCTTAAATACAGGGCATACTGATGAGATTTTCCAAGTGTTGGGACGCATTTCTCTTTAGAACAACGCTTTAAGAACTTTGTAAATATGGGCGGTAGTTCTGGGTGACGCTTTTTGAGCACTATAATTCGAATCCCGTCAAGGCCAGTTGCTTTACTGGAATGAAAGCTTTTGTATTAGCTTGGCAACATCATGTACAGATATTTGTATGTCGCATAGCATGTTTTCAGATGCACAAGGAAACACGAGGGTTGGCGGCCTTGGTCGCATAGGGTAGAATTAGCTGCAAAGATTTTGGCAAATGGTTTGGCTTTGTCTGGGCCATTGATGATAGTTGGGATAGAGCATACACTTATGTTCAGGATTCTGTTTGATATTTGCCAAAACTGATGGGCCCCTAGCCGCTGCTCAGCTACTTTGGACGTGAGAGACTGAGCGTACTTCTCTCTCGCATTCTTTATTACTTTTAAAGAGGTTACTGGCGGACCTGAAGGCGGTTTTAGTCTCAGTACATCTATTACGTTGGAAGTAATGGAAAAAGTGATCTCTGTGTGCAATGGCAGCAGCACATATTGGAGAGAACCACGGCTGGCTGTTTGGTTTTTGCTGGAACTTTTTCGAGGGTTTGAAACGATCTATACCAACAATTAACCATTCCGGCAGGTCTCATACTATAGAGGACACAACCTTTTTAATCATGGGACGCAGAAGTAGATCTGATATAAATATGCGGAAGCTATCCTAGTCAGCCATGGAGTATTGATATATTGTACGATGGAGAGGTACATCTGAGGACTTATTACATTTCGTTTTCATCTTAACTGATACAACAAAGTGGTCGGGAGATCCCAGTGGAGACAGAAGGGAAGATGAACATCAGTGCAAGTTGTGAGAAAAACGTCTTTAGGGTTGTCATGCTTTTGGGGCTCAACCTAAGAAAATAAATAATTCCATACAAGCTTCTGAAATGAACACGACAACTTCATAAAATGTAACACAGAGCAAGTTTATTAAGGAGAATGTGATATGTTCCTGGTCAAAGGTTACCTGATGCTATCGCGGTAGTTATTCCCAGTGGAATTGTCAATACCGGTAGGCATAACACCGAGGCGGAGAGAGCGCAGAAAAGGGTCCATTCCGTTTGGTGTCTCTCTCAGTAAGGTCGAGTTGTTATTCTTCAAACCGGATGCTGGCCGATTTCCTTAGGGATATAAAGGATCAATGCGCCGTGACCCTGATTGGTCAATATGCACAGGGGAGAGGCATTGATTCATGAAAGAAAAAGTTCCATTTGTTTCTGCTACAGGTCTAGAAGACTTGCATACTAGCCATCAGTGTCGGGGACACGGATGGGTTCATGAACAATCTGAGTGAGGTCATAAGAAATGGAGAAATCGTGATAGAACCTCCCCTCGTTATCGGTCTTGTTTGAGTGCGTTAACCATTCCACATTGTGAACATAATTTTCTCTACTAACGATTCCTATTATACTGTCTCATTGACTATTGTACACTCTTTAACCCTTATCCTCGAGTAGCATCTGGGCCTTGATGTAGTGATTCGTATGTAAAAAAACCTGATGTTCTGAGCAAAGCTGAGAGGATGTTACCATCCGCTCGGCTTTGCTCAGAACATGACGTCATACGCTCGGGTTTTATTGCAATCTTACGTTAAGACGCCGATCAATGCGCGGCAAAGGGGCAGACGATCTTTGGGGAAAATATTGGAGAGAAAAATCAACGGAACCAGCCGAGCACTCCTTGACATCTTTTCGAGTTTGTGTGGAAAGAGAAATTTGGTAATGATCCATTTGTCTTTATCTAAAACCATATATCGGAAAGCTACCGATTGGGTTGGCAAAGTGTCTTCCACATCCGCTGTCGTTTCTCATTCCACTTTAACATCGTGTAATACGATCGTAGAAAAGAAAATTCTAAGAGAATATCTCGGCTGTCTTAATTTAATTAAACAAAAACGGTTGCCCAGCCCCACCCTACAGGAAAAAATATTCAAGAAAAGAAAAAATAACAAAAAAGTTTACTTCTTTACATTAGTTACAAAATTAACAAAAATCTGCAAAAATACTACATGAAATACACATAAAAATATGCTTTATTTTTTAAACATTTGATTACAAAAATATGAAAAACACACAAAAAAATGGTTAAAAAAAGAAAAATGTAATTTACTTGTTTATTTATTTTTTACTAAAAAAAGATTGCTATAAAAATAAAACAAAAATTGTCGTTATTTCTTTTTATTTTTGTTATATTTTTTATTTATTTTTCTGGTGATTTTATTATTTTTAAATGTTTTCTTCGGTATTTTTCTTAAGTAGTGTCGTTACGCTTAGATAATCGGCGCCAATCGGCAAAAGCCGGCATTGTTGCAAGAAAGCCGAGCGCAGTTAGTTGCGTCTGATTCAAATTCTGTACAAGTACCTGGATCTTTAATATTTTCAACCAGTAGGAGGGCATTATAGTAACTACTGTGTGAACAATTTGTTTCATTTTACGAATTGTATTCAAAATTGTAATGTGTCCGTATGGTCTTAGTTATCCATTTACTTTTGTTCCTGTTTTAGAGACGATCTGTGCTGATTTTTTATATCACAAATAGTTATCACTTTGTCTCATATTTTTTGAGTTGATGAAATTTGGTACTACATCTATGGAATTTAGTTTTAACAATATATTATATTTATTTAACAATATATTATATTTATTTAACAATATATTATATTTATTTAACAATTTATTATATTTATTTAACAATTTATTATATTTATTTAACAATATATTATATTTATTTAACAATTTATTATATTTATTTAACAATTTATTATATTTATTTAACAATATATTATATTTATTTAACAATTTATTATATTTATTTAACAATTTATTATATTTATTGAATAATATATTATATTTATTTAACAATATATTATATTTATTTAACAATTTATTATATATATTTAACAATATATTATATTTATTTAACAATATATTATATTTATTTAACAATTTATTATATTTATTTAACAATATATTATATTTATTTAACAATATATTATATTTATTTAACAATTTATTATATTTATTTAACAATTTATTATATTTATTTAACAATTTATTATATTTATTTAACAATATATTATATTTATTTAACAATATATTATATTTATTTAACAATATATTATATTTATTTAACAATATATTATATTTATTTAACAATATATTATATTTATTTAACAATTTATTATATTTATTTAACAATTTATTATATTTATTTAACAATATATTATATTTATTTAACAATATATTATATTTATTTAACAATATATTATATTTATTTAACAATTTATTATATTTATTTAACAATATATTATATTTATTTAACAATATATTATATTTATTCAACAATTTATTATATTTATTTAACAATATATTATATTTATTTAACAATATATTATATTAATTTAACAATATATTATATTTATTTAACAATATATTATATTTATTTAGCAATATATTATATTTATTTAACAATATATTATATTTATTTAACAATTTATTATATTTATTTAACAATTTATTATATTTATTTAACAATATATTATATTTATTTAACAATACATTATATTTATTTAACAATTTATTATATTTATTTAACAATATATTATATTTATTTAACAATTTATTATATTTATTTAACAATATATTTATTTTACAATATATTATATTTATTTAACAATTTATTATATTTATTTAACAATGTATTATATAAGCAAATGGATTGGGTATCCATCGGCTCAGTTCTGGGACCAACAATGGGGGACATTTTTGTGAGTTTCTCTCGGAAACCATTATTATCTGGATACATTAAACCGTTAGTTTACTTTCGATATGTAAATGACACATTTTGCCTGTTGATGAAACGGAGGAAATAATTTTGTTGTTGATGAATAATAAGCAGGTCTTGTGCTACGAACTTCAGCATTGACTCATTTACAATTTTGAGTCGTGCTCATTCAGACTTGAATCTAAAGATCTTGGAAACCATTCCTGACTTTTTGAATAGACCTTCTCTTTCTAAACAAAAGGGATCTTTCTTACATTTGAACTTGATTAGCTTCTAAGAGATTCTATCATAGTATATAAATCACGAGTAGCTTTATTTTAGTTATACAGTGTCTCCCCGTTTTTTGTCTCAATTAATGCACTATATTTTAAACGTATATTTCTCCTTGTGGGTTTCTTATAAATAAATAAAAAAAATCCCTCGATACAGCTCTGACTGAAGGCGAAACCGGTTAGCTGACCTCTTATTTTGTTTCATACTTTCAATCATGAATATTAAAACATAAATAATAATAATAATAATTACAATACATAAATGTTGTACACCACAAAAATACTTTCCAATAACGTGGCTTGAAATACCAATCGTGGTACACTGTGCTCGCCACTTTAGGTATTTCTGTATCACTTAATTTCAACACCTCAATCATCTAAAACAG
The DNA here is from genome assembly GCF_053919585.1 of Euprymna scolopes. Lineage (NCBI taxonomy): Eukaryota > Metazoa > Mollusca > Cephalopoda > Sepiida > Sepiolidae > Euprymna > Euprymna scolopes. Next base: position 23,076,680 of record NC_136520.1, read on the forward strand.
CGCTCACGACTTCTATTAGACATCTTTTATGGAAGGCAAAACACGATACGCATAATAACTGTTGTTCTGGCTTTCACACCCTAACCAGAGACATTGTATGGCGACGATAAGTTAAGGGAAACTTATTCAGATTCAGACTCATCACGCCGGTAAAAAAAGCTGATGACATGTCACCAGCAATATCTATTAGACTAGATCCAAAGTTGGAATTTTTTATTTTGTACCACAAATTGTGCATCCCCCTGTATACATTTATTATATTTTATTCTGGTTCTTATATTTGATTTTCTCTATTTCGTGTCTTTTATTGAACTTAGTTTCGTTTGGGTTTATACAAAACTCCCTTTAATTTGAATAAAAGGACAATGCTAGCTCCCTTGTAATGACGTCATTGGTCCCAGAGTGAAAGTCGTGCTCTTTTAGATTCCGGCGGCGAGGAGATTAGACGTGTTTCATCGCATGTCGTAAATGAAGATTTCTCCGAGCCTTTCCTTCAAAGAAGTATAACCCGGCAAAAGAACAACCGGTTGCAACGAGGCCAACTTCTGCAAAGTTAATTTACGCGGCAACGGTATGTGTATATTTTGAAGGAGAGTAATTTCAAAGACGTTAAATTGAGAAAAAATGCACATGTGCTGTCTGCCATCAGCTTTGTGAGTACGTCCCTTAAAATATATTGTATTTGAGAGAGTGATGAGGAAGTACCCTTATTTGAATTTTTTAATACTGCATTCGACATTTTCAATATGAGAACCAGTGTTTCCTTTTTAGGGGGGGTCGTATTATATTTTGTTACCTGGCGTTCTCTGGTGTTTGTATTTAATGCCTTAATAATAAAGGGGAAAATTTGCAACTTCTTGTAAATAAAATCTCTTCTTCGTTTTAAAACAAAACCTTTCTATTAATTTCTTATTTTAAGACCTTTATTTTAATTTTTTCTTTTCTTTTTATTTCATCCTTTTATTTTTTTCTACAGGCTAGTAGTTTCGCGTTGAATTTTTCTGAAAGAGAATAAATTTCCGACACCAAATCTCCTTTAAATCTCCTTTAACAGCGTTTGCGTTGTTTTCTGCTGTAATCGTTTCCAAGAAATATTTTGTAATAAAGAAGATATTGAGAGGAAAGCTCGGTAGTCAACCGCGACAAAGATTCCTGTAGTAACATGTTTTACCTGTGGCCGTAAATAAACCGATTTCGACATAATGGATCGCGAACATTGAATTCATAGCTGGCGGTGATTTCGCCGACTAAGTAAATTTAGTTGGTAATAATTTGAGGCGCCCGAATATTGTGTTAAACTTACGCAAAATTTAATTAAATGCCCAAATGCTCAACTTGCAATGGCTATTTTAACGAATCAGATTGTATCAATGACGGAGTAGGGAAGCTGTAAAACTTTCTAACTAAAACAATTTTGTTTCGATTATTCTACATTTTCAATTGTCCGCTCTTACCGGCGTTAAATCAATTTTGTACCCGATATTACCCACTTTAAACCACTTATTTGTACCAAAATTGACATTCTTCCATAGTCGATAGTAATTTTGATTCGTATCAATAGAACTATGTTCGCACCGAATGACCGCGGTGTGAGGCAAAGCAGGAGTTATTAAATTTGTGCGTATTTTCACAAATCTCAATTAATTATTTTCAAAACCATTCCTTACGGTGATACTAATGTCCCTAAATATAACCCTAACTTCACTTTAACTCGGAGCTACTCCGACAGTGTTAGAAGAAAAAAGATGTTAACTACTGTAAAACGTTAGAACTGCCCTGATTATTATGCGTTAAATTTTATACGAAACTAAGCCTCAAAATAAAAAAATTATAAAATAATAGCATAAAAAATTGAAGTCGTGGGGATTCGGCCAAAAAAACATCTTCGTTATGGTCTTCTTTCATGTAAAATAATAAAGTAACACCGTTGTAATAGGCTATATAAAATTTAAAAAAAAATACAAAAAAAAAATAAAAAGATAAAAGAATTGTTTCAGTTAAGAAAGTTCAAATGTGCCAAAAGTGATGTCTGTTGTGTACGCCGTTAGATCGTCCTTGATGTGTTGTACTGTATTTTTTATAGAGGGTGGGGCAAAATTTTCTCAGATATATGTATGGGAAGTTGGGCCCTACTTTTTATAAAAAAGACAGTACAAAACACCCGAAGGCTTTTTCAAACTAAGTACTGACACTATATAGACGTTGCTTTTTCAAATAAATTAGAACAAATAATGAAAAAAATAATTTTTCAAAATCACATACAACGAAGTTTGATTATTTATATCGACATAAAAAAATATAACATTATATGTATATTTCGAAAATAGAAATCCTTTTTTTATTCTAGTATTTTTTATCAAACTGTATTCTAATCAAGCAAAAATAATTACCAGCATGCACCCGACATTTTTTATTTACCACGTCTTGTATCTTTCGTGCGAATCACTTTCCCCTGCCCTTTCGCCTTTGGTCTTTTTATAATGTCATTTAGGGCTGCTTATTCATTGATATGCAAATTCATGCATACCAAATTAGACGCGTGGCGAGCACATAATCCTTAAAATTATCTCGCATAAACCAAACAAATCAGGCACAGCTATGCCACACTACTCTGCTAGACATAGCTAGCACTAATTACTCGGCTAAACACAACTACACGACGAGGCTAATTAAAAAAGTCCGGCTGGAATAATATTTTAACCGCTCAATTATACGATGACAACTCTTTTCATAAAACTCTACCAAATTATATTTTAATCTCCCCATTTAACTACGACGAGTCTTTTTTATAAAACCCAACTGAATTGTTCTTAAATCTCTCTACTTAATAAAAATAAATTTCAAAATTAATATTTCCTAATTGTTAGCAGGCGCACGATTTTTACCACTTCTTTCGTGCCAACAAATTCCTCTTATCCTCTTTCCGTCAGTCTTTTGATAATATCTTTTTAGGGTTTCTAATTCATTAATATGCAAATTAATGCATATCAAATTACATGAACCCAACAAATATGTCAGAACATTTGGTTTACGATGGTTTTTAAAATTTGTGATCATGGATCACCGTTTATAAAAGCACAAAAACGATTCGGTAAGTATTGTTCAAATATGCTGGTCAGTTGGCGATGAGCAACACATTTGAAATGATAAGCGAAATGACCAGAATTCGATTGGATAAAAATTTGTTAACATTGAAGTGAACACGATCCTGTTGTAATCAGTTTTGAACCAAACTCCATGGTATGGCATTCCATAAATGAGAAAGTTTTGGAAAACAACTTTTTTTTTTCATGGAAATTTCTACTTGATTTTACAGAGAAATAATGTACATTGGTAGTGGCTATTTTAGGTATAGTTTGGTCAGGAGACTTTTAATGGTGTTTTATTTATTTTTGAATTTGTGGATGTTTTTATTAATTTTTTAATAATAATGTTGATGTCGCGATGTTTATGCCTGGATGTATAATTAAATTTCAATTCAGAATTGAAATCTTCTAGGATGGTTTTTGTGTTGCGTTTCTTTTATATGTTAATGTAGTTTAAAACGAAGTAAGAAATACATACACATGATATTAGCAAATTTACCGAATCTTTGCATAACAACAATATTGTTTCGATCGGCGAGTTTTAAGGTTTTTGTTTGTTTTTTTTTGTCTTTAAATGTTCTTACTTTGCGCATTTTTCGTTTCTTTTTTAAAAATGTGTTTATCGAAATGCCGACGGCTAGAAGCATCATTAACTTACTTTTCAGAGTGAACTCATCAGAAAGTCACTAATCGCTTACCAAATCAATAAGGAGATCAATTTCTCATTAATGTTATCTCGTTAGAACTAAGCGGGATGCGATTAGCGTCTTTAGTGCAAACGGTACGGATTTCCTGTCATATAAAATAAAAATGACATGATTGACTGCGCAGTAGACGAACTTGTTCTTGGTAACTCTATAATTACCACGGAACTTCACTTCATGTCTTTCTCACTCTACTTCTACCTCTCTCTCTCTTTTCTTTTTTCTCTCTTTCCTTTTTTCTCTGATTCTATTTCTCTCTATATATTTGTCTGTTTGATAGAAATGTAAAAACACATGTAAAATTTCCTAAGAAAATTACGGAAGTAATTCTGCATGTTTAGATTCCCTTTTATAGAAATATGAATCATTCTCTAAAATATTGCATATGGAATTTACTTAGGAGTGTTATTTTATTATACGAAAATTTAAAAAATCATTGAATTCTTTAAACTAAGCAAAATTTAAAAAATCATTGAATTCTTTAAACTAAGCAAAATTTAAAAAATCATTGAATTCTTTAAACTAAGCAAAATTTAAAAAATCATTGAATTCTTTAAACTAAGCAAAGTACGATTATCGCTTTTATTAAAACCGGCCGAGTGTTATGAAAAGGGACACACCCTAGTAAGTAAATGAGTAAATAAGTAAGTAAATAAGTAAGTAAATAAGAAAGTAAATAAGTAAATAAGTAAGTAACTAAGTAAATAAGTAAGTAAGTAAGTAAAAAAGTAAGTAAGTAAATAAGTAAGTAAATAAGTAAGTAAATAAGTAAGTAAATAAGTAAGTAAGTAAGTAAATAAGTAAGTAAGTAAATAAGTAAATAAGTAAGTAAGTAAATAAGTAAATAAGTAAGTAAATAAGTAAGTAAGTAAATAAGTAAATAAGTAAGTAAATAAGTAAGTAAATAAGTAAATAAGTAAGTAAATAAGTTATTAAATAAGAAAGTAAATAAGTAAGTAAGAAAGTAAATAAGAAGTAAGTGAATAAGTAAGTAAATAAGAAAATAAGTAAGTAAATAAGTAAATAAGTAAATGAGTAAGTAAATAAGCAAGTAAATAAGTAAATAAGTAAATAAGTAAGTAAATAAGTAAATAAGTAAGTAAATAAGTAAGTAAAGAGTAAGTAAGTAAATAAGTAAGTAAATAAATTAGTAAATAAGTAAATAAATAAGTAAGTAAATAAGTAAATAAGTAAGTAAGTAAATAAGTAAATAAGTAAGTAAATAAGTAAGTAAATAAGTGAGTAAGTAAATAAGTAAGTAAAGAGTAAGTAAGTAAATAAATAAGTAAATAAGTAAATAAATAAGTAAGTAAATAAGTAAATAAGTAAGTAAGTAAATAAGTAAGTAAGTAAATAAGTAAATAAGTAAATAAGTAAGTAAGTAAATAAGTAAATAAGTAAGTAAGTAAATAAGTAAATAAGTAAGTAAGTAAATAAGTAAGTAAGTAAATAAGTAAATAAGTAAATAAGTAAGTAAATAAGTAAATAAGAAAGTAAATAAGTAAGTAAGTAAATAAGTAAGTAAATAAGTAAGTAAATAAGTAAGTAAGTAAATAAGTAAATAAGTAAATAAGTAAGTAAATAAGTAAATAAGAAAGTAAATAAGTAAGTAAGTAAATAAGTAAGTAAATAAGTAAGTAAGTAAATAAGTAAGTAAATAAGTAAGTAAATAAGTAAGTAAGTAAATAAGTAAGTAAGTAAATAAGTAAGTAAATAAGTAAGTAAATAAGTAAGTAAGTAAATAAGTAAGTAAATAAGTAAGTAAAAAAGTAAGTAAGTAAGTAAATAAGTAAGTAAATAAGTAAATAAGTAAGTAAATAAGTAAGTAAGTAAATAAGTAAGTAAGTAAGTAAATAAGTAAATAAGTAAGTAAGTAAGTAAGGCAAAACTAAATAAGTTTGAAAATGATATTTGGAAAAGGTTAGAATCGAACCCAGTAGGCAAGTGTTTAAAGATAATATATATTTAACCCTAGAAATACAGTCGACTGTTCATTCTTTTAGAAATAACTGGATATTAAATATGTCAGTTAAAAGAATGGACACTGCGAGTTTAGAAATAACGAATAACAAAATAAGTTAAAAACGATACAATTCAATTTAGGAATTTCTTTTGTTTACCAGAGGCGTGTAGATGCATGTGCAAGCGCACGTGTAATTTGGAACGTGCAGGCTCACATTGTTCACCATTCCTCTGACATCATAAAGAAAGGAGATTTCCAATATATGGAGACAGAGTTCGAAGTTAGGGACTAGTCACAGACAGAATCAGAGAGTTAAAGAAGAGACTCATAGAGAGTCGGCCAGATTGTGAGCTGATATCCCTTAGATGCGAGGAGAGAGAGAGGGAGACCATGTAGTAATAAAGGCTTGATTCCATGACCATCAGTCGGCTGGTATGAATAAAGCATCATCATGTAATATTTGTAAACTGTTGTCTTCGCGTCTGTCGTCATTCCACCAAAAGGAAAAGGTAAATGGGTTTTGTCTATCACCTTAAAAAATGTCTGTCCTGTTCCCATCTTCATAAGTGAAGCATCTCCCCTCTATATATGTTAAAAGAACTGTACACATCATATCTCCCAGCCTCTGTTATAAATGCGCTTGTTATCAAATGTATCCCGGCATCTATCAACAGAAGAATCTGCACACTCGCCGATACCCACACACACACACACACACACACACACACACACACACACACACACACACACACACACACACACACACAAACACAAACACACAAACACACACACACAAACACACAGACAATGAGATACGGTTTCAATATGTCAACACAGCAATATACACTCTCTCGATACATGTTCTCTACAATATGTACCCCGCTACACAACATAAGGAATTCCTAGCGCATGAAATAAAGGTGATTGCTTTTGTAGCAGCCTCGTCAGTATCTCGTACTACGTTAAATATAGAATGCTATTGAGCAAGAATACATTCGTTTGAATACCGGATGATTTTGGCGTCAGGAATGCCATTTCTTAGATTTGAGGAAAGAAAAGTTTCATTTTAAACAAGTTATAGCCTCCCAAATACACTCGGAATCGGCATTTAGCATTCTTGAAAATGAGAAACAAAAAAGGTAAAATGAAAGAATGCAAATATGAGAGAACGACACCAAACTATGCCAGCATGTGCAGATAAATTCCCCTTCTCCTTCCATGTAAGATTTTGGCGTTACGACATTCGGTGATGAAATAGTTTGTGTATTTTTTCTATTTTATTTTATTATTTTTTTCTATTTTATTTTATTTATTTTAATTTTATAATTTTATGTTATTTATTTTTATTTTACTATATTATTTTATTTATTTTATTATTCCATTATTTTTTATTTTACTATATTATTTTAACTTATTTTTATTTTACTATTTTATTTTATTTTTGATTTTACTATTTTAGTCTACAGTGAAGCAGTTCCGCACTAATGTATTTCACAGACGGAAAAAAGTTATTGTTGCAGAAGTAAATTTTCAAATGCTTTGAACAATTGAAAAGTCTTATATCAAATGTTTTATTGTGATAAAAGAAAGGCTATCATAATGAAAGCAATAATTCGATTAGCCTTCAAAATAACATACATAAATGCCTATAGGTTTAGCCTTGACTGTTTGTTGTTGCTCTAAGAAGGGGCCATAAAGAAAGTCTCGAACCACCGGTTTAGGTAGAAAGAAATATACTGCACAAGAAAGTGTGCAAAGAAAATGTTGTTGGCATTTTCCGATTGTTAGGCTGTAGTCTCGCGTTTATTCCCAACGAGAGTATTAGACTCGGAGATTTTTATAATGATTAGAAGAGATTCGATTAGTATAATGATCAGAAGGGTCCATTATGAGTGAATGGGTAAGTTTTCATAAAACCCCACCAGTTTTTACTCCACAAGGGATACGAGTACAGTTTCGAATCGATAGTTAGATGATTTGTGAATTTAGAGCGTTCTGTATATCCTTAGTGTGGATCGATGATCGAAAGGTTTATCTTTCATTTTAATTGTCTCTTCTTCTTCATTGGATGCATAATTGGGATCATCCAGCAGACGCCTTTTTCTTTGGTTAAAGTATGTTTTATGCATGAATTTAGGATAAGTTAAATAATGTACAGTATATTTCCGATTCTTTTGTATATTCTGCCCAGTACAACCTGTTTTTGTAAGTTTTCCAGAAAACATTTTCTTTTTGGTCATAGTGTTTCTAAGGCACAAAAGAGGTTCTTCTCAATTTTGTTTGCTTTGGCAACAATTTTATAAGTATGGATCTTTTTTTTTTTCACTGGAACACAGTTTCCACTAGGTCTACTGCTGATGATGCATTGGGGTTAGGCGTGATTCTTTAGACCCGTAACAACAGTTGCAGTGTTGTTTTTGTATACATGCCGCATTTTTGAATATTTGTTTCAAAGTTTCGACAAAGCGTTTCGCCTACTCGTTTGATTGCAAGTGGTATGTGAGAATCGTGACATATTAAATTTGGGACGTCTTATAGAACAAAGTTCGTGAACGTAAATTAAGTCCTATTGTCACTTAATAAGCAGTCAGCAATTGCAAACCAGACAAATAATTCATGGAGGAAATTAATAACTATCCCTGCAGTGTGTTTCTTACATCTCGCACTTAACAGTCCTTCAGTGCCCATGTGGAATCTATATGAATTCTGGACTAATGGTGGTGTATATGAGGTCATGGCAAAAAAGGTTGGGATGACTTTACTGTTAAAGCACAACTCTTGCATGAGTCGACAATGCGTTTGATGTTTCTATCTTCGACCAATATACGTAAATACGCATGAAGCTTTTCATTCTATTTATTCCTGAATGGCCTATATGAAAGTCTTTCATTATCGTTTTTCGTAATGTTTTTGATATAAAAAACCTCTTGTTTTATAGTAGGAGGTCATAACATAGAAAAAACATGTCTTGGATTTTCTGGTATTTTGTAGTTTTGTTTAGTAGCACTAATAAATTCATCTTTTTGTATATATATATATATATATATATATATATATATATATGTATATATATATATATATATATTTCATGCAATGTGACCAAAAGAGCTCAGTACGTGATGAAGCAATTACTAAGTATTAAAGAGGTTCAACTTTGAAAGTCCGTTTGCATTTCTGATCTGCTTGGAGGAGAGGTACTTGAACTTAAAATTGTAATTCAGCAGAAAGTATTCTTTTTCAGCAGTTTATTTGCTGTGTAGACGGATAACCCGTTTTTCGACCGAAAATGTTCAATAGATGTCAATTTGAAGTATAAAAATCGTCCGTGTAAATATTAGTGGAACTTTGTAACCACGCAGATATTATTAAGAGTTTCTTTTTCCATTTGTTAATCGTGGTTTTCTACCGGAAAAGGTAATCTGCAATAGTTGGAGTTTTTTTTACTTCCGTCGGGAATTTTATGTATTTCGTACGAGCTAGCGACTATAATGTCTAGTTTTGGGTCAAAGTAAGTTAGGTATAGATCTGAAACCAGATATATTTTATCGAATGCCGCCTGGCATTCAGATTTCCGATTTACACAATCTGTCTTTCGTATCTCGTGCAGCAGGACCCGGAGGTCGTGCATGTTGGGAATGAATGCCTGGTAATAGTTCGGTACCCCCGCCAAAAGAAAAACTTTGTAATTTTGTAATATTTTAGAGCCGGCGTATTCTTTATAGTCGTGGCCCTTTCCTGTCCGGTCTTCAACTATTTTTGTCGATTATATGTCCTAAGTATGTTATTTCTTTCATGAAGAAATCGTATTTTCTTTCTTTTATTTTGAAACTAAAATCCTATATTCGAGAGAATACCCTCAACGAAAACATTTAGCATAATCACTACTGTGTTGTGAATCCCACAAGAAGAGTCAGTTGAAACTAAAATATTGTTATGATGACTTACCCATTGTTCTCTGGTCTAATGTATTATGTTAATATCATCCAATTATGTGATTGCGAAATCAATTATCGATAACTTTTTGAAAAATGACCGGCGCTACCTTGACTCCATAAATTAAGTTAAATAAAGAATTTACAAAAATATTCGGTTAGATTTTATGAAGAGAGTCTAATTTAATTTAAATACGATTCAGTTGGATTTTCTAAAAAAAAGTCGTCGAAGAATTTAGAAAACGATTCTGGTGGGGTTTTTTTAAGAGTCGTCGTTGTCGTCGTTGTTGTCGTCGTTGTTGTTGTGGAATTGAGCGATTAAAATACAACGCGAGCCGGATTTTCTGTTAAATTGGCGCCATCGTGTGGTTAGTGTTAGCTGTATCTAGTCGTGAAGTGTGCGGTAGCTGTGTCTAGCCGTATATGCAGGGTTAGATCTGGAAGCCATGGCCATTGGTTTATGCAAGATGATCTTTGAGGATCATGGCGACGTGTAATTTGAAATGCATTAATTTGCATACCCATGAATAAGAAGTCGTATAAGAACGCTATAAAAAGACCGGCGAGAGGACAGGGAGAAGTGGTTGGTACGAAAAATACGAAACGTGGTAAAAAGTCGTGCAATTATTGCTGGCAATTATTATTTTCTTAATCAAACTGCAACCACGTTGTTAGTTCGGATACTTTGTCGCCAATTGTTTTGGCTCTATAAAAACGTCATAAAGAAAAACTCGCAAAACGGGTTAAGGTAAAAAAAAAAAAAAGTATATATTGTACAAGAAAATGAATACAAAGTTAGGTTGTCAGAATTTTCCAACTGTTCAGTTAGTTAGTTCGTTATGTTGCAATAATTTCCCACGAGAGCATTAAACTCGAGAGTTTTTAGAATGATTAGAAGAGTCTATTAGGAGTGAATGAGTAAGTCACCATAACAATATTTTGGTTTCAACTGACTCTTCTTGTCGGATTCACAACATAGTAGTGATTATGCTAAATTTTTTCGTTAAATTGTAAACAGATAAATAAATTTTGTAATTTTCTGTTGGATAGATTAATCAAAATTGTGGTTAATAAAGCAGAGATCAAAACAGAGTAGGAAAATTGTTAAATCAGTTGAGTCGAAAAGGGTAACATATAAGGCCTACGTAAGTTCAGCTGCAAATGTCCCCTCGTAAATAGGGAAATTACGTCTATGTGTTCAGTCCAAACAAGCCATATTGCCACCGAAGCGTCAAAGGCAAAATACATATAGGGGTTGGAATGGGCTAATTAATAAAGAGTCTGCAGATAAGATAGAGAACCATTTGAGCTTTATTTGCCCGGCAATACATTAAATAAATGATTCGCTAACTGTAATATTTATTTTCTATGAATTTGTTTGCGTTTTTTTTTTTTTTTTTTTTTTTTTTGTATAATACATTTTATACATTACTAATATAGTTTTGGATTTCTTTTATTAATATATTCTAATTTTAAACGATTCAAAGGCATCAGGATAACGAACAAATGCTTTCTTTAACTGTTTAAATATTTTAGTTTTATCTTCACCTTGTTTTATCATCCTTATTACTAAGCTAGAAACTGGGTTTTTTTAATCTATTAATTTTAAAGTAACGCGAGCTATTCTCCGAAACTCTGGTTCCATAAAACATAAAAACAGGGCAGGTACTATCTTTATGCGGTATACGAACTATTTGAAAGGGGAAAGAGTTTCTTTTATCAAATATTTTATAAAGAAAAATCTCACCCTCAATTTTATATCTAAATCCAGAAATGTAGCATGTTGTTCACAATTCAATTCTAATTCCTTTGGATACATAATGTTAAATATTGTCTTATTAATTGTTCTTGTTAAGATACAGGAGAACCAGCGACATGTAATACACATGATATAGTTTGTTTGACATTTATGTTGGACAGTTCTGTGAATGGAAGTGTTTCTATAAACATTGATACATATTTCTTTATCTATTTTTGAGATGATGATTTTCACAAAGTTCTTATAATATAAATTGACAATACCTATTCTGTTGAATAACATAACACGAAGACGCAGATACAAAAAGATGAAGTTGTTTGTTTATAATACCATATGATGTGACCGGTCAATGGCTTCGCATCAAGGAATTCAAGTCTTAGATGATTCTTCTTCTAACCCCACTTCCAAGGTTCTATGTCAGCTCTGTCTCTGACTCCTCTCTTCTTCTCCGACTGACTGAGTCCCCGGCTGAGTTATTTTTTGACTGACTGACCAAAGCTCTCTATATTGAGACCCATGACGTCATTGCATGACCAAAACGTGCATATCAGACACATGGCATGACATGCCTCCGTGTTTAAGCATGCATTGTTACTCACATGTTTCAACCCGATTTCTCTAACCTACTTTACAAATATGTTTTCCATTGTTCTGATCTAGATTTCTTATTTTAATTTAATTTCAATAATAGAAACAAAAGTCATCATTACATTCCTTTCTCTATAAACAAATATCTAACTATTTTGTGTGAACTAAACAATTGCAATTCCACATTCCTTATTTTGACTAACATTCTGTAGTCTATGTAAATGCATATTTGGCCCAAATGGCACAGGACTCATCCCATTGGTATACCTATCGTTTGGAGTAATATATTATTTCCTATTTGAAAATAACATTCTTTAACAAGATGACTTATAAGTATTTAAAAAATATCTTTAGAAGCACTAGTTTTGCTGTTTTTATTTTTACACCAGAAAGCTTTAGAGTTTGAAAAGGCTATATATTTACCTTTAACACCTTCAAAAGCTAAATCATTTAATTCTTTTATAAGTTTTTCGTGCGGAATTTTAGTATAAAGCGTACTAAAATCATAAGTAGATATAGATTTTGCTTTTATTCTGGAATTTATTTTATCTCATTTTCCTTTTACTGGTTGTGGATTATTTACCAACCAAAATCTATATATATAAAAATCGAATTCTTGGTTCGTTAAACTGAATAAAACCATATTTCTACGTTGCCAATTTAATTGAAAGTTTCAGACAACCCATCTTTAGAGTCGAGGGATGTTTTTATGTTATTAAAATAAATTTACATCGCCAATTATTAAAATATTAAATAAAATAAATATATTTTCATAAGCCGTTACTGCGAACCTGGTTTCTTGATAAAACTGAACTTCTGGTTCGATTCATTTCACACCCACGAATTGACGAAACGAACGAGATTTCATTTCTGTTTACTCGATAAGTAAAAAAAACAAAAAAAGACATACTTCATTTGTTTATCTTCCAAATTTTTTTAATTTAAACATTTTTTCTTTATTATATCAGGCAAAAAAAAAAGTTTGTCGCTTGCTTTTTGAGTCGAAGTCGTTTTTTATGTTTTGTTTGTTTGTTTTTTTTTGTTATTTTTCAATATAAGAAATATGAACTTTTTTATTATTATTATGTTTGGTAAAAGTACAGTTTTTTTTCGAATAAATTTTACGGATTGGTAACTTGCTTAAATAATATTTGGTGCTAATGCAGAGAGTGGTCCGCGCTATTTTTTAAATCGTATTTCCAGGTTTAATTGAAGTTTTATTATGTTTTTTTATTCAATTGTAAGGTTCAAATACAGATTAGGTACAAAACATCCTCCCCTCCGCATGTTAAGAATGGCTTTTTAAATAATAACGTTATTATTTCAGCACGGATCACTCTCTGCATGAGTACCGTACTGTCACCTAACAATTTAATAAACAAAACATGGTACTTATGCAGAGAAAGTACCGTGCTAAAATAATAACGTTATTTAGAAAGCCATTCTTAACATGGGGAGGGTGTTTTGTAACTATTCTATACTTTCAGCTAACAATTTAATAAACAAAAGATGGTACTTATACAGAGAAGGTACCGTGCTGAAATAATGCTATTAAGAAAGCCATTCTTAACATGGGAAAGGGAGGGTGTTCTGTAACTATTTTATAGTTTCACCTAACAATTTAATAAACAAAAGATAGTACTACCGTTATTTAGAAAGCTATTCTTAACATGGGGAGGGAGTTTTGCATCTATTCTATACTTTCACCTAACAGTTTAATAAACAAAAATAGATAGTACGTATGCATAGAAAATACCGTGCTGAAATAATGTTATTTAGAAAGACATTCTTAACATGGGGATGGTATTTTGTAACTATTCTGTCCTTTCACCTAACAATTTAAAAACAAAACATGGTACTTATGCAGAGAAGCTACCCTGCTGAAATAATAACGTTATTATTTAGAAAGACATTCTTAACATGGGAATAGGAGTGTTTTGTAACTATTCTGGACTTTCACCTCACAATTTAATAAACAAAAGTTAAACTTAAGCAGACAAGGAACAGTACTGAAGCATTAACATTATTTAGAAAGCCATTCTTAAAATGGGGATGGAGGATGTTTTCTAACTATTCTGTACTTTCGGTGCTAATGGAGACAGTGATCCGCGCTATTTTTTAAATCGTATTTCCACGTTTAATTGAAGTTTTATGATATGTTTTTTATTCAATTGTAAGGTTTAAGTACAGATTAGGTACAAACCCCCTCCCCTTCCCATGTTAAGAATGGCTTTTTAAATAATAACGTTATTATTTCAGCACAGATCACTCTCTGCATGAATACCGATTAACGTTTTGTTCTTTGCTTTGTTTTACCGTATTTTGGGGGTTTTTTGAAGAAAACCATTTTAACAAAAATTGAAAGTGCACGGTTTTTCTTTTTTTTGTACAGAAGTTGTTTTTATATAAGAAAATATGAATGCTTTTAAAGAAATTGGGTACTCGTGCACGTATTGATCCGTGCTGAAATAATAAGGTTATTACTTAAAAAGCCATTCTTAACATGGGGAGAAGAGAGTGTTTTGTACCTATTCTGTACTAAACTAAACTTTAACCTTACAATTGAATTAAAAAAAACGGTAAATTTTTAGATTAGGTCCACCGCCACAATTGTCTTTTAAATTACGACTTTTAAAGGTTTCCGACTATGCTGAATCGCATTGAAATTTTGCAGAAATAAGTAGTTTTCGAGATATAAATAGTTGTTTTATGCATTGTATTCTTTGGCGGCCATCTTTGTTACGCACGTATTTTGTTTATGACGCGCGCAAGCCTTTTAAAACTGGCTGCCAGAGATTACAATGCATTATACAAATTTTTAATATCTAAAAAAATACCAAAAAAACATAAAACTTTAATTAAACTTGGAAATAAGATTTTTAAAAATAGCGCTGATCAGTAAGTGCATTAGCACCCATTAATCGACTAACGTGACCTTATTGCCAAATAAGGTTCGGCTACAATGTTGAACGCGCCGTTCACATTTTTTTTCAAGTTAAATTCAACTTTCACAATATCTTTTTATTTTTTTATAATTTCACAATATCTTTTTTTAATGATAAATTGTTAGTTTAAAAAGCACAGAATAGTTACAAAACACCATCCCCTCTCTATGGTAAGAATGGCTGAAAACATATTAGGTACTCATGTAGAGAGTGATCCGTGCTGAAATAATAACGTTATTAGTTAAAAAGCCATTCATAACATGGGGAGGGGAGAAGTTTTGTATCTATTCTGTACTTTAACCTTACAATTGAATAAAAAAACATATAATAAAACTTTAATTAAACTTGGAAATACGATTTAAAAAATAGCGCGGATGAGTAAGTTCATTAGCACCAGAAATTGTTAGGTGAAATACAGAAAAATTTCTACGAAGAAAACCATTATTTTCTTTTTGCTATTCTTACCAAGGGGAGGGGATGGTGTTTTGTCACTATTCTGCGCTTTCAACTAACAATTTATTAAAAAAAACAAAAGGTAACTTTTCACATTAGGTCCACCTCCACAATTTTTAACATGGGTAGGCTGGGGGTGTTTATTCTGAAAGCCATTCGTAACATGGGGAGAATGGTGGTATTTATTCCAAAAGCCGTTTTTAAAAGACGAAAGGCAGGTAAAAGGTTAAAACATGTGGTTAGGCATGGGTGTTGTTTATTCCGAAAGCCGTTCTTAATATGGGGAGGTTGGGAGTGTTTATTCATGGCCGTCAGTGAATTATAGTGCATAGTACAGGTCTTTATATCTTGAAAACTAATTGCCTCTGCAAATTTTAAATGAGATTTTCTTAATCAGCATAGTCGAAAATTGTGGAGGTGGACCTAATGTTAAAATAATACCCTCACCCCAAAAAAAAGATATCATGAAATTTAAATTTAAGCGCGGTACTAAAAATAAAATTAGACAGAAAAGTACACTTTTGGGTTTGTACTTGCACAAAGACTTGAAAAAGTTGTCAACAAAAACAAATATATAACGAGTAAATATTTTCAAAGGCAAGATAAGTTACTTTTCTACCTAATTGGATAATATTTAGTGTTTTTATTAGGTTTGTACTACTGTACATATAAATTCGAAAAAGTTGTCAAAAAATAAATGTATAATAAATATTATCAAAAGCAAGATATGTTACTTTATTACCAAAATGGATAATTTTTTGTTTTTTTAAATGTAAAATGTTTATTCGGCTCAAAAAACACAGCGTTTACTGCTATATTTGAAAATTACAAATGGCAGCAGACTGTGTTAAACACATTAGGTTTGGGAAAATGAGTTAAAACTAAAAAACTATACAAAATACTGTTAAAAACCACCGAATACATGTCTGCCTATGTCACGGTAACATATATTGAGTGAGTTCCTGACAGTATTGTGTATAGTTTTTTTAGTTTTAACTCATTTTCCCAAACTTAATGTGTTCAACACAGTCTGCCGCCATTTGTATTTTTCAAATATACAGATAAACACTACATGTTTTCGAACCGATTAAACATTTTAGACTAAATAAAAACACTAAAATCTTATCCAGTTAGGTAAAAAAGTAACTTATCTTGCCTTTGATAACATTTATCTGTTATATTTATTTTTCAACAACTTTTTCGTTTCTGTGTTTAGTAATACAAACCCGTTTTATTTACTATAACGTTTAGTCGGCTCAAAAAACAGTGTTTATCAGTGTATTTGAAAAATACAAACGGTGACGGACACTGTTGATGATGTTAAGTTTGAGAAAATGATTTAAAACTAAAAAACTATACAAAATACTATCAGAAACCCACCGAATATGTCGGCCTATGTCACAATAACATATAATCAGTAGGTGTCTGACACTGTTTTGTATAGTTTTTAACTGATTTTCCCAAACTTAACGTATTCAACAGAGTCCGCGACCATTCATCTTTTTCAAATACATAGATAAACACTGAGTTTTTTTGAGCCGATTAAACATTTTACATTGAATAAAAACACTAAAAAATTATCCAGTTAGATAGAAACGTAATTTACCTTACATTTGTTTTCATTTATTCATTTTCGGACAACTTTTTCGAATGTGTGTATAGTAACCCTTACCCAAATATTAAAAAAACTCACATTTTTTAATACAATAATAAAAAAAAACTATTTAGCGTTTCAACGTTTTAGCAACTTTCGGCTTAATCCACTGAATGTTGGTCGAGCCCAAGCCATGATTGATGGTAACTCCCAAGGATCCGGATCCAATTCTGCAAGAGTACCATTATTTTTTTCATTTTCGCCTTTTTTTTGTCTTTTTGGAGTGGATTGCTGTACTAAGAATATAAGAAACATGCATTTTCTCTTTTTATTAGAATTTTCCATTACACGAAATTAAGCCACAGCAACGCGTGGCAGGGTACAGCTAGTAGATTTATATTTCTATAAAATTTTCTTTTCTATTGGAAATTATTTATTTGATTTATAATTAATTTAAACACTTTAGATATATTATTTAAAGGTTTAGTAATGCACGTCTTTGAAGCTACAATAAACCTGACGCTACCTGAGTTTTTATGCATTTTAGGTATCCAATACATACAATAAACCTAGCGCTAACTGAATTCATCCGCTGCTTAATTTGCATTAATGCGAAGCTCTCTGTTTGTTTGCAAATAAGCAAATAGTTCGAGCACTGCAAAAGTGATAGGCAAGTGCATGTATGAATTGGCATTTGATGAGGTCGTTTAATGGCATCGGTGCTCTTAAACGATCTTGTGTGATTTCAGATGATTTACAAAAAAGCTTTTGACAAATAACCTCCCTGATAAAATAGTGTCTGAGATGGATATATTTGCTGATGACACTACATTCTATACCAGGCACTAGACGAAGAACTCCGGTAGTGGAATGGGGTCAAAAATTGATGGTAACGTTTTATGCTGCCAAAATTAAGCTCGTTTCCTTTAATAATTACAAGAAGCCTTCTCAACCATCATATCTATGGCTAATATGTAATATAAATTACCCGAAAGTACTTCATTTAAACTCTTCGGCTTAACGTTCACAGGGAACATGAGTTTGAACAGATACATCGAGAGCATTATGAAGGCTGCTGCGAAAAACCGTGCTAGAAAGTCCTAGAAAGTTACTTACACCTGAAAGTATTTTGTACCTCTATAAGACCACCATTCGCCCATGTATGGAGTATTGTTGTCACCCAAGAACCCAGTGCATCTGCTAGTAGTCTCTCACCCTTAAACAGGGTTCAAAAGAGAGTCGCTAACCTGATAGGTCCTGAACTGTCGTCTAAGCTTCAGCCTCTGTCCTATCGCCGAAATGTTGCCACCCTCTGCCTGTTTTACAAGTATTTTAATGGTGGATGTTCCGACGAACTACACAAACCCTTGCACCCCATCGACGTAAATACTCCGTGAAGCAGCAACGCCTCACTCCTACACAGTAGAGATCCATAGATGTAAGAAAGCTTTCTACTCTAATAGTTTTTCCCCCAGGACTGCTAGACTTTGGATATCCCTTCTTCCCTTCTGGGTTCCTGCTTCTCCAACTGTACTGACTTGCAGATGTTCAAGTGTAATGTCAACAGATATCTTTCTGCTCAACTCGCTACATAGTATCCCTGCAAGGTATGTCCCTGATAGTAGTCCCGTACATCAAAGTGTACCTTGTTAGGAGTGAAAATGTAATTAAATAAAAAGGCATCTGCCACATACAGTGCACTTCAGTTCCTGTTGTAATTTCTCTGACATTATATTTTCGTTCTGCTTTCTTAAAACACGTTTTAAGGCAGCAAGATCTACAACTCGCTCATCAAAAACTTTACAACGTTCTCTGATAGTTTTTCTCTGATAGGGATCGATCTTTTGCATGGCCTTCCCAGTTATTTACATCCATTTCAAGTATTTTCAAGTGGTTTTTCAGAGAACCCTTAAACCTTTTTCTTACTGTAAGTCTTTTGCCCCTATCTATCTCGCCATAAAACAGTTGTTTATGAAATCTTTTGTCATCGATTCTAACCAAGTGTCCAGCACATCCAATTTGGAATGATTTTCATTTCTATACTAGTACTAGTTGATCGATTAAGAACTACAGTGTCAGGCGTTAGAATCCTCCAGTTAATATTAAGTATTCTCCAAATACAACTTTAGTGAAACCTTTCCAATAACTTGAGATTGCACAAGGCTCTGACCAATATAACAGCTTAGTGATAACGCATGTTTCGTAAAGACTTAGCTTTGTTTTTAATGTTTTTGCCTAACTGGCTTTGGCTAATCTGTGATTTATCTCAGCATCAAACGTACAGTACTTACTCAGTGTGCTACCACGATATACAAAATTGTCCGTAACATTTAACTTCTTAGCATCAACTAATATGTTTGGTTCAACATATGGCATTCCTATAAAAGGGAAATACATAACATATGTTTTCTTGAGGCTGATGGTAAGTCCAAAAGATTTACAAGCTTATGATAACCTGTTCATAATCATCTGTGTCTGCTTCTGAATGTGAAACAAGGTCTGCATCATCTGCATATAAAAGTTCAAGAACAAGGTTCTGAAAGACTTTGATTTGAGACATCTAAGGTTAATACGTTTACTTGATGTACGAAACCGAAACTTCACCCCAATATCGCAATTGTTGAAAGCATGCCATAGCATCACAGCAAGATATATGGAAAATAATATAAGAGAAAGTATGTCACCTTGTTTCACACCGTTTTCAACTGAAATTGGATCAGACAGAGATCGATTAAAGTTCACTCGAGCTTTCATATTATGGTGTAACTTCTAGGACAGTATAGTTTCCCAAGAATTGTCCATGTGAATTGCGATTGATGTTATCAAAAACTTTCGTCAGATCGACAAAAACTTGATACAAAGGCACTCGCTGCTCCATACATTGTTCCATTAGCTGTCGCGCAGAGAATAACATGTCCATTGTGTCGCGGCCAAATTAAAACCACCTTGAGTCTCTGGGATGTAAAGGGACAAATCCATTTCAGCAAACGATTAACTACTATATCATTTACTATTGCTATAAACGGATTATCAACAAGATCCCGAAAATGTTCTGTCTATCGTTCCATGATCCCCTCAACATTGTTGGAAAGGGCAGAACCATCTTTGAATTTCACAGATACCAATGTTGGAGGTTGTCTTTGTTGTACATATCTTTTGAATCCGCCTGAATCTCTATTAGCATTTTGGCCAGCCACTTGTTCTTCAATCGACGTGTCTCACACTGTATTTTTAATTTTGCTTCTTAATACACATTTTTCCATTTTTCTTTTTTGCTGGTCCATTAGAACACACACACACACACACACACACACACACACACACACACACACACACACATATATATATATATATCTATAAAAGTGAACGTGTCTGTCTGTCTGTCTGTGTGTCTGTGTGTCTGTCTGTCTGTGTACATTTCCCTACGCAATAACTCTGTCAATTTTTAGTCTATAGACTCGAAATTTGAAATACCGGGTACTGAGATTTGGGAAAATCGATATGACGGGTGTCAGCCAGAAATTTGGCTGTTAAGGCGTCAAATTTCAACGATTTGACCTTTAAGAACTCTACCAAACTCCTCCGACAATTTTGGGTCTAGACACTTGAAATTTTAGATATAGGTTTCTTGAACCTGGATCTAACTTAATAAAGTGATTTGAGCCCGAAACTATAAATTTTAAGGGGTCATAATAGGGGTCAAAGTTTTAAAAACTTAACCATTTTTTTTTGTTTTTTTGCTTTTTTTTGCACAGCATATACCTCCAAACACCCGAGCAACGCCGGGCACCCCTGCTAGTATATATAACTATATATATATATATATATATATATATATATATATATATATATATATATATATATATAGTTATATATATATAATCTGTAGTAATAAGTAGTGATCTATAATGATCCGTACTAATATTTAATACTAAAACAAACAAGACTAGGTTTACGGCTCACCAAATCCATACTGGAATTGTCCGCAAGAATCCATCACGTAATGAATAAAGTACTAGTTAAAATTCAGATTTACGTGACACTCTTCTGGTTACATATTCATTGAAGGTGATACGAAGAATGCAATTGTGAATAAATTGGAACTTCTACATTACAGATCAATAGCATGTTACCCCGTGGTTTAAATAAATGGTTTGTCCATGCATGTTGCAAAGATTGAAGATTCCCGATTTCAACAAGATATACACTAAAAAGGTCGGAGGTTACACCAGCCGAAGCGTTGTATGAATAAGAATCAAGATGTGAATACTAGTCCGAATAATTCAAAAAACATCCAAACATTCATAATTTACAAAAACTCACGTTTTTTAACAGAAGTAGTACCAGTTTAAAAACTACTATTAAAGAAGTTCGATAACTTGAAATGCTGACCCTACTCTAATTCGGTTAACGAAGAAAGTCTTTTTCCTTCAGAAGTTGACATCACATTCTCTGGAAATTTCTTATGTAAAGACAATACAATTCTCTATGCAGCAAAGAGCCTCTGCACTGAATCTTACAGACAGTAATCTAAAAAAATAACTTCACCCAAAGAATTCTATTCATATCAAGCACTCTTCTTGACAGTCGAATTAAAAAATATTTAGTGAATTTCGCCAACTCCTTTTCCAAAGCGAAAAGGAATACCTTTATTAATGGAGCGCGACTTAAAATAATAGGAGAATATCGCCCTGAAATCGCTGAAGTCAGTGCCATGGAGTTGGCATTCGGGCTTATTTCACAAATATTACGTACAAAATTCAGAGATACGAAAGTAATAATAAACAAATTACGGGATTACATTATTGGTGTTAAAATTTTCTAACAAAATTGCAGAAGAAGCACATTCAAGGTGGACCAGAGACTGCACTACGTCAAATTAATTCATAGAATAGTGGATAAGCAAATATTCGAAAAGGTGGTTTCTGTTGTTTGATTTGCGTTAACAAATGTTTCTGAATGTTTTGTGCTGCCTTTTCTTTTCTACTTTAACGAAGTTTGCTTTGAAATATTTTAAACGAATCGTATTTAGTTATTGTTTGGACTGGCGAGTTTTAATTGGGTGGGTTTTTTTCGGAAATTTTTTTTGACTTTGTTCATTTCTTTTATTTTCTTGGAATTACAATGTTCTTCCAGCGATGTCCATTTGCTGGCTGCATAATTTACTTTTAGTCTCTAAAATGTCTCTAATCGATAACAAAAGTAATAAGCAAGTATTGTGTAATCCTGTTGGGACAAAGATGGATGCGATTAGTGTCTTTAGTGCAAATGATAAGGGGTTTTCTTGAATATGAAATACACATGACATGATTCACTACGGAGTAGATCAGCTGGTTTCTGGTATGTATATATTAACCGAAAACGCATGCGTGTGCGTCTGTCTATTGTTCGATATATAGAGGGATGTATTTAAAATATAAATTTGAAATAGCATTTTCCTTTGTCTGTTATGCTCAAGTTAAGAGTAACTTTTTTCTTTTGCCTGTCAGCCTTAAGTTTATAGTATTTTTTTTTTTTTACTTTGGTCTATCATGCTTCGATTTAGAGTAACTTTTTTGTTTGGGTTTATCATATGTGACGTTCCCGTCTCGGAGAAATCACCTGAAGATCAGGTGTCATCAACAGCGTCTAGACTCGCGGTGCACAAGTTAGAAGTATTTTCTTTTTAATCTCAGCCTGGACCAATCAATTCAACCCTTTCGTTTTGGGGGTGTAGGCGTGCGCGCGGGGCGGATGCCACGTGCGAAAGATTGAAGAAATTAAAAATTCAAAATTAGTTCTGATTCAACCTTCGACAGGAAGAGAGAGTATCGACTCCGATAGGAAAGGATTTATCGACCCCGGCCAACCGTCGTGAAAAGCGAATAGAATTAAAAATAGGAATTTTATTTTCCGTAGAAGCACTTTTGAAAGATAAGACAAAGAAATAAAAACGATGTTTCTAATTGTCGCAATAAGATCTTCTGGAAAATCTACAACAGTGTAGTAAATCAACAATTCCTCCACTAACCAACAACCACGAGGTTGTATGCTCAGCAACCGACAAGGCTAATATGCTTGCCAGTCGGTTTGCCTCAAACTCCACACTGGACCCTTCCAACCGCCCCCTCCCTGACTTTGCTTTGCGGACAGACGCCACGCTAGACGATCTGAAAATCACCCCTGCCCAGGTGCATGCTATCATAAAAAACCTTCAAAAGCATGTGGACCCGATCTTATCCCAGCTGTGCTATTAAAAAAGTGCTCAGCCAAAGTAGCTCCAGTTCTCTCCAAACTCTACAACAAATGCCTTAATGAGTCTTCCTTTCCAGGCTGTTGGAAAACTGCTTCTGTGGTACCAGTATTCGAGAATTCTGGCGAAAGAACTTACCCATCAAATTATCGCCCCATTAGCCTCCTCCCACTTTTCGCCAAAATATTTGAGATCATAATTAACCATGCTCTAGTCCATCACCTTACAGATGCTAAACTGACAAACAATATGGATTTAGACAAGCCCGTTCCACGGCAGACATCCTAACTGTAATCTCTGAACGTATATACCATTCACTGGACAAAGCGGGGGAGGGCAGAGCGGTAATTCTAGATATATCTAAGGCTTTTGACAGGGTATGGCATGAGGGTCTCCTCAGGAAAATTAGATCATACGGTATCACTGGTGGAATACTTAACATAATTAAATCCTTCTTAGATAAGAAAAAAATCCAAGTTGTCCTCGACGGTCATACATCTAAACAATATGATATAAATGCGGGAATGCCTCAGAGGTCTATCCTTGGACCTTTATTGTTCCTAATATTCATTAATGACCTCCCGGACAAAATTGCCTCTGAGATGGGTATATATGCTGAGGACACAATAGGTATGACAGGAAAACAAATGAACACATATCTAAAGAAATGGCAAAAACACTAGAGGATGACCTCCAATCTGTAGTGGAAAGAGGACAAAAATGGATGGTCACATTCAATGCTGCCAAGACTAAACTGGTTTCCTTTAATAATTATAAGAAACCTTCTCTACCACCAATAGCAATGACCAGTAACTCTTTATCTGAGAGTACATCTTTCAAACTGCTTCACAGGAAACATAAGTTGGAACAATTACATTGAAACCATTGCCAGGGCCGCTGCAAAGAAGGTAGGCTCTCTCTATCGTGCTAGAAAACTTCTAACACCCGAAAGTATCCTATACCTCTAGGCTCTAAGGCCACCATTCGCCCATGTATGGAGTATTGCTGTCACATTTGGGCTGGTGCATCTGCTACTAGTCGCTCGCTCCTAGACAAGGTTCAAAAGAGAGGCCCCAATCTGATAGGCCCTGAACTGGCAGCCTCTGTCCCATCGCCGAAATGTTGCATCCCTCTGCCTGTTCTACAAGTATTTTAATAGTGAATGCTCAGGCGAACTGCAGACACTTGTGCTCCCACCACGTAGAGACCCTTGACTGGCAGCTAAATCCCACCCCCACACAGTAGAGATCCCTAGATGTAAAAAATCTTTCTACTCCAGTAGTTTCTTCCCCAGAACCGCAAGACTCTGGAATTCCATTCCAGGTCTTTGCTCTCCCCAACTGTACTGACATGCAGAAGTTCAAGTGTAACGTGAACATGCATCTTCCTGCCCAAATCCCAACATAGTGCCCCAGTAGTTGTTGCCCCTGATAGTAGCCCCCTACACCAAAGTGGCAATGTGCCTTGTTTGGGGTGAAAATGTAATAAAAAATCTTTTAAAAAGACGTGAAACAAATCATTTTGTCATAAGAGCTTAAAAAAGACATATTTTGATTCCAGATTTGTGTGTCCATTTCATATACCCCGCCGTTGATATGCATGCTTTTTATTAACCTACGACTAACACTTCGAAGCAGGGAATATAAGAACCATTAGATCGGTATCACGTGGAGATTTTCCCCATAGGTTTTTACTTCACTTTATGGGATAGAGCTGGCTGGCACATTTTCGCTGGTAGACTCTCCTACTTTTGTTTATGCAGATTATTGAGCGAGATCAAATACATGTTTGCGTATAAAATAATATTTCCTTTGGTCTGTCATGCTTATTTTAAAATTGCATTTTATTTGGACTGTCATGCTTAAATTTGCAGTAACATTTTCTTTATTGATAAAAGCATGTTTTGATTAATCGCGCTTTAGTTTGAAATGATGTTTTTGCGTCTAATACGTTGAATTAATACGCATTGCCTTTTTGCTTATTTTGGATCGTTTTTTTTTTTAATTTGATATTTTAGAGTCGTTTCCAAAAATTCACCTCAGCAAGTATAAGTACAAATTATACGTCTTTCTAGTTTTTATGTACGTGTTTCGCATTTGTGCTTAATCATATATTCTTTATGCGGATCTAAACTCTGACTCGGTGCAAATACGCACGAATTCTTCACTCGTTCTTCATACTCATGCAACATCATAGGTATAAAGTCCATGGCTATAACTAGAACGATTACCGTCCAATATTTCCCCAGTTGTTAACGAGCAAAAATCTTCGCGGTTGCGCAATAAATTCTGCGGAATTTACATTCTAGAGACGCTAACTCTAAAATAGATCTAACGCGTGTCAATTCCAACTATTTTTATCATCGTTCAGAAATTACATACTATTAGCCTGTCCGGAAAGTTCGTGCCTACTTTTAGTGTTTCAGGATTCGACACCTAGAACATGCCAGTCTTTTAACGGACATGATAAACGTATATTTCCGAAAACAGCGTGCTTCAATGTATCCTATGAGACAGAACATTAAAAGATATTAAACTTGTAATCATTTTGGAGCGATTTGAACATGGGAAATTGTACTAACATATTTTAGACGCTTTATGCTGTTTATTCCGATAAAAGCAAAAAATGCAAATCACACGATGCACTGTACGATGAAACTGTTACAGATTATGACACTTCAATACAAATACAGATTATGACGCTACAATACAAATACAAATACAGATTATGACACTACAATACAAATACAGATTATGACACTACAATACAAATACAGATTATGACACTAAAATACAAATACAAATACAGATTATGACACTACAATACAAATACAAATAGAGATTATGACACTACAATACAAATACAAATACAGATTATGACACTACAATACAAATACAAATACAGATTATGACACTACAATACAAATACAAATACAGATTATGACACTACAATACAAATACAAATAGAGATTATGACACTACAATACAAATACAAATACAGATTATGACACTACAATACAAATACAAATGATTATGACACTACAATACAATGATTATGACAAATACAATGACAAATACAATGATTATGACACTACAATACAAATACAAATACAGATTATGACACTACAATACAGATACAAATACAGATTATGACACTACAATACAAATACAAATACAGATTATGACGCTACAATACAAATACAGATTATGACACTACAATACAAATACAGATTATGACACTACAATACAAATACAAATACAGATTATGACACTACAATACAAATAAAAATACAGATTTTTACACTACAATACAAATACAAATCGAGATTATGACACTACAATACAAATACAAATACAGATTATGACACTACAATACAAATACAAATACAGATTATGACACTACAATACAAATACAAATACAGATTATGACACTACAATACAAATACAAATACAGATTATTACACTACAATGCAAATACAAATACTGCCGGAAAACTGCCTCTGTGGTACCAGTCTTCAAGAATTCTGGTGAAAGAACTGACCCACTAAATTATCGCCCCATTAGCCTCCTCCCGCTTTTCGCCAAAATATTTGAGTCCTTAGTTAATCAAGCCCTAGCCCAGCACCTAACAGCTGCTAAACTCCTGACTGACAAACAATATGGATTCAGGCAACCCGTTAAACAACAGATATCTTAACTGTAGTTTCTGAACGTATATACCGTTCATTGGATAAAACAGGGAAGGCTAGAGCGGTGGCCCTTGATATATCTAAGGCTTTTGACAGGGTATGGCACGATGGTCTTCTAAGGAAAATTAGATCATATGGAATCACTGGAAGAATTCATAATGTAATTAAATCCTTCTTAAGTAATAGAATAATCAAAGTTGTCCTCGACGGTCGTACATCCAAACAATATGACATAAATGCGGGAGTACCTCAGGGGTCTATCCTTGGACCTCTATTATTCCTGATATTCATAAATGACCTCCCTGATAAAATTGTTTCGGAGATGGGTATATTTGCCGATGACACCACTCTCTATAACAGATATGAGGGGAAAACAAATGAACACATATCCAAGGAAATGGCAGAAACACTAGAGGATGACCTCCAATCCGTAGTGGAATGGGGACAAAAATGGTTGGTCACATTCAATGCTGCTAAGACTAAGCTTGTTTCCTTCAATAACTACAAGAAACCTTCTCTACCACCAATAGCAATGGCCAAGAACACATTGCCTGAAAGTACTTCTTTTAAACTCCTCGGCCTAACGTTTACAGGGAATATGAACTGGAATAGATACATTGAGAGCATTGCCAAGGCTGCTGCAAGGAAAGTTGGCTCCCTCTACCGTGCTAGAAAACTACTTACACCCGACAGTGTCCTATAAGGCAGCCATTCGCCCATGCATGGAGTACTGTTGTCACATCTGGGCTGGTGCATCTGCTGCTTGTCTCTCGCTCTTGGACAGGGTTCAAAAGAGGGTCGCCAACCTGATAGGTCCTGAACTGTTATCTAGGCTTTAGCCTCTGTCCCATCGATGAGATGTTGCATCCCTCTGCCTGTTCTACAAATACTTTAATGATGAATGCTCTGAGGAACTGCAAACACTTGTACCTCCCCGACGTAACTACCCCCAACAAACCCGACAAGCTACTAAGTCTCATCCCTTTACAGTAGAGATCCCTAGCTGCAAGAAAGCCTTTTACTCCAATAGTTTCTTCCCCAGAACTGCGGGTCTTTGGAACTCCTTTCCGGGATTCTGCTTTCCCTACGTCAATGATATGCAGATGTTCAAGTGTAATGTTAACAAACATCTTTCTGCCTATCTCCCTTCATACTGACCCACCTAATAAAGTTCCTAATAGTAGCCCCCTGCTTCAAAGTGGCACTGTGCCTTGTTTTGGGTGAAAATTGAATTAAAAAAATACAGATCATGACGCTACAATACAAATACAGATTATGACACTACAGTACAAATACAAATACAGATTATGACACAACAATGCAAATACAAATACAGATTATGACACTAGAATACAAATACAAACAAAGATTATGACACTACAATACAAATACAAATACAGATTATGACACTACAATACAAATACAAATACAGATTATGGCGCTACAATACAAATACAAATATAGATTATGACACTACTATACAAATACAAATATAGATTATGACATTACAATACAAATACAAATGCAGATTATGACACTACAATACAAATACAAATACAGATTATAATACAACAATACAAATACAAATACAGATTATGACACTACAATATAAATACAGATTATGACACTACAATAAAAATACAAATACAGATTATAGCACTACAATACAAATACACATTATGACAATACAATACAAATACAAATACAGATTATGACACTACAATACAAATACAGATTATGACACTACAATACAAATACAAATAAAGATTATGACACTACAATACAAATACAAATACAGATTATGACACTACAATACAAATACAGATTATGACACTAGAATACAAATACAAATACAGATTATGACGCTACGATACAAATACGAATTATGGCACTACAATACAAATACATATACAGATTATGACACTACAATACAAATACAAATACAGATTATGACACTACAATACAAATACAAATACATATTATGACGCTATAATACAAATACAAATAGGGATTATGGCACTTCAATACAAATACAAATACAGATTATGACACTACAATACAATACAAATACAAATACAGATTATGACACTACAATACAAATACATATTATGACGCTATAATACAAATACAAACAGATTATGACACTACAATACAAATACAAATACAGATTATGACACTACACTACAATACAAATAAAATACAGATTATGACACTAAAATACAAATACAAATACAGATTATGACACTACAATACAAATACAAATAAAGATTATGATAATACAATACAAATACAAATACAGATTTTGACACTACAATACAAATACAAATAAAGATTATTACGCTACAATAGAATACAAATACAAATACAGATTATGACACTACAATACAAATACAAATACAGATTATGAAACTACAATACAAATACAAATACAGATTATAACACCAAAATACAAATACAAATACAGATTATGACACTACTATACAAATACAAATACAGATTAGTACACTACAATAAAAATACAAATACAGATTATGACAATAAAATACAAATACAAATACAGATTATGACACTACAATGCAAATAAAAATACAGATTATGACCATACAATACAAATACAAATACAAATTATGACACTACAATACAAATACAAATACAGATTATGACAATAAAATACAAATACAAATGCAAATACCAATTATGACACTAAAATACAAATAAAACTACGGATTATGACACTAAAATACAAATACAGATTATGACACTACAATGGAAATACAAATACAGATTATGACACTACAATACAAATACAAATACAGATTATGACACTACAATGCAAACACAAATACAGATTATGACACTACAATACAAATACAAATACAGATTATGACACTACAATGCAAATACAAATACAGATTATGACACTACAATGCAAATACCAATACAGATTATGACAATACAATACAAATACAAATACAAATTATGACAATAAAATACGAATACTAATACAGATTATGACACTACAATACGAATACAAATACAGATTATGAGACCGCAAGAAAAATACAAATACGGATTATGACACTTCAATACAAATACAAATACAGATTATGACACTAAAATACAAATACAAATACAGATTATGACACTAAAATACAAATACAAATACAGATTATGACGCTACAATACAAATACAAATACAGATTATGACACTACAATACAAATACGGATACAGATTATGACACTACAATACAAACACAAATACAGATTATGACACGACAATACAAATACAAATACATATTATGACACTAAAATATAAATACAAATACAGATTATGACACTACAATACAAATAGAAATACAGATTATGACACTGCAATGCAAATACAAATACAGATTATGACAATAAAATACGAATACAAATACAGATTATGACACCACAATTCAAATACGAATACAGATTATGACACTACAATGCAAATACAGATTATGACACTACAATGCAAATACAGATTATGACACTACAATACAAATACATATTATTACACTACAATACAAATACAGATTATGACACTACAATACAAATACAAATACGGATTATGACGCTACAATACAAATACAAATACAGATTATGACACTACAATACAAATACAGATTATGACACTACAATACCAATTCAAATACAAATTATGACAGCACAATACAAATACAAATACAGATTATGACACTACAATACAAATACAGATTATTACACTACAATACAAATACAGATTATGACACTACAATAAAAATACAAATACAGATTATTACACTACAATACAAATACAGATTATGACACTACAATACAAATTCAAATACAAATAATGACAGACCAATACAAATACAAATACAGATTATGACAATAAAATACGAATACAAATACAGATTATGACACTACAATAAAAATACAAATACAGATTATGACACTACAATACAAATACAAATACAGATTATGACACTACAATACAAATAGAAATACAGATTATGACACTACAATACAAATACAAATACAGATTATGACACTACAATACAAATACAAATACAGATTATAACGCTACAATACAAATACAAATACAGATTATGACACTACAATACAAATACAGATTATGACACTACAATACAAATTCAAATACAAATTATGACTGAACAATACAAATACAAATACAGATTATGACACTACAATACAAATACAAATACAGATTATGACGCTACAATACAAATACAAATACAGATTATGACACTACAATACAAATACAGATTATGACACTACAATACAAATTCAAATACAGATTATGACAATAAAATACGAATACAAATACAGATTATGACACTACAATACAAATACAAATACAGATTATGACACTACAATGCAAATACAGATTAGTACGCTACAATATCAATACAAATACAGATTATGACGCTACAATACAAATACAAATACAGATTATGACACTACAATACAAATACAAATACAGATTATGACACTACAATACAAATACAAATACAGATTATTACACTACACTACAATACAAATACAGATTATGACACTACAATACAAATTATAATACAAATTATGACACTACAATACAAATACAAATACAGATTATGACACTACAATACAAATACAAATACAGATTATGACGCTACAATACAAATACAAATACAGATTATGACACTACTATACAAATACAGATTATGACACTACAATACAAATTCAAATACAAATTATGACAGAACAATACAAATACAAATACAGATTATGACACTACAATACAAATACAAATACAGATTATGACGCTACAATAAAAATACAAATACAGATTTTGACACTACAATACAAATAAAGATTATGACACTACAATACAAATTCAAATACAAATTATGACAGAACAATACCAATACAAATACAGATTATTACACTACAATACAAATAAAAATACAGATTATGACGCTACAATACAGATACGAATTATGGCACGACAATACAAATACAAATACAGATTATGACACTACAATACAAATACAAATACAGATTATGACACTACAATACAAATACAAATACAGATTATGACGTTACAATACAAATACAAATACAGATTATTACACTACAGTACAAATACAGATTATGACACTACAATGCAAATACAGATTATGACACTACAATACAAATACAGATTATTACACTACAATACAAATACAGATTATGACACTACAATAAAAATACAAATACAGAGTATTACACTACAATACAAATACAGATTATGACACTACAATACAAATTCAAATACAAATTATGACCGAACAATACAAATACAAATACAGATTATGACAATAAAATACGAATACAAATACAGATTATGACACTACAATAAAAATACAAATACAGATTATGACACTACAATACAAATACAAATACAGATTATGACACTACAATACACATACAAATACAGATTATGACACTACAATACAAATACAAATACAGATTATGACACTACAATACAAATACAAATACAGATTATAACGCTACAATACAAATACAAATACAGATTATGACACTACAATACAAATACAGATTATGACACTACAATACAAATTCAAATACAAATTATGACTGAACAATACAAATACAAATACAGATTATGACACTACAATACAAATACAAATACAAATACAGATTATGACGCTACAATAAAAATACAAATACAGATTATGACACTACAATACAAATACAGATTATGACACTACAATACAAATTCAAATACAGATTATGACAATAAAATACGAATACAAATACATATTATGACACTACAATAAAAATACAAATACAGATTATGACACTACAATGCAAATACAGATTAGTACGCTACAATATCAATACAAATACAGATTATGACGCTACAATACAAATACAAATACAGATTATGGCACTACAATACAAATACAAATACAGATTATGACACTACAGTACAAATACAAATACAGATTATGACGCTACAATACAAATACAAATACAGATTATTACACTACACTACAATACAAATACAGATTATGACACTACAATACAAATTCAAATACAAATTATGACACTACAATACAAATACAAATACAGATTATGACACTACAATACAAATACAAATACAGATTATGACGCTACAATACAAATACAAATACAGATTATGACACTACTATACAAATACAGATTATGACACTACACTACAAATTCAAATACAAATTATGACAGAACAATACAAATACAAATACAGATTATGACACTACAATACAAATACAAATACAGATTATGACGCTACAATAAAAATACAAATACAGATTTTGACACTACAATACAAATAAAGATTATGACACTACAATACAAATTCAAATACAAATTATGACAGAACAATACCAATACAAATACAGATTATTACACTACAATACAAATACAAATACAGATTATGACGCTACAATACAAATACAGATTATAACACTACAATACAAACACAGATTATGACACTACAATACAAATTACAATACAAATTGTGACAGAACAATACAAATACAATTACAGATTATGACACTACAATACAAATACAGATTATAACACTACAATACAAAGACAAATACAGATTATGACAATAAAATCCGAATACAAATACAGATTATGACACTACAATAAAAATACAAATACAGATTATTACACTACAATGCAAATACAGATTAGTACGCTACAATATCAATACAAATACAGATTATGACGCTACAATACAAATACAAATACAGATTATGACACTACAATACAAATACAAATACAGATTGTGACACTACAATACAAATACAAATACAGATTATGACGCTACGATGCAAATACAAATACAGATTATGACACTACAATACAAATACAGATTATGACACTACAATACAAATTTAAATACAAATTATGACACTACAATACAAATACAAATACAGAGTATGACACTACAATACAAATACAAATACAGATTATGACGCTACAATACAAATACGAATACAGATTATTACACTACAATACAAATACAGGTTATGACACTACAATACAAATTCAAATACAAATTATAACAGAACAATACAAATACAAATACAGATTATGACACTACAATACAAATACAAATACAGATTATGACGCTACAATACAAATACAAATACAGATTATGACACTACAATACAAATACAGATTATGACAATAAAATACGAATACAAATACAGATTATGACACTACAATACAAATTATGACGCTACAATACAAATACAAATACAGATTATGACAGAACAATACAAATACAAATACAGATTATGACACTACAATACAAATACAGATGATAACACAACAATACAAAGACAAATACAGATTATGACAATAAAATACGAATACAAATACAGATTATGACACTACAATAAAAATACAAATACAGATTATGACACTACAATGCAAATACAGATTAGTACGCTACAATATAAATACAAATACAGATTATGACACTACAATGCAAATACAGATTAGTACGCTACAATACAAATACAAATACATATTATGACGCTACAATACAAATACAAATACAGATTATGACACTACAATACAAATACAAATACAGATTATGACACTACAAATACAGATTATGACACTACAATGCAAATACAGGTGATGACACTACAATACAAATACAAATACAGATTATGACACTACAATACAAATACAAATACAGATTATGACACTACAATACAAATACGAATACAGATTATGACGCTACAATACAAATACAAATACAGATTATGACTCTACAATACAAATACAAATTATGACACTACAATACAAATACAGATTATGACACTACAATACAAATACAAATACAAATTATGACAGAACAATACAAATACAAATACAGATTATGACACTACAATACAAATACAGATTATGACACTACAATACAAATACAAATACAGAATATGACAATAAAATACGAATACAAATACAGATTATGACACTACAATAAAAATACAAATAGAGATTATGACACTACAATACAAATACAGATTATAAAACTACAATACAAATACAAATACATATTATGACACTAAAATACAAATACAAATACAGATTATGACACTACAATACAAATACAAATACAGATTATGACGCTACAATACAAATACAAATACAGATTATTACACTACAATACAAAATCCAAATGCAGATTATGACACTACAATGCAAATACAAATACAGATTATGACACTAAAATACAAATACAAATACAGATTATGACACTAAAATACAAATACAAATACAGATTGTGACGCTACAGTACAAATACAAATACAGATTATGACACTACAATACAAATACAAATACAGATTATTACACAACAATACAAATACAAATACAGATTATGACACTACAAATGTTACCCAGATACGTTAACTAATAAATACAAAAGAAATAAATTTAAACAGACATCCCTTTATCCTCCCGAGTCGAGGCGGCGCAACATTATTTCTCCGAGCACAGACAGCACCTGGCATTACGAAATGGTCCCCAATTTCAGTATTGGCCATGGCTCAGCGTGGCTTAACTTTTATGATTATACCTGGAACCAGTATGTCAACATTAATCTGCCGCATAAATTTATATTATACGACAGAATCACGTTAAATTAATTTATATTATACGACACATTTACGTTGAAATAAATTTATAGTAGATGACATAATTACGTTAGAATAAATTTATATCATACGAAATAATGACGTTGAAATAAATTTATATTATACGACATTATAACCTTGTAAAAAATGCATATTATACGACATAATATCGTTGAGAAAACTTTGTACTATACGAATTAATGCAGAAACGAAATTGTATTAGACGACATAATAATATAAAAACAAATTTATATGATACGAAATAATAACATTGAAGTAAATTCGTATTATACGACATAATAATGTTGAAGTAAATTTGTATTACACAAGATAATTATGTTGGAATAAATTTATATATAAAATTTATATAAAAATGTTAAAATAAAGTCGTATTACACGACATAATATCGTTTAAATATATTTGGGTTGTACGACATAATAATGTTGAAATAAATTGGTATCACACGACATAATATCGCTGAAATTAATTTGTATTATACAACATCAAAACATTAAAATAAATTTGTATTATACGACATAATATCGTTGAAGTAAATTTTTACTATACGACATAATAACGTTGAAATAAAGTATGATACATAATATAGTTGAAAAATATTTGTGTAATACAGCATAATAATGTTGAAATAAATTTGTATTATACGACAAAATATCGTTGAAATAGTCTATATTATACGACATTATATCGTTGAAATAGTCTATATTATACGACATAATATCGATGAAATATATTTGTGTTATACAACATAATAATATTGAAATAAATTCGTATTACACGACATAATAATGTTAAAATGAATTGGTATAATGCGAAATGAAAACGTTTAAACACATTTGTGTTATACGACATAATATCGTTGCAATTAATTAATATTAGACGACATGATAACGTTGAAATAATGTTCTTTAATACAAAAAAAATCCGTTTCAATTAATTTGTATTATACGAAATAATATCATTGAAATAAATTGGTATCCTACGAAATAAGATCGTTGTAAATAATTTGTATTAAAAGAAATAATGTCGTTGAAATATATATATAATATACAAAACATTGACGTTGAAATAAATTTGTATTATACGACAAAACACCGTTGAAATTAATTTATATTTTATGAAATGACACCGTTGAAATAAATTTATAATCAACGAAATAATATCCTTTAAATAATCTTGTTTTATACGACATTATATCGTTGAAATGAATTTGTATTATAGGAATACATTATCGTTAAAATAAATTTGTATTATACGACATAATAACGTTGAAATAAATTTGTATTATAGGACATAATTACGTTGAAATGAATTTTTATTATACGACATAATATCGTTGAAATAAATTTGTATGACATGACATAAAAACGTTGAAATACATTTGTATTATACGTAATAATAACGTTAAAATACATTTGTATGGTAGGACATACTTACGTTCAAATAAATTTGTATTATACAACATAATAACGTTAAAATAAATTTCTATTATACGTCATAATTTCGTTAAAATAAATTTATATTATACAACATAATTACGTTGAAAAAAAATTGTATGATAGGACATAATTACTTTGAAATAAATTTGTATTATACGACATAATTACGTTGAAATAAATTCGTATTATACGACATTATAACGTTGAAATAAATTTGTATTATACGACATCATTTCGTTTAAATAAATTTATATTATAGAAAACAATCACGTTCAAATAAATTTCTAATTTACGAACTAATAAAGCTGAAATGAATTTGTCTCATACGCAATAATAACGTTAGAATATATTTCTATTATACGACATAACAACCTTCAAATAAATTTGTATTTTGCGAAATTATAACGTTGAAATAAATCTGTATTATACGAAACAATAACACTGAAAAAATGTGTATTATACGAAATAATCACGCTGAAATAAATTTGTATTATACGAAATAATAACGCAGAAAAGATTTGTATTATACGAAATAATAACGTTAGAATTCATTTGTATTATACGAAAAAATAACGTTGAAATACCTTTGTATCATAGGATATTATTTAAAATACATTGGTATTGTACGACATGATTTCATTGAAATATATTTGTAATATACGGAATAATAAGATTAAATAAATTTGTATTATACGACATAATTTCGCTTGAATGAATTTAGTTTATTCAACATACTCACGTTAAAATAAATTTGTATTATTCGACATATTTACGGTAGAATAAACCCGATGGAATGAATTTGTATGTTAGGACATATTGACGTTGAAATGAATTTGTATTTTAGGACATAATAACGTTGAAATACATGTATACGACGTCATAATGTTGACATGAATTTGTATTATACAACATAATAACGATGAAATAAATTTGTATTTCCGGGCATAATGTTGAAATAAATTTTGATTTTACGACATAATAACGTTGAAATAAATTTTTACTGTAGGACATAATAATGTTAAAATAAATTTGTATGTAACGACATAATAACGTTGAAATAAATTTGTATTTTTCGACATAAAAATGTTGAAACAAATTTGTATTTTAGGACATAAACACGTTGAAATAAATTTGCATTTTAGGACATATACACGTTAAAATACATTTGTATTATACGACATAATAACGTTGAAATAAATTTGTATTATACGACATAATAATTTTAAAACAAATTTGTATTTTAGGACATATTAACGTGGAAATAAATTTTTATTATACGACATAATAACGATGAAATAAGTTGGAATTTATGGACGTAATAATGTTGAAATATATTTGTATTTTACGACATAATAATGTTTAAATAAATTTTGATTTTACGACATAATAATGTTGACATAAATTTGTATTATACGACATAATCACGATTAAATAAATTTGTATTTTGGGACATAATAACGTTGAAATAAATTTGTATTATACGACATAATAAGTTTGAAATAAATTTGTATTATACGACATAATAACGTTGAAATAGGCTTGTATTTTAGGAAATAATAACGTTAGAATAAATTTGTATTTTTGGACATAATAACGTTGAAATACATTTGTATTATACGACTTAATATTGTTGTAATAAATTTTTATTATACAACATATTAACGTTGAAATAAATTCGTACTTTAGGACATAATAACGTTAGAATAAATTTGTGTTTTACGACATCAAATCGTTGAAATAAATTTGCAATTAGGACATAATATACGTGGAAATACATTTGTAATTTACGACATAATAACGTTGAAATAAATTTGTATTATACAATATAATAAATTTGAAATAAATTTGTATTTTAGGACATAATAACGTTGAAATAAATAGGTATTATCCGACATAATAACGTTGAAATAAATTTTTATTATACGACATAAAATAACGTTGAAATAAATTTTTATTATACGACATAATAACGAGTAAATAAGTTTGCATTTTAAGACGTAATAATGTTGAAATATATTTGTATTTTACGACATAATAATGTTGAAATTTATTTCTATTTTACGACAGATAAACGTTGAAATAAATTTGTATTATACGACATAATGACGATAAAATTAATTTGTATTTTAAGACATAATAATGTGGAAATGTATTTGTATTTTACGACATAATAACGTTGAAATAAATTTGTATGTTACGACATAGTAACGATGAAATAAATTTGCATTTTAAGACAAAATAATGTTGAAATACATTTGTATTATACGACATAATAATGTTTACATGAATTTGTATTATACGAAATAATAACGTTGAAATATATTTGAATTTAGGACATAATAACGATGAAATAAATTTTTATTATACGACATAATAGCGTTTAAATAGGTTTGTATTTTAGGAAACAATAACGTTAGAATAAATTTGTATTTGTGGACATAATAATGTTGAGATAAATTTGTATTATACGACATAATAATGTTGTAATAAATCTTTAGTATACAATATAATAACGTTGAAATATATTAGTATTTTGGGACATATTAACGTTAAAATACATTTGTATTTTAGGACATAATAACGTTGAAATAAATTTGTATTATACGACATAATAATGTTGAAATGTATTTCTATTTGAAATTTATTTGTATTTTAGGATATATTAACGTTGAAATAAATTTGTATTTTAGGATATATTAACGTTTAAATAAATTTGTATTTTAGGATATATTAACGTTGAAATAAATTTGTATTTTAGGATATATTAACGTTGAAATAAATTTGTATTTTAGGATATATAAACGTTGAAATTAATTTGTATTTTAGGATATATTAACGTTGAAATAAATTTGTATTTTAGGATATATTAACGTTGAAATTAATTTGTATTTTAGGATAACGTTGAAATAAATTTGTATTTTAGGATATATTAACGTTGAAATTAATTTGTATTTTAGGATATATTAACGTTGAAATAAATTTGTATTTTAGGATATATTAACGTTGAAATAAATTTGTATTTTAGGATATATTAACGTTGAAATTAATTTGTATTTTAGGATATATTAACGTTGAAATAAATTTGTATTTTAGGATATATTAAAGTTGAAATAAATTTGTATTTTAGGACATAATACGTTGAAATTAATTTGTATTTTAGGATATATTAACGTTAAAATAAATTTGTATTTTAGGATATATTAAAGTTGAAATAAATTTGTATTTTAGGATATATTAACGATGAAATAAATTTGTATTTTATGATATATTAACGTTTAAATAAATTTGTATTTTAGGATATATTAACGTTGAAATAAATTTGTATTTTAGGACATAATACGTTGAAATACATTTGTATTTTAGGATATATTAACATTGAAATAAATTTGTATTTTAGGATATATTAACGTTTAAATAAATTTGTATTTTAGGATATATCCTAAAATACAAATTTATTTCAACGTTAATATATCCTAAAATACAAATTAATTTCAACGTTGAAATACATTTGGATTTTAGGATATATTAACGTTGAAATTAATTTGTATTTTAGGATAAATTAACGTTGAAATAAATTTGTATTTTAGGATATATTAACGTTGAAATAAATTTGTATTTTAGGATATATTAACGTTGAAATAAATTTGTATTTTAGGATATATTAACGTTGAAATAAATTTGTATTTTAGGATATATTAAGG
Organism: Euprymna scolopes; assembly: GCF_053919585.1. NCBI lineage: Eukaryota > Metazoa > Mollusca > Cephalopoda > Sepiida > Sepiolidae > Euprymna > Euprymna scolopes. The sequence goes on from NC_136520.1 coordinate 23,117,494, forward strand.
TTCAAATAAATTTGTATTTTAGGACATAATACGTTGAAATACATTTGTATTATACAACATAATAATGTGTACATAAATTTGTATTATACGACATAATAACGATGAAATAAATTTGTATTTTAGGACATAATAATGTTGAAATTAATTTGTATTATACGACATATAACGTTGAAATAAATTCGTATTTTACAACATAATAACCTGGAAATAAATTCGTATTATGCGACGTAATACCGTTGAAATAAATTTGTACTGTAGGACATAATAAGGTTGAAATAAATTTTTATTCTACGACATAAAAATGTTGAAACAAATTTGTATTTTAAGACGTAAACACGTTGAAATAAATTTGTATTTTAGGACATATACACGTTAAAATACATTTGTATTGTACGGCATAATAACGGTAAAATAAATTTGTATTTTAGGACATACTAACGTTGAAACAAATTTAAGGACATTAACATGTTGAAATAAATCTGTATTATACGACATATTCATCTTAATAACGTTGAAATAGATTTCTATTTTTGGACATAATCACGTTGAAATTAATTTATATTATACGACATAATAACGTTGAAAAAATTTGTATTTTACGAAATAATAAACGTTGAAATACATTTGCATTATACGACATAATAACGTTGAAATAAATTTGTATTTTAGGATATATTAACGATGTAATGATTTTATCATTATTGTATTTTAGGACATAATAACGTTGAAATAAATTTGTATTATACGACATAATAACGTTGAAATAAATTTGTATTATACGACATAATAACTTTGAAATAAATTTGAATTCTACGACATAAAAATGTTGAAACAAATTTGCATTTTAGGACATAAACACTTTGAAATACATTTGTATTTTAGGACATAATAACGTTATACAGATGCAGACATACTAACGTTGAAACAAATTTAAGGACATTAACATGTTGAAATAATTCTGTATTATACGACATATTAATCTTGAAAGAAATTTGTATTTAAGGACATAATAACGTTGAAATAAATTTGTATTATACGACATAATAACGTTGAAATTAATTTATATTATACGACATAATAAATTGTAAATAAATTTGTATTTTAAGACATAATAACGTTGAAATACATTTTTATTATACAACATAATAACGATGAAATAAGTTTGAATTTTAGGACGTAATAATGTTGAAATATATTTGTATTTTACGACGTAATAATGTTTAAATAAATTTTTATTTTAGGACATAATAACGTTGAAATATATTTGTATTTTACGACATAGTAACCTTGAAATAGATTTTAATGTTGGACATAAGAACGTTGAAATGAATTTGTATTATACGACATAAAAACTTTTACCTTAATTTGTATTTTAAGACATAATAACAATGAAATAAATTTGTATTTTAGGACATATTGATGTTTAAATGAATTTGTATTTAAGGACATAATTACGTTGAAATACATTTGTTTTATACGACGTAATAATGTTGACATAAATTTGTATTATACGACATAACAAGATGAAATAAATTTTTATTTTAGGACATTACATTGTTGAAATAAATTTGGATCTTACGAAATAATAACGTTGAAATAAATTTGTATTATACGACATAATAACAATGAAATAAATGTGTATCATACGACATAATAACGATGAAATAAATTTGTATTATTCGACATAATAACGATGAAATAAATTTGTATTTTAGGACATAATAATGTTGAAATTAATTTGTATTATACGACATAATAACGTTGAAATAAATTCGTATTTTACAACATAATAACCTGGAAATAAATTCGTATTATGCGACGTAATACCGTTGAAATAAATTTGTACTGTAGGACATAATAAGGTTGAAATAAATTTTTATTCTACGACATAAAAATGTTGAAACAAATTTGTATTTTAAGACGTAAACACGTTGAAATAAATTTGTATTTTAGGACATATACACGTTAAAATACATTTGTATTGTACGACATAATAACGGTAAAATAAATTTGTTTTTTAGGACATACTAACGTTGAAACAAATTTAAGGACATTAACACGTTGAAATAAATCTGTATTATACGACATATTCATCTTAATAACGTTGAAATAGATTTCTATTTTTGGACATAATCACGTTGAAATTAATTTATATTATACGACATAATAACGTTGAAAAAATTTGTATTTTACGAAATAATAACGTTGAAATACATTTGCATTATACGACATAATAACGTTGAAATAAATTTGTATTTTAGGATATATTAACGATGTAATGATTTTATCATTATTGTATTTTAGGACATAATAACGTTGAAATAAATTTGTATTATACGACATAATAACGTTGAAATAAATTTGTATTATACGACATAATAACTTTGAAATAAATTTGAATTCTACGACATAAAAATGTTGAAACAAACTTGCATTTTAGGACATAAACACTTTGAAATACATTTGTATTTTAGGACATAATAACGTTATACAGATGCAGACATACTAACGTTGAAACAAATTAAAGAACATTAACATGTTGAAATAATTCTGTATTATACGACATATTAATCTTGAAAGAAATTTGTATTTAAGGACATAATAACGTTGAAATAAATTTGTATTATACGACATAATAACGTTAAAATGAATTTGTATTATACGACATAATACCGTTGAAATAAATTTGTATTTTAGGACATAATACCGTTGAAATAAATTTGTATTTTAGGACATAATAACGTTGAAATAAATTTGTATATAACGACATAATAATATGGAAATTAATTTGTATTTTATGACATAATACCGTGGAAATCCATCTGTATTATACTACATATTAATGTTGAAATGCATTCGTATTTTTGGACATTATAACGTTGAAATAAATTCGTATTTTAGGACATAATAACGATGAAATAAATTTGTATTTTACGACATAATAATTGTGGAATTTGTTTGTATTTTAGGACATAAACACGTTGAAATAAATTTGTATGTTAGGACATAAATAACGTTGAAGAAATTTGTATTTTAGAACATAAAAATGTTGAAATAAATCGGTATTATGCGACATTATAATGTTGAAATAAATTTGTATTATTCGACATAAGAATGTTGAAATAAATTTGTATTTTAGGACATAATACCGTTGAAATACGTTTGTAATTTAGGACATAGTATCGTTTAAATACCTTTGTATTATACGACATAATAACGTTGAACAAAAATTTGTATTATACGAAATCCCAACGATAGAATAAATTTGTATTTTAGGACATATTTATGTTGAAATAAATTTGTATCATACGACATAATAACGTTGAAATAAATTTTTATTATACGATATAATAACGTTGAAATAAGTTTGTATTTTAGGAAATAATAACATTAGAATAAATTTGTATTTTAGGCCATAATAACGTTGAAATAAATTTGTATTATATGACATAATAATGTTGACATAAATTTGTATTATACGACATTATTCCGTTGAAATGAATTTTTATTATACGACATAATACCGGTGAAATAAATTTGTATTTTAGGACGTAATACCTTTGAACTAAATTTATCTTTTTGGACATAATAACGTTAAAATAAATTTGTGTTTTGGGACATAATAACGTTGAAATAAATTTGTGTTTTTGGACATAATAACGTTGAAATAAATGTGTATTTAACGAGATAATAATATGGAAATAAATTAGTATTTTAGGACATAATAACGTTGAAATCCATTTGTATTATACGACATATTAATGTTGAAATAAATTTATATTTTAAGACATTATAACGTTGAAATAAATTAGTATTTTAGGACATAATAACGTTGAAATAAATTTTTATTATACGACATAATAACGTTGAAATAAATTTGTATTATACGACATAAAAATGGTGGAATTAGTTTGTATTTTAGGACATAAACACGTTGAAATAAATTTGTATTTTATCACATAATAACGTTGGAGAAATTTGTGTTTTAGAACATAAAAATGTTGAAATAAATCGGTATTATACGACATTATAATGTTGAAATAAATTTGTATTTTTCGACATAAGAATGTTGAAATAAATTTGTATTTTAGGACATAATAACGTTGAAATAAATTTATAATTTAGGACATAGTAACGTTGAAATACCTTTGTATTATACGACATAATAACATTGAAAAAAAATTGTATTATATGAAATCCTAACGATGAAATATATTTGTATTTTAGGACATATTAATGTCGAAATAAATTTGTATTATACGACATGATAGTGTTGAAATAAATTTTTATTATACGACATAATACCGTTGAAATAAATTTGTATTTTAGGACATAATACCGTTGAAATAAATTTGTATTTTAGGACATAATAACGTTGAAATAAATTTGTATATAACGACATAATAATATGGAAATTAATTTGTATTTTAGGACATAATACCGTGGAAATCCATCTGTATTATACTACATATTAATGTTGAAATACATTCGTATTTTTGGACATTATAACGTTGAAATAAATTCGTATTTTAGGACATAATAACGATGAAATAAATTTGTATTTTACGACATAATAATTGTGGAATTAGTTTGTATTTTAGGACATAAACACGTTGAAATAAATTTGTATGTTAGGACATAAATAACGTTGAAGAAATTTGTATTTTAGAACATAAAAATGTTGAAATAAATCGGTATTATGCGACATTATAATGTTGAAATAAATTTGTATTTTTCGACATAAGAATGTTGAAATAAATTTGTATTTTAGGACATAATACCGTTGAAATACGTTTGTAATTTAGGACATAGTATCGTTTAAATACCTTTGTATTATACGACATAATAACGTTGAACAAAAATTTGTATTATACGAAATCCCAACGATAGAATAAATTTGTATTTTAGGACATATTTATGTTGAAATAAATTTGTATCATACGACATAATAACGTTGAAATAAATTTTTATTATACGATATAATAACGTTGAAATAAGTTTGTATTTTAGGAAATAATAACATTAGAATAAATTTGTATTTTAGGCCATAATAACGTTGAAATAAATTTGTATTATATGACATAATAATGTTGACATAAATTTGTATTATACGACATTATTCCGTTGAAATGAATTTTTATTATACGACATAATACCGGTGAAATAAATTTGTATTTTAGGACGTAATACCTTTGAACTAAATTTATCTTTTTGGACATAATAACGTTAAAATAAATTTGTGTTTTGGGACATAATAACGTTGAAATAAATTTGTGTTTTTGGACATAATAACGTTGAAATAAATGTGTATTTAACGAGATAATAATATGGAAATAAATTAGTATTTTAGGACATAATAACGTTGAAATCCATTTGTATTATACGACATATTAATGTTGAAATAAATTTATATTTTAAGACATTATAACGTTGAAATAAATTAGTATTTTAGGACATAATAACGTTGAAATAAATTTTTATTATACGACATAATAACGTTGAAATAAATTTGTATTATACGACATAAAAATGGTGGAATTAGTTTGTATTTTAGGACATAAACACGTTGAAATAAATTTGTATTTTATCACATAATAACGTTGGAGAAATTTGTGTTTTAGAACATAAAAATGTTGAAATAAATCGGTATTATACGACATTATAATGTTGAAATAAATTTGTATTTTTCGACATAAGAATGTTGAAATAAATTTGTATTTTAGGACATAATAACGTTGAAATAAATTTATAATTTAGGACATAGTAACGTTGAAATACCTTTGTATTATACGACATAATAACATTGAAAAAAAATTGTATTATATGAAATCCTAACGATGAAATATATTTGTATTTTAGGACATATTAATGTCGAAATAAATTTGTATTATACGACATGATAGTGTTGAAATAAATTTTTATTATACGACATAATAACGTTGAAATAAATTTGTATGTTAGGACATAATAGTGTTGAAATTAATTTGTATTTTACGACATAATAATGTTGAAATAAATTTGTATTTTAGGACATAACGTTGAAATACATTTGTATTTTACGACATAATAACGTTGAAATAAATTTATATTTTAGGACATATTAACGTTCAAATACATTTGGAAATAGGACATAAGAACGTTGAAATAAATTTGTATTTTTCGACATAATAACGTTGACATAAATTTGTATTGTTGGACATAATCACGTTGAAATAAATTTATTATTATTCGACATAATAACGTGTTACTAACTTTGTATTTCAAGACATTGAAATAAATTTGTATTTTAGGATATAATAGCGTTGAAATAAATGTGTATTATACGACAAAATAATGTTGAGATAAATGTGTTGATACTCTTCTCATTATTATTATTATTATTATTATTATTAGTAGTAGTAGTAGTAGTAGTAGTAGTAGTAGTAGTAGTAGTAGTAGTAGTAGTAGTAAACTGTGCGATGGAGGTTCGAAAAGTGGAAAGACGACAAATCATCCTCTAGAAATGTCAGCAAATCAATTCATTGAGAATAGGCTGTGAAGGGTTATTTTGTGTACAGTAAACAATGTGATAGTGTTGCAGTATTCATTAATATTGGAGATTTGATAAAGTGTCATTACTTAAGGGGGCGGTTCATCAGAAATTCGTTTATGTTGGATTTGAATACATCCATGTTGAAGTCAGGAGGGAAACAGGCAAGCGGTAGAGAGTTCCACAGGCGTGCAGTTCTAAGAAAGAATTTTTGTTCATGGAATCTACGTTTGGATTTAGGTACAGATAAAGAGTGGGGAAAATTGTTGACAGTGGTTTCATCCTTGGACGTACTTGGCTTTTATATAGATAGAGAATTGCATCAGTAGTGAGATATCTTCTGGGGCAGTAGAAGGATCCCACGATTTTTCCAGCGACCTTGGCAACAGACTTGATATACTTGCTCCATTTCAGATCAGGAGTAAAGGTCAAACCCAGAAGCTTGTCAAAACATGGGGCATCTCCTATATGAGAGCCATCCATTTCAATTGATGCCAGATGGGGATCAGAGCGTTGATGATGTAAAGATAGAAGCTTGGTTTTAGATGCATTAAAAGTGACCAGCCACCTCTTTCCCCACTGTACCACGTGCTCAAGATCAGAGGAGAAAGAATTAGAGAGAACTTTGTCATTTACGGCCTTTGATGTGTTGCCATAGATGGTCGTGTCATCAGCATAGATGTCAATGAATGATTTAAGTGTGTGTTTTGGGAGATCATTGATGTAGATCAGGAAGAGAGTTGGGCCCAGGATGGACCCCTGGGGGACTCCAGCATTAATACTGTGGGCCTCTGATTTCTGCCCATCAACCACTACTCTTATGAACCTATCAGAGATAAATGATTGAGAAAACATTTTCAGTAATACCGTAGCTGGAAATCTTGTGAAGTAGGCCCTTATGCCATACCTTATTGAAGGCCTTTGATATGTCAAGAGCAATTGCCCTAGAAATGAAGCCTTTGTCAAGAGATTCGCTAATCCTATGAGATATAACCGTTAGCACATCTGCTCTAGATATTGCAGAACGGAAACCATATTGTGTTTCACTAAGAAGGTTATTTATGCTGAGGTGGTTGACTACTTCTCTATTTAATATGGATTCCAGCAACTTACTCATGACACAGGAGACTTATTGGTCTGTACTGAGAGGGAGATGACTTAATTCTTAAATACAGGACATATTGATGAGGTTTTCCAGGATGTTGGAAAGTGCTCCTCCTTAAGGCAACATTTAAACAGTTTTATAAGTATGGGGGCAAGTTCTGGTTGAAGCTTTTTTAACACTATAATTGGGAGGCCGTCAAGGCCAGTTACTTTACTGGAATCAAGGTTCTTGATTAGCTTAGCGACCTCACGCACAGATATTTGTATGTTACCTAGCGTGCTGTGTGTTATAGGAGGAGTTGATGGCCTTCGTCGCATACGATAGAATTAGTTGCAAAGTTCTTGGCAAAGAGTCTGGCTTTGTCTGATGCTGACGAGATGATCTCTAGCCCATGGATAATGGTTGGAATAGAATGCACGCTTCTGTTCAGGATCCTATTTGTTATTTGCCAAAACTGGTGGGAACCAAGCCGCTAATCAGCTACTTTGGATTTAATGGACTGAGCATATAGCTCTCTAGCATTTTTATCACTCTCTATCAGGCGTTCCTGAAGCAGCTTTAGTCTCAGTGTATCTATTACGTTGGTAGCTATGGAAAAAGTGATTTCTGTGCGCGATGGCAGCAGCACATTCTGGGGAGAACCATGGCTGGCTGTTAGGTTTTTGTTGGAATTTTTTGGATGATATGAATCGATCTGTGCCTAAAATTAACCATTGTGTCAGGTCTGATACTATAGAGGACACATCCTTTTTAAACATGGAATGCAGAGGTAGATCAGATATGAATGTACAGAAATTATCCCAGTCAGCCATAGAGTATCGGTATACAGTACAGTGGAGAGGTACGTCTGGGGACTTATTACATTTTATGTTTATCTTAACTGATACAACGGAGGGGTCGAAAGATCCTAGAGGAGATAGAACGGAATATGAACATAGCTCAGGGGAAGTTGAGAGAAAACGGTCTAGAAGGCTTGCATATTGACCAGTAGTATCAGGCACACGGGTGGGCTTGCGAACAATCTGAGGGAGGTCATAGGCAATGACAAAACCATGACAGAACCTCCACTCATCATCTGTCTTATTTGAGTGGGTCAGCCATTCCACGTTATGGTCATTGAAGTCACCGCAAATGTGAATGTAAGCCAAGGGATGTGCAGACAGGATGTGGTCTATTTTCTCAGATATGCTCTTAAAGATAGTAACTCCGCTGTTGTGGGGGCGATAGAGGGCAAATATAAATGCAGTGGTGTAAGCAAGTGCAACCCGGAAGCACATATAAGTTAAATTAGGGTATTTTCTGGAGATATCCATGCCACACGGGAAGCCATCTTTAATTGCGCGCATATTCCATGCCCATGGCGATCTTGGGGGTCAGATTTAGATGTTAAGTTAGAGTATCCTTTAATTATGAACTCGTCTAGGGAAGTGGTTGGCCCTATACCAGTTTCGCTTAGAAAGAATATGTCCGGTTTCATCTCTTGTAATTGGGTTTCAACCTCTGGAAGGTTGGAACATAGATCCCTGATGGTTGAGAAGGAGATATGGTAGTAGGGATCTACGTTGGAGGATGGGATTCTAAGTTTATTCGTGTTTTTTTAGATGTTTCATGCTGAGGTTTTGGGATTTGTTGAATAGGTCGGCAGTTAGAGCAGGATAGAGAGGGAAAATAAGAGAGAAAAGGATAGTAATTTTTTTTTGTAGCACATGATAAGGTAAAGCCGTAACAATTACCCACTAGTATGGCCTCGAGAGGCCCCACCAGAGACTACTGCATGGTCTGGTATCCATTCACCAAATGGCAATACAGCAGTCCCAGTACTTTGCACCTGCTGATAGGACAACCTCCTTAGTGGTTAATCCAAGGTTCGGGTCCCTGACTATCAGGCGGATAACATCAGCCCAGATGAAACGTTTACCTCCTTACTAGTGACATGGCCACATGGATAGACATAGAAACAGAAAAAATTCCGACATCTCAGACTACTGTTCACGAAGTACTACAGAGCTGGAAAGCAGCTTTTTCTCCACCCATTGTCAGAAAAATCACTCATTTGAATGAGGACTGAGGAACAAAAAAGGAGAAGCAAGAGATACTGGAGCTGCCGATAACACATCCACTGCATTATCTACTCTCCATTTAAAAAAAAGTAGGTACGAGGGACTTATTAATATCTACTATATTAAGTGTGGTGCTCAATTATAAATTTAGGACACTGTTTGAAGACTGACCCCCTCCTATATTAATGCGGGGGATGTTTTTGGCGTTATCTATCTCGAGTTTGAATCTTCGCGCTTCACCTTATAATTAAAATCCAATAATGAACTTTATAAATTTGTGAAGTCTGCTTATTTTGTATCAATTTAATTTTTTTTTTTGTTTAGGTAATAGTTCAAGGTTTTAATTTGGAAGGTTCTCGTTTTCATGTGCGACTTTTTTTCTTTTCGTTTTAAATGTAAGAAAACAGTATTGGTTAATAATAGCATTTTACAAACGATTTCAGAACAAAAAAAAAAAAGAAAAAGCAAGACAAGATAAGTAAATTAAAGTTCCGAGTTTAATTTAAAGCTGAAATAAGAAAAGAAAAAAATTTTTGCAATACAAACATGTTAGCGGTAATAAGACAAAATAGATTTCAAAAAGTTATAGATAGAAACATTTTTTAACTTAGCTTTAGGTCTGGAAAGTGTGACCCATCTTCTTGAGGTCATATCGAAAAAGAAGGAAAGCTAGCAGACCTAACTGATTTTATTCTAGGTATTAAAGGATATGGTGGAGGTGTGTGTGTGTGTGTGTGTGTGTGTGTGTGTGTGTGTTTGTGCGTGTGTGTGTCGGGGGGTGTACTGCTTTTAAAAATGTTTTTTTTTGCTTTATCTATCTCGAGTTTGAATCTTCGAGCTTCACTTTATAATTAAAATCCAATAATGAACTTTTATAAATTTGTGAAGTCGACAAGATAAGTAAATTTAAGTTCCGAGTTTAATTCAAAGCTGAAATAAGAAAAGAAAAAAAATTTTTGCAATACAAACATGTTAGCGGTAATAAGACAAAATAGATTTCAAAAAGTTATAGATAGAAACATTTTTTAACTTAGCTTTGGGTCTGGAAAGTGTGAACCATCTTCTTGAGGTCATATCGAAAAAGAAGGAAAGCTAGCAGACCTAACTGATTTTATTCTAGGTATTAAAGGATATGGTGGAGGTGTGTGTGTGTGTGTGTGTGTGTGTGTGTGTGTGTGTGTGTGTGTCGGGGGGTGTACTGCTTTTAAAAATGTTTTTTTTTGCTTTATCTATCTCGAGTTTGAATCTTCGAGCTTCACTTTATAATTAAAATCCAATAATGAACTTTTATAAATTTGTGAAGTCGACAAGATAAGTAAATTTAAGTTCCGAGTTTAATTCAAAGCTGCAATAAAAAAAGAAAAAATATTTTCAATGTTAGCGGTAATAAGACAAAATATATTTCAGGTGCAGCAAACTAAGTATTATCGTATCCCCTCGATGCACAGTTAAGGATTAATACGGATTAGTCAATACACTACCACATTTCTCTATAAGTATGGGCTACAGCACTTAATCATAAGTCAACAGATATAACTTCAGCCCGTTTTTTACTAAAAATTCCATTGTTTCTATAATCTCCAAAGTATTGAAAACATTTGCAAGTAATTTTAATGTCTTTAAAATGTCAATTACAGAATCTAATGCAATAAAAATGTCTGTGAAATAGTTTAAATTGCAAAAATGTAAAACAAATACGTAGAAAGGTAACTATTATTGCGTTTGATTACAGTTACTCTAAATAATAAAAGGTACTGAAAAAAGCTTTACCGGTTTAATAGTTTTAATTTCTTTTTTTTTTACTAAACCAGTCTACTAACGATGTCACTTGCCTTTGATCACAGTTATTTATTGTACGATTTAAATGCTGTGTTTCATTTGAAAAGCTAGATCTTATTTGGTGATAGTTAAGTTTTTTTTATTAATATTGCAAAAAAATATGTAACGTTTTTGAATGATGATCACATATTACATCGGCTGAAACATTGTTAGCAAAACATGTTATTAACGTAATAAACATTTGTAATCCTGGCAAAAATGTTGGACGGACTAAAAAAATACTTAAAAACAATTTTATCAGATTCGCCATTTAAATGGAAACTAAACCCAAAATTAAAAAAAAAAGATGATTTTACATTTCAGCTGAAACAATAGTTGAAATATGTTTTACTAATTAGAAGAAACAAATATTTTCAATCACGCACAACTATATATTGGATAAAAAACTTTTTAAGTATGTAAATTGATCATGTACGTTGTTTTTTTTACATAAAAACATGTTTGTTTTGTTTTGTTTGAAAACGATTCCAATTTGCAATGGAAACACGATGGCAAATTGTTTTAAACAATTTTGGACGATAAAAACGTAGGATATTTTTTTTTAAATCATCTTCGGATATATTTATTTATATAAATATATATTCGTTTTATTTATGTTAAAATTCTGTAATTATTATAATGTTGACAGGTAAGGAAACTATGGTATACGAAAAGGAACGATTCGTAAACTGCCGAGGTAAAAAATAACATTTACGATTTTTTTTTTTTTTTTGTTTTAGAACGAATATGTCAAAACGCTAGAAATCTGCGCATGCGCAGAATGTTTGAAAGTGAAAGTCGAAAACCAGAACGCGATTTCAACGACCGGGCAAGCTTATTTGGGTTCTATATATATATAGTTTCTTTTTTAATTTGTGACGAAATTACTAGTCAAATTCATACAACCATGGACTGATTTCTAAAAAATTCGACTGGAAAACTGAATATTTCGAATATCGCGTGTTGTTTGAAACATCGGTAGCATGAGTTCAAGATTATGTTCAACTAATTGTGCCAGCTTGTTATTGCTTTGCAAAGTTCGCCACTTGATACACTTGAAATATTAATTGAAGATGCTGTCAAGTCAGTCGCAAGTAACGTAAGTTCCTTTTGTCAAACTAAAAATTCCCATATATGTCTGTATTCGATGTCCGCCTTTTCTCTTGAATGGCGTAATTATTGCCATAACAACTTGTGTACCAACCACTAGTTTTTCCCTATTGGATAAAAAGGAATTTTCAAGCTAACATGTCATGCAACATGTTTGCCAACCATCTTTGCTGTAAACACAAAATAAAATGAACAGTTTGTTAATTTCAATGTAAAGAAAGGAAAAGGAAGAAATGAAACAATTATGAAATACATTGAAAATTGTTAAAAAAAATAAGGTTGTTTTCTCGAAAAAAAAAGTTAGATTTAGACACAAATGCTAATTTTTGTTCTAGAAAATGAACACAATATTGAGAAACATAATAATAATATTAAATTCAAAACAAGCACTGAATTAAAAACTGACTAATAATAAATAATATATTTTAAGGGGATTAGAACAACAGTCCGAAGAGCAGAGTATATTTTAATATATTAGTAAATTAATGCAATTAAAATAAAAGTGCTCGTTACAATGCAGAGATGTCTGTACAGTAATTTCTGAGGAGAAGGATTTTTATGCTGTTTGACGACAAAGAAAGGGCCTAGATTGCGATGTGAAAGTGGACTATAAGCGAGGCGCCATATCAGCTGTTCAATACCATTCCAGAGAATGCAATTTCTATCAAAAATCAGGCTGCATATTAAGAAAAGCTTCAGGTGTGGATTGATAACGGTTGATTACCAACAGGAGCGTCTAGAACCATCCAAAGGATTAATTCTGCTCATGGCTATTGAGCAACCTACTAAAGACAAAATTCAACCCGTAATGAATTACCGAGAATTGAATCAACATGTTGGTGTTTTCACCGGAAACGCAGATGTGTGCGCTGCTAAACTGGTAGCGTCAGAATGTAGCACTATTTGATTTGAAGAGAGCCTACCCGCAGATACGCGTCCATGAGTTTATGTGGCTATTTCAGACAGTGATAATCAAGGGAAAATGATATTGTTTGACACGCTTAGGTTTTGGCCTAAATGTAGCATCCTTAATAATGACAGCTATTATTGAAACTGTTTTGATGCAGGGTGAGACCACAGCGAAAGCTACGTCAGCTTATATTGATGACATTTACGTAAATGAAGACGTAATGTTTGCAGATGTAGTTCAAATGAAACTGGAATCTTTCAGTTTGATAAGCAATGACCCTAAGAGCTTAAAGAAGTGGGGTGCCGGTGTTAGGGCTTGATTTCTGGGAGGAGTATAATACTTTACGATGGACGCAAGGGAGCCCGATTTCAGAGTTTCCTAATGTGTTGACGAGACCATCACGTTTTCTATTTGCGGTAAATTCTTAGGACATTTACCTGTTTGTGGATGACTCAGATCGGAAACAGGAGTACTAAAAAGACGAGTAACTGCGGTAACAAAAGGATGGAATGACATAGTGGATGATGATTCTCTCCAGCAAATGATGGCCGAAACGTTGACTAGAGCAGTGGCGTAGTAGAGTAAACGTCACCTGGAGCGGTCTGTTCAAAAGTCACTCTACTGACCCCCACTTCATTGCTATCATTAAATGTTCATACATGCTCTACTTACTTCCTGACCGGTATGTTACTGCTTACACGTATAATCAAAGACAAAATCATATACGAAAAACAATCAGTTCAAATCTGAAGATTTTTAAAATGCAACACTTCATGATATCACAATAATGATAAAATTATTTACTAATATTAAAACTGGGTATAAAATCCTTTTTAGGAAGAAAAACATAAATGTATTCTATGACGAGTCACTTAATAAATGGATGAATAAATAAATTAATTGTTGTTATGAAGAATAAAACCTGCCGAATAGAAAGGCCGAAAAAGGAAAAAAGAAAAATCAATTAGTGAGTAAAATCGGAAAAACGGTTTGAAAACATAAAAGACACGTAACAGTCGACCTGCCTTATCAACTCATGAAACCAAGCGAATAAAATAAAAGAAAAGAAAAGAAAAAAGGTGCAAATGATTGTAATAAATGAATGCGTGGATAAATTAAATTACAAAGAAATGAAGAAATAAGACAAAAAATAGAAAAACAAGAAACTGTGAGTTAACGATCTTTTTGTTTTATATTTAAATTTACACTAGAAAGAAAAAAAACGGTTCTTATGCAGTTTTCTTACCGTGATTTTTCCGAACCTTTTTTTCTGGGCAGACATCGAGAAGAACCGGGATATGAGAAACTGCTTAGTCAATCGAATTCAAGTTAGTAGACGGTAAAAAAACGCAATTAATTTTTTGGCGCTTCTACACTATTGGGACGAAATTTCGGAAATCGTAAAACTGAATTAAACATGAAAACAATGGTATCTACGTATTCCTCGTATTTGTAAAATGATTATATCCAAAAATTATGAAAATCAATAAGTTAGAAAATTATTTATTAAAGAAAATAAAAATAGAATTTGAAAAAAACGATCGTAAAACCCAGAAGAGTTCAAACGGGAGGTAGTTTTCTGTTTCGATTTAAACAAGATGGCCGCAATTTTTCACCTGCTAACACGATTAAAAGTTGTTTCCTTTAATAATTCAGTAATATTCAGGCAATTTGACTGCATAATTTGGAAGTTTTTGTAATTTATTAGAATTAACAAAAGAAATAAGTAGAAACCATTGTTTTTATCTAAAACTATCGACTACAAAATTTTGTTCTAATAGTGTAGAAGCGCCAATTTTTTATTTAATATTTTTTGTCAATGTTCACATTTTAATAAAGCAAAGAAACAAAGTCGAATGTGGAACCAATAGGCAACTATTAGAAAGCTACCTGGCAGAGTTCATGTGGAGATAGAAATTCAAAGATTCTTTCGCCTGCATAATGAACCAGGTAGTTCAATATTACCCTCAGCTTCCTTCCACTTTCTCTACGCCATTTTCTCTACATTTGCAGTTCTTTTCTGCACCTGCAGCAAAAGAAAATTTACTAACCACAATAATAACAACAATAGCCCCCAAATAATAAATCAAATATTTTTTTTAATTAAAAAGTTTCATAAAATACATCTACAGATTTTTTTTTTCATATTTGTTTAAAGTCTTTTACTTCGTTTTCGTTTTCTTATAAAAATAAAAGTTTAAAATTACCAGTGGTGTTTTAATTATTTACCCCTTAAGATATATTAGCAAAATATTTTGCGTTTTTTTATTTTTTTTTTTTGTTTTTTTTTTTATTTTTGGTCTTTAGGTACCTCCAACGCGTGCCAGTTTTAACCCCCGCTGTATGTAACACGATGTAACTGATTTTATTTATTATTATCATCCTAACTTTTTTACTATTTAAAAGAAGAAGCTTCAAATAACCTGCCAATATTTAAAAAAAAAAAAATTTTACAGCATACAAAAATAATGAAAATGCGAGACAAAAATCGTGTTTACATAATCGACGCTTTAAAACAACGCCACTTTGTAGCGACGCTTTTGAAGCCGTAGATATACCCATGTTTTAAAAATCTAGCAAAAATATCGAAAATTTCTGGAAATTATGATGATTATTTTAAATCGTCATAATTTCCAGAAATTTTCGATATTTATTCATTATCAAATAAACTTGCATAATAAAAGTAGGTTTTGTTAAATATATTAGAGAAAATATTTTTTAGGTGTTCTAACATCCCCCCCCATATTTCATGTTACGAAACTAAACAAAATAAATGTAGGTCGATAAAAGTTTCAACATTTTTTAAAGCTGAACAGATCAAATAATATATATATATATATATATATATATATATATATATATATATATTATAATCCTGTTATTATTTTTACTTACGTTAAAGTTGTAAATAAAATTAGACATAGACTATTATTATGTTAAAAAAACGATAAACACTTGTTCTTGATAATTTTTTTCTCGGTGATATAATTAGTTGAATACACAGAAAACAGAATTCTAAAAAAATATTTTTTAGAAAGCTTTAAATGATTTTCAAGTCAAATATTCCGCCATATAAAGTTTAAATAATGATTTTTCATAACAGGTTTCTAATTTTTTAAAAATGTATTCATATAATAGAATATATGACTCTTGAGATAACAAAAATTGCGAATTCAAAATCGACCTTAAAAAATTCGTTTTGATTTGAGTATTTAAAATGATAGAGGGGATCTTTATTTTCTGATGCTTTTTTCGAAAACAGTACGGAGGGCTTTAACAACATTGTCAACAGTGTCAACAGAAGACGTTAAAATTAATTTTATTTTATTAACTTTCGTCTGTGCAGTTCGTTATAAAAATCTATTTCTTTTACAATGTAAATTTGAAAATCCGATAACAAAAAGACGTTACTTCCATTAACACTTATAGCACCAATTTCTATCCATAGAAATTGATTCATAAATTAGTAAACACACAAAATGATGACGTTGCTGTTATTGTGTAAAACGCTGACGTTTTACACATAACTGTGGTGATGCCTATTGGTCATCTATTCGTTTCTACATCGTCATATCCTGATTCTTCCCGATATCTGCTCGGAAACGCTCGTGAAAGTTCGAAAAATTGCAGTAACAAAACTGCATGAATACCGAAAAAAAACTTTTTATGCTATTTTTACAGTTTTTATTTCATCATATCAAATTTGAAATAAACATGTGTAAAAGTAAAAGAATTTTTGTTTCTTCTATTTTTCATTCTGGTATGTACTTGTATTTATATAAAACAAAAACAAAAAAACAAACAGAATAGAATGTTACAAAACAGGGATAAAATAAAACCCAATAAATATTTTAATTAAATATTGTAATGTTACATAAAATGCTTTATCCCATCGTACTTTGATCTATAAAAACAAATGTTCACTGTCAAAACATTTAAATGCAAAACACGGCAATTCACAAAAGAATGTACCTTCGATATTATAGTCCTAGAATTAATGTGTTATGGTTTTCCTTTTTGGCAAACTGGTCAATTGCATTGTCAATATCTATTTGTCTTGGAAGTTAGTTTTCAATGGACAGAACAGCCAGATCCAACAATTTCAACTGGCTTATGGTTGACCGGAGGTAATTTTTTTATGTTTCATTTTGGAGAAACTTCTTTCAACGATACCACAGAAACAAATAATGTCAGAAGGAATTTTAGAGCCAGCGTAAGATATGGCAATGACTCAACAAATCCCACTTGATGATAAACTGTAGGAATTGCAGTACAGTTCAGTGCTTGAATTCCTCCAAGTTTATTTCGGCTGCTTGTTTGTAAGTGTCGCCTTAAACGACAAAATGCTATCACAAACTGGTTAAACCTCTGTATCACCAGCTTCACTGCATAAGCATGTACACTCCAGCGAGTTGTGCACAATTTCTTCACTGTAAGATCTGTGTATTTTATTAACACATCCCAACGATAGGGCGACAGAGCGAAAAAAGTGTACAGCTCCTCAAGACTTCACAAAAATGTTACACAAGAGAGATTGTAAGAAAACGAATGTTTCCCACAAATGTTCAAAGAATGATTAGAACAAGATACAAACAAATTGAATAATTGTCCTTGGCCCCCCCTTTTTTTGCACACCACCGTGGATTCCGGTCGTGTGCAATTGTGGATTGGAGTATTATCGTACCCTTGACCGCGTGAGAACTTAATATCTAGTCCTTAGTTTCTAATTTCTTGGGGATATCGGAAGTCAATGCAGTATCTGTTTTACCTTTCAAATGTAAAAATCCCAGAAATGAATCCCGCACTTCAACTGCACCATCACTGATATGTACATATCTAATTACTGTTGACTTTTGATCTTCATGCGAAACATCTGGTGTACTATCAAAAAGTATACCAAAGTACTTTGCATTTTTGGTGTCAGCAACGAGTTTTCCAATCACATGTTTTGCCAAAAGAGAAATAAACTCGTTCTGTTTTTCATGCGACATGTATGAACATATTGCCTGACTGCCCGCGCTTTGTTGGAGGCTGAAAAGATGTTCCGTTAACATCGCAGTGAAATAACAATTTCACAAGCTCCAAGAAGTTACCTTTGTTTAATGAGCATGTATTCTCGCGATGTCTTCTAAATGGCAGGTTTCTATCATGCATCTTTGGTATTACGTCTAAAACTCTGTACAGAATGCCTTTGAACTTCCTTTTCTCTTTCTCCATCAGGAAAATGTGCGCTGCATCGATTTTTTTTTTTTTTTTTTTTGCGACTGGAGTTCTGAAGCCAACGTTTTCTACTTCTCTCAGAACGTCAAATGATCTTTTGATTGTTCATGCTCAATAATTTGGGGTTTAGCTTCCACCAGGCTTCAAAACCAGTGATGAAAGTAGACGTTCCAGGAGCCTTGCCAACTTTGGCAAACAACCGACAGCAAAAAGCAGTACACCTTCCTGTCACGCAGCAAGTAATCCATTCACGATCGTAGCACCCTGTCGCCATTTAATAATGAGGAATAAAACCAGGTTGTAGAAAGTTGCCGCAATTCACCTTTAACCATTGCACCTGGCCATTTACCCGACTTGAAAAGCCCCTGCTTATTCTGGAATGGCTCGCTTCCCCCTTTTGATGTCAGTACTGACACTATCAGGCACAGGAATTTGCCACGATGACACATCGTTGAATGTTGACAAATTACTGACGGTGCTGTTGGTTGAGTCTTCAACTTCTTCTGATCGATCTGCAATTGCTGCATCATAATGTTCTTCAATATCAGTTTGTTCTGTGTCCTTGTTTCTCGGTTGCTCGCTACCGAAAAATGGCCTTCGAATTGTTATTCATACGACGTTCTTTCAGCTTCAATAAAATCAGAACTTTTGACAGTTACTGGTTTTTGTATCCACTTCAGCAACGACCCTTTAAAAAGTTTTGAATTCACTAATTCCATTAATACCCACTTTATTTGACGCCAAGATTTTAAAATTGTTAGAAGTTTTTGTTCACATTTTTACCACCCCTTGTAAGGTTTGCCAATGCTGGCTAGGACACGCTGAACGCACACACACACACACATACATATATATATATATATATATATATATATATATATTAATCCTTTATTTCTATTTTTTTTCACAGTTAAAAAATGAAATAAGTGTCATCAAATGATTTCAAACTAAAAACTTAAAAAATACAGAGTTTAGAGTTTTCAATAAAAATCTGAAAAAAAGATTCTTCAGTAACTAATTAATTTTTTTTAAGAGTTTGTAATATTTTAGAAAGGATTTTTCCAAAAAAATAAAAACTTTAATATTACATATATATATGATAAATAAATTCTATTTCCGACTATTTTCGCATCTTAGCCCGGCTGAAAAATTTGGGGGTGGGGTATTGTTACCCTTCTTTGGCTGTCACTTGGAGCGAACAGCTTCCTCCGCCCCCTTAGCTATTTCACTGGACTAGAGTATGTGGGAACGACCTTGCCCAAAGCGGGTGGCATGTATCCGGATATGAACTAAATGAATGGGTTGACGCAAGTTCATTGGCTTCAGGTGTAGTGTTGGAACGATTGGGTGCTGTTGTGGAAGATGCGTGCTAGCTTCGTCCGAAAAGTGATGCCTAACATACAAATTTTGCGGAAATTGATGCCAATTTAAAAGGCCTTAATCTCGCGCTGCAATGGCAGGTCCAGGTTGTACATCTCCACACTGATTCATTGCATGTTTACCACTGGTTTACCGACACCTTAATTGGAAATGCACGAGTTAGGACGGAAGCTGCAAGAGAAATGTTGTTACAAAAGAGACTGGCAATAATAAGGCGTCTAGTTGACAAACACAGCTTGCAGGTTGATATTTCCCTAGTTCTATCGGGGTAAAATTTGACTGATGAGTTGATTTGAGTGCCAAAAAGACGGATTAATATAATGAGGCAGGGATCTGATCCTCCGCAACTAGTATACGCAGTCTTAACATATCAATTAATACCTGATTAGATCCGTGTAATACATCAGCAGAGTGCACATTCCGGATTTCGTCGAACCACATATTTATTCCGAAGAGAATGTCCAGCAACTACGAAGGTATCGATCAAGGCAGCCATACGCTCGTGTGTAGAGTGTCAGCAAATTGACCCGGCACAGTAGCGATAGCAAAAAGGGAAGCTTTAGGTGACGGACAACTGGTATCGGATAGGTCTAGTATTGAAATTAAAGTTTTCCTTTTTACTGTCGAATACTGTTAAATGTTTATGCAAAAAAAAGAGGTTTTTCTTCTTCAGCTTGCAACGCTCTCGGCAGATGCAACAAAATGTGTAAGGAAAGTCCTTTAAAAGAAAAAGAATTACTGCGCCCTCTGTAGATGTATAAGGAAAAATTCAAGATGGCGCCCGACTCTCTCTTTAACACGGTAAGTTCAGGAAAAGATGTTATAAATGTTGCAGCAATTCAATAACCATTATACACCGGTTCTGCACGGAATCCAACTAGCAAAGGTGCCTAGACGGACGCGAACGGTTACTCAGACCGGACCCAACAGCGGTAAAATATCCTCACACGGCACGAGAAGCAACAGCAACACGATTACCCGACCAACTCAATCGTCGCTCTCCCCACGTCTTTTTCATCACCCGCTTTTATCGTCGTTGTAGGCCGGCTAAATTTGCATATTGCGAGAATTCGTGTGACTTTGCGAGACATCGTACTTTACAAAAGACGGCGGCCGCCATCTTGGTCATTCTTTTGTATTTTCGGTCGGTCACGCCGAGCTGGTCTCGAGATAAGTCTTTTCCCCTCGTCCGTCTCTCCCACGTACCCACACAACACGCAAACACGCGGGCGCTTATCTCCTGGATGCACGTTACACTCCCCCCTGATCTGATGATCACATAGAGACCACTGGGGGGGGGCTTTTAGTGCGTGTGCTTCTGCGAAGAGGTACATTCACTGTTTCAGATTCGGGCTCTGGATCTGGTTCCGCCTCATCAGATGAAATATCGCTATCAGTCTCTGGAGGGGGCTCACTGAATCCGTGCATCGGCAGCTCATCGCTAGACGCTTCACTGCTTTCTTCTGTAGTTGTGTGACGCACCTCGGTAGCTGGGCGAAGATCTCGCACATGTCGTGGGGTTCCATCGACCAAAACAGACTGCTGGCTAATCACTCCAGATATTTGTCCTCGCTTAAACTTGTCGGTGCACCGATTTCCTGGGGGCCGCATCCACACTGGATCTCCCACTTCATATCTGTTATATGTTCCCTTGTCGGCTGGCTGCGTAGTGTTGATTCCCTTCACTCCGACTCGGTACGTGTAAATAGCATTCGCAGGTGCGGTTGAAGGGGACGTCCCGTCCTTTGGCGTAATGTTGTACCAATACGTGGCTTCCGTAATAGTACATCGCTTCCTGGCAGCAATTCTCTTGATGCTGCGATGGCTTCTTTCAGCAATGCCATTTCCTGGCGGCACATGCGCACATCGCAACCGTAGTCGGACGCCCCACTCATCTAACAACTGCCGGACTTGCTGGCTAGAAAACGCTGCATCATTGTCAGTCAGGAGCTCTTCCGGCGCACCTCGCTCAAAATAAATGGATGATAGGTGGCGAACAACATTTGCTGAATCCTGTCTGGTCATCTGCCGCCACACCGCAAATCTCGTAGGCCCGCAATCAATGAGAGTTAGAAAGGGCTTGCCACTGTAATGGGTAATATCCATGGCCAGCCACTGCCATACACTCTCAACTCCCAAGCGACCCTTCTGCCATCGCTCTGGTGCAGGATCAATAGACTGGCAAGCCTCACAATTTCTGACGATCTGTCTGACATCCATCTTGGTCACTGCTGGGTATACGCACCTCAAAAAATAAAGGGTCCTCTTGATGCCCGGATGTCCGCTCTGTGGATGAATTTTTTGTATTTGACATGGGTCGATTGCAACTGCACAAGATCGAGCAGTAATCTCCATTCCCATCTTCGCGGCTTCATACCATTTGTGAGGTACACGGGTCAGTTGGTCAGCACGATTACAATGTGATGGCACCAGAGTGACGCTCAGTGATAGCCCATACTCAGATACCAGGTTTTTTAGCGTATCTAGCCTTCTCCGTATTAACATTTCGCTTGCTGCCTTGGTACGGATTCGTGTCCGTCCTGAAAGTGTGTCAGACACCCAGTGGTAGACACAGAGAGAATCTGTTTACAAGGTCAACTTCTTAGACTGCCACTGCAGGGCCAGATTTATCCCCTTTACAACAGCGTCCAGCTCTGCCAGGTTGATATGCTGAGAATCTGTTACGGGCCGCAGCCAACATGCATCCTCGAACACGTTTCCTCCTTGCTCCAACGATACTCCCAACGCCAAAGAACTGGCATCAACCCACACACCTACATTGTCTCCGTTAACACACCACCGCCCACAGGCCTTCTTGTTCACTCTCTCCAGTGTCTCCTTAATCATCAGAGTTAGTAGGACATCATCGGATATGTCATCCCAACCCGTGGTTGTTAAATTTGCTCTGCGTTTAATTACACCAACAGCTGCGCGGAGCCAGCCACAGACCGGTAAGTGACCAACAAGTTTTCCACACCAAGAAAAAACGGTCCGCCTTGTAACGAGGTTGGGGATGCTTGGAATTTCACTGTCACGCCTCCATTGTAGGGTGCCATCTTCTTCATAAACATCCAATCCCAATACATGTGCTCCTTCTCTTAAACGTTCGGGATTCTTGCATTCCAGACCAAACTGAGCCAACTTTTCTTTGAAACACGACGCAGACTGTACATCTTCATTGACGTATACGTCATCAATGTAAGCTGACGTTGAGTCCCTCATGGGCTTTTCTTGGGACAATACTGTGTTGACAATAGTCTTCATGATCTGTGGTGCCACATTTAGGCCAAAGCCGAGGTGTGTAAGGCAGTACCTCTGCCCCTGGAACCAAACTGTCTGGAACGGCCACAACGTCTCATCAACTCGCACCTGCAAATAGGCTTTTCGCAAATCCAATATCGAGACATTAGTGCCTTTCTGACGCCATTCCCTCAACTTGCTGGCGCATATGTCAGCATCGGCAGTGTAGGCTTCAATATGCTTGTTAAGCTCCCTATAGTCCAGCACGGGCCGTACTTTCGACTTGTTATGCTGGACTACTGCCATCAAGGGTATTAGACCCTTGGGAGGCCCAAACTTGTCCTCAGGGTAGGGGATTAACTAGCCATCTTGAATCCACGCCTTTAGTTCCCTTTCGTAATCTGCTCGGGCCTCACTGGGTACAGAGTACTCTGCAACCCCATTCTTGAGTTTAGTCGGTGCCATTCCCTTGGTCCACTTCCAAGATGCAATCCAGGCCCTCTTGCGAGAGTCGTAGTCCACTGTAAAATCCGGCCGATCGATGTGGAGCGCTGCACACACTGAGGCCTCTAAGAATCGCGCCTTTCCATCCCGATGAATTGCGACTCCCCCCAGCGCCTTGATGGCATCGTATCCGAGCAACAGGTCAAACCCCAGGAGATTTCCTTGGGTCACGAGCACATTGATCTTAGTGGCTGCACCGGTGTCCGTGTAGATCTCGACAGTTCCAGCTCCACAGCATGTCTGAGTCTCGCCTCCTATCGTTGTGACTTTGATCTTTCCCTTAGTCCAACTTGGACACAGCCTGGCGCTCACTATAGTATGCGAACAGCCTGAGTCAAGAAGTGCTGAGCAGGGTATCCTGTTTACGTAGACGGTCATCACTGGTTGCGCCTTGTTCAAATTTTGCTCGGGGAGCAGGGCGGCGGTGACGTCCTCTCCCCTGATACGTTTCCCGCACAGTTTTGGGCTAGATGCCCCAAACCGACACAATTAAAACAGCGCACACGCCCCCTGTTGGTGCAATTCCTTGCAAAATGTCCGCGTCGGCCGCAGCAAAAACATTTCCCATTGCTTGCAGAGTTCTGATTCGGAGTTTCCCGAGCGCCAATCTGGCCTGTCTGTGTCGCCATCACAACTGGTTCCCCTAGGTCCTCCTCATCTTTGATGATGGCTCGAGCACGTTCCATCAAGTGTTCCATGGTCGTTGTTGAAACGCTGGTTGAAGCTCTCAGTTGCTGCTTCACCCGAGTGGGAAGGCCCACCACAAACGTGTACGCGAGCGTCCGCTCCGACACCCCTCCACCGAACAGGACTGCGAGTTTCTTTAACTCCGCGAAGAAAGCGTCCACGCTTTCCTCCGGTAGAAGTTTCTGGGAAGCAAATTTTTCATAGGCCGTACAAGGATCCATGGCAAATGCCTTGTACAGCGCAGCTTTAATTGCGGTGACATCTCCCTTTTTGGCAGCACTGAGTTGCTGATATACACTCAAGGCACCCCCAGCCAATCTCAGGGGAATCACAGTGTGTACCCTTTTCACCTCACAAAGGTCGGTCGCACGTCAGCTCGACCCTTTCAACCCAGTCGACGATGGACGTGAACCCGTCAAACTCGGGTATGAGCTTTAAGTCGAATTTCGACTCGGTCATAGTCCTAGAGGCCAAATTGCTGAAATAGCTTGCAACAAAATGTGTAAGGAAAGTCATTTAAAAGAAAAAGAATTACTGCGCCCTCTGTAGATGTATAAGGAAAAATTCAAGATGGCGCCCGACTCTCTCTTTAACACGGTAAGTTCAGGAAAAGATGTTATAAATGTTGCAGCAATTCAATAACCATTATACACCGGTTCTGCACGGAATCCAACTAACAAGGTGCCTAGACGGACGCGAACGGTTACTCAGACCGGACCCAACAGCGGTAAAATATCCTCACACGGCACGAGAAGCAACAGCAACACGATTACCCGACCAACTCAATCGTCGCTCTCCCCACGTCTTTTTCATCACCCGCTTTTATCGTCGTAAATTTGCATATTGCGAGAATTCGTGTGACTTTGCGAGACATCGTACTTTACAAAAGACGGCGGCCGCCATCTTGGTCTTTCTTTTGTATTTTCGGTCGGTCACGCCGAGCTGGTCTCGAGGTAAGTCTTTTCCCCTCGTCCATCTCTCCCACATACCCACACAACACGCAAACACGCGGGCGCTTATCTCCTGGATGCACGTTACAGCAGATACAAAAAAAAAACGACAATCCTTTTTCTCTTCCAGTTTCGGCGTTCGTAGAAAATTTGTCTTTCTTTCTTCCCACTGACACGCAAATTAACCTTACGTTCGAACGACCTCCAGGGAACAATTTTCCCAGCTTTTATATACTATCTAGAAAAAAAAGGAAGAGACAGGGGGAAAAATAGCTTCTCCCATCATGCCCTGCCTTCCCAAGATTCCCTCCGTGTATATAAATGAGCTAGCCATCCTTTCCTTCTTCTTTCCCAAAGAGCTGTGCAGATACGCCCAGTACGTTTTTTTCTTTCTAACCATTTACCGCACACGACCCCCTGATCTTCGAGATCAATAAGACACTTCATAATCCTTGATCCAAGCAGGCCTCCTCCTCTCACGTTGAGGCCTCTGGGGGACAAGTTATTGGGGGTTGACATTTTCAGGTTCACTATGGACATTCTCGTCCGGTTGTAAGGAACCACAATGTGGGCTAAGTCGAATTGGGGTGCATCATTAGCTTCTTGGTGGATCTTGACTTCCTCCTCTTCACTGCCATCAGTGTGCACCGGCAGGCTTACACGACGCAAGTTTAGGATATGCCAGGGAACGCCATTCACCATCACGTTGTTCTTCGACTGAATTCCTGTTACGATCCCCTCCCCACGCGAGTTGTACATTTTGCATTGGGGGGCTTCACCTACACCTCCTCGCCCTCTTTAATGGTAGCTTCTTCACCCTCCATTCCTACCGTTTTGTTGCACGGATGCCGCCACTTATATGCGAAGATGGCTCTATGAGGCACAATTGTCTGATCTTGTCTGATTTTCGGTGAGATGTTGTACCAAAACACCGCCTCTATATATGTATATATATATGTATATATATGTATATATATGCATATATATGTGTATATATATGTATATATGTATATATTTATATATATATGTGTATATATGTATATATTAATATATATGTATATATATGTATATATTTATATATATGTATATATATGTATATATTTATATATATGTATATATATGTATATATTTATATATGTATATATTTATATATATGTATATATATGTGTATATATGTATATATTAATATATATGTATATATATGTATATATTTATATATATGTATATATATGTATATATTTATATATATGTATATATATGTATATATTTATATATGTATATATTTATATATATGTATATATATGGATATATGTATATATATGTATATATATATGTTTATATTTATATATATGTAACGTTATTATTTAAAAAGCCATTCTTAACATGGGGAGAAGAGGGTGTTTTGTAACTATTCTGGACTTTCACCTTACAATTTAATAAACAAAATTTAAACTTAAGCAGACAAGGAACAGTACAGAAACATTAACATTATTTAGAATACAATTGAATAATAAAAAAAAAACTTTAATTAAACTTGGAAATACGATTTAAAAAATAGTACGGATCGGTAAGTGCATTAGCACCATAAATTTGTCTAACTCTTAATTTCTTATGTTATTGGAAAAAAAAAAAGGTAAATATGAGGAATTACTCCACCCTCGAAAATTCCTTTAAAATTACCACTCCTATAGGTTTTCGGGGTCGCTGAAAACGAAAATACCCTTTATAATTAAGTCAAACGAGTAGTTTCCAAGATATGAAGAAATGTTAGTTTTAAAAAGTGAAGGGTCACTTTTCCATAATAATTTAACGTAAAATGATCACCCACTTTGTGGGGTGGGGGCTTTCTTTCTACCCTTGGAAAATCCTTTAAAATTACCTGCTTAAATTGGTTGGAGGGGCGCACACACAGAAAAATACCCCTCTTTCAGGTGGCCAGAAAGTGGGTGCTCATTCTAAGTTAAATTTAAATTGAAAAGTGATCACCCACTTTTCGAAAAAGTAATTTCTTCATATCATGAAAACTTTCTTTTTGCAACGGAAACGGTTTGCAGATTCGTTTTTAGTACACTGAAATCTACAATAAAATATTTCGTTATATACGAACATGAGACGGACCTTAAAGTAAAATAATACCGGATTTTGGGGGCAGATTTGCCATTTAGTTGTATAATATCCTCAAACCAGGTAATCACTAAAAGGGACTCTTAAAAGTCGTTACCTGTATCGATCAAAATTAAAACCACTAATTATATGTCAGCCTACATCACAGTAACATATATTGAGTGAGTTCCTAACAGTATTTTGTATAGTTTTTTTAGTTTAAACTCATTTTCCCAAAATTTACCCAAACTTAACGTGTTCGATACAGTCTGCCGCCATTTGTATTTTTCAAATATACAGATAAACACTGCATGTTTTTGAACTGATTAAACATTATACATTACATAAAAACACTACAATCTTATCCAGTTAGATAGAACATTTACTTTTCTTGCCTTTGATAACATTTATTTGTTATATATTCATTTTTTGACAACTTCTTTGTATCTGTTAATACAAACCCTTTTCATTTAATGTAACATTTAGTCAGCTCGAAAAACAGTGTTTATCGGTGTATTTGAAACATACAAATGGTGGCGGACACTGTTGATCATGTTAAGTTTGAGAAAGTGAGTTAAAACTAAAAAAACTATACAAAATACTGTCACAAACCCACCGATTATGTCAGCCTATGTCATGGTAACATATAGTCGGTGGGTTTTTGACACTGTATTGTATAGTTTTTAGTTTTCAACTTAATTTCCCAAACTTAACGTATTCAACAGCCTGCAACCATTTCTGTTTTTCCAGCCGATTAAACATTTTACCTTACATAAAAACACTAAACAATTATCCAGTTAGGTAGAAATGTAACTTACCTTACCTTTGCTTTCATTTGTTTTTGGACAACTTTTTCGAATCTGTGTATAGTACCCCCCCCCTCATCACTCAAATATTACTAACTCACATTTTTGTATACAGGAAAAAAAACAAAAACATTTAGCGTTTCAACCTTAGCTTTATCCACTGATTGTTGGTCGAGCCCAAGCCATGATTGACGGTAATCCTGAGGATCAGAATCCAATTCTGTAAGAGAACCGTTTTTTTCATTTTTTTTTTAGAGTGGATTGCTGTACTAAGAATATAAGAAACATGCATTTTCTCTTTTTATTAGAATTTTCCATTACACGAAATTAAGCCACAGCAACGCGTGGCAGGGTACAGCCAGTATTTACATATATATATATATATTTATATGTATGTATATATATTTACATATATATATTTATATATATGTATATATATATTTATATATATATATATATTTATATATATATATATGTATATATTTATATATATATATATTTATATATATATGTATATATATTTACATATATATATATTTATATATATGTATATATATTTATATATATATATATGTATATATATGTATATATATATTTATATATATATATTTATATATATGTATATATATTTACATATATATATATTTATATATATGTATATATATTTACATATGTATATATTTATATATATGTATATATATTTATATATATATATATTAATATATTTATATATGTGTATTTATATTTACATATATATATATATATATTTATATATGTGTATTTATATTTACATATATATATATTTATATATATGTATATATATTTACATATATATATATTTATATATATATTTATATATATGTATATATATTTACATATATATATATTTATATATATATATGTATATATATTTACATATATATATATTTATATATATGTATATATATTTACATATATATATATTTATATTGATGCATATATATTTACATATATATATTTATATATATGTATATATATTTACATACATATATATTTATATTGATGTATATATATTTACATATATATATTTATATATATGTATATATATTTACATATATATATATTTATATATATGTATATATATTTACATATATATATTTATATATATGTATATATATTTACATATATATATATATATATTTATAAATATATGTATATATGTATATATATATTTACGTATATATTTATACATATATGTATATATATACATTTATATATTATATGCATGTATATAGAGAAAATAAAAAGGAACAAACCGTATTATGTGTTCATCAACGTTTCGTCTTTATTTCGAGCCTTCCTTTCGATGAAAGGAAGACGAAACTTTGATTAACACATAATACGGTTTGTTCCGTTTTATTTTCTCTATTTTGTCGGAATACTATTTCCATTATTTTCATCATATATGTATATATATATATTTACATATATATGTGTATATATAAATTGACTTGGTTCAAAAACAGCCTACAGAAAATGGACTGCGATTTATAAAGTAAAGAGATAGGTTTCGATTCCCAAAATATGATGATAGTAAAGATAATTTTTGCGAAAATGTATTTTTTATATCAACTTGGTTTCTATTCGTAACCAAGAGTTACCAACAAAATGATGTTTCCTTACAAATAGAAAATGCTTTATATATAATAATATGAATATACCAGAAATTAATGTTACCATAGGGAATAAAAGTTACTTTTATGGTAGAAAAGTTCATTGGTTTGTATTTTTAAGTAGTTTGTAAAAAAATTTTTTACCGGTTTGAAAAACAATCATAATGGCAGCGACTTTGAAATGGAAAGCTCTGTTTTCAATTTGAAGGAGGGGCACCTGAGCATTCTGTGTTAACAATTTAAGAGAGTTCCGTCAACGTAAGGAATATTTATAAACATATTTTAATGTTTTCCGTTATTTTGTGCTTGAAGAATAATCGAGTATGGTATGTGTAGTTTACATAAAAATTCATTTAAGTAGTTATCGGCTCAAATTTCGTTTTAATTTCTGTTCGCTGAAATTATTTGAAGTAAAAAGCATTAAAAACTATTTCAAAATAAAAAAAACATGAACTGAACTTTTATTGATTATGGTAACATTTATTTCTTGTATCTTTATTTTTTCGGTGGTCGTTTGTTGGCTTTTCTGCTAAACACTCTTATTAAATAATATCGATAAAATATCGAAAAACAAAGAAACAAAATCAGTTTTGAAAAATAATGAAGCTTTACTTACTTTAGTAAAATAACCCGAAACAGCAAAATGGGATATTAAACAATAAACAAATAATTACTGTAGTTTTTAAAGTAAAGAATCGATATAAACATGAATTAGAAGAAAATGGCGCCCTCTTCAAACAGAACAGCCTCGTTTCGGTTTTACAGTATTGAACGGTGTAGTACCGCGCCGTCGGATTCAGGGTTGTACTATTGTAATATAAAGAACACGCAGAAAGGGTTGATATCAACTGAATTCCTTCTAGTACACTGACCAAAAAAGCTTAAACATATATATAAATAAAAATAAAAAGGTTATGTAAATGTTTTTAAAAAGACACGTAATTACGTGAGCAGGATTTTTTCCTTCTTTTGACACCATAACAAGTAACGTTCTCATTTTTTATTATTTGTCTATTTTTGAAAAGGTGCCACGTGCAAGTGGAGAAGGAAAAAAACAGAGTTATGCAAAATTTGTGTCGAGAATTGTCTAAACTTCCGACTTTGGGGGGGGGCTTTCACTTTAATAAGAACGTGAATTTATGAGGTGAAATTATTCGACACAATATGATTCAACTCAAAACCCTAAATTAAAGCTAATGTGAATAAGGATTAAAGTTAAGGTGTTATTGTGGACTCTCACCTCTTTTTAAAAAATCTTGTTAATCTTTGTGACATATTTACATTCTATGGAGGCCAGGCTCGAACGAACACCCAATAATTTTATATATGATATTCCTTCAAACTGAAACAGAATTGTCAGAGTATACTTACGCAAATAGATATGAAAAGACTTTGTTAAAGTTGGTGCCGTATTTCCATGGCGTTCAGGCGCGAACGCAGACCCCACAATTTTTATGAAACACCGTTCTGCCAGATCAAACGTACCCATTCCTGATCCTCGATACATCTATCATTATATCTAATAAGTTTTTTCAAATAGTAAACCATATAGGAGCATATTAGTGATCAGACACACACACACACACATTCAGCTTTATATTATAGATGTATATATGTATTTATATATATAATTATATATTTATTTATATATATATATTTATATTTATATGTATATATATGTATATATATATGTATATATATTTGTATATATATGTTTATTTATTTATACTATGAAAGCAAAATCAAGACTTCAAAAAGGGTGTTGATGGCAACAAAAAGTATATTTAATTTATGTTACAATTGTTTCCATGTCAAGTCGAACAATTTCAAACATTATGTCGTTTGAAAATTTTCAAAAACCAGCATTTCTTCAGACTTTATGAATAAACACACTTTTGACAATAGAGCGTTTTTGAAGAGAAAGAAAAAAATTGAAAAAATTCCCTTAACAGGAAAAGCACGTGAGAAACATTTATATATTTATTTATATATATGAACAAACAGTTAATAAAATATGTTAAAAAACACTTTGAAATGAGTTAAAAACATATTTAATCTGAAAAGGAAACACTAGATAAATGGATAGTCCTTAATCCGCGGAGCTTCGAAGAAATACTCTCCTTCTCATCAGAGGGTAGGAATTAGCAAAATGCGGGATCGGATTTTGCATGCAGAAGTATTTGATGAAACAACAAGTAAGTGAAAGATCTTACTTGAAAACAAAATAAGTTAAGCAGAGAGAATATGGTAAAGAAAAAGGTGATTACACATGAATGGATAGTCTGGTGGAAAATAAAAACTCCAGTGACGGTAAAATCCAAATGTAAAACTTCAAGAAAGTTAAAAGAATTTCCATTTGTACAAGTAAAATCCAAGGAAATCCCGTAATTGGAAGAAGATGGTCCATTATAATCCAAAGGCAGCAATCCACGGAATAATTCTCAAAAATGCGTATAAGGAAAAAAATAATATTAATAAAAGAAAAATAAGATGTACTTTTCACTCTACTTCCGAGACATAACTATAAATAAAAAAGATCTGGGGAGAGAAAAAAAAATGATAAAGTTAAATATAAAATAAAAAATAAAGGGAAACAAAAGTCAAAATGACCCAGACAGGAAATGTTAAAGGCGCGAAAATATACATAGGGCAAAATAATATAGGTCAACTGAAATGTACAGTCATCACTTAAAAAAATGTCAGCAAAAGTTGTTAAACGACACTAAAAGGAAAATAAAAAGAAATAAATATATATATAATAAATAAATAGAAAATAAAGAATAAATAAATGAATAAAAAAATAAAATACAATAAAAAATAAAATATAAAATATAATATATAATATAAAATAAAATAAGAATAAAAATTAAAAAATAAAAATTATTTAAGGGGAGGAGATGGCTGGTATCTGCAATTTCAGGAAAAAAAAGTAAGTAAATTCATATAGTAAAATTTAAGTAAATATACATACAAGATATGAAAGTGTGGGTAGATTGATATATTAGATAGATAGGAAAGTTTAAAGAATAAAACAGAAAATGCAGATAAAAAACCGGCCAAGCAAAGAAGAGATAAAGAATTAAAATAAAGGATTATTAAATTATGAAGTATTAAGAAATATGTCGAAAAACGATAAAGTTAAATAAAAAATGTTTTATATCTATATAAAGGGTAAAAGTAATAACTATGTAATTTCAAAATTGCCATAATTAAATTTGGACTTATGTTTACAGAAAGAGATCAGTTCACTTTTAGAATTTATTATATTGTTACTTTGAGGGGAATAATTATAGTTATAGCTTCGTTTGTGCAGAGGCGACATGACTTAGAGCCTGGAGTATAAGACTTAACTTTTTTTATAATAGTCCATTTGATTGCTTGTTAGAGCTAAGATTTTTAATTAAAGTGGTTAGAGAAGTTCCTTGGTTATTATTAGAATTATGGTTGTTAAAAGAAGAAACGTGGTTTGATATTCTTTTCTTAATTAATGTTGAAGTAGCGCCGATATATGTATGTACTTTATTAAAAGCTCGAGGTCTGGTATTAATATTAATTTGCTGATTTGTATTAGTTAAATAGTTTGAATTTTGTTCATAGTGTTCAACAAATGGTGGGACAATGTCTGTATGAGGACTATTTTGGAGGGATAATGAGTGTTGTTAGTGTTAGGATGACTGTTAGGAGAAATATTATTATTCTCATTATTATTATTATTATTATTATTACTAGTTGTATGATTGTAGATGGAAGGGCTGCTCGAGTGGTTTATTGGATTAGTAACTATATCAGATGGAGGATGGGAAGAAGAATAACTTGAAGACGAAATATTAGTGTCTGTTATGGGAGGATTACGTGGGAGCTCAGTAATAGTGCAAGAATATATAACATCTTTATGGATACAATCATTATTGAGTGGGCAAAGTTGTTTGTTATTACAATTACAGTTAGTTTTGGGTTTAATAGGGAAAGGGATTTTTTGGGCTGATTTAATTTTTTTGTTATTAGATGTTAATATTCTTTGTGCTAAATTAGGCATTGTTGAATGAGACATCCGGATTTAACTTTTATTGAAAATAGAACTATATCTGTGTGGGTATTTGAAAGAGTTTTGTACAATGTTGAAGAATTCCGTAGGTATATTAGTTTTGACATTTAGGCTAAATGGAGGACTAAACCAAATATTTTTCTTTCTCTTGATGCGACTAAGTGGATTAGAGGCATTGCGATTAGTATTTTGGTTTGGATTATAAATGTAGACTATTTCATTGTTATTGATAGCGGCAGATCTTGTTATTTGAACTTGTTTCTTACTAGTCATATTGTGTGTGATTACAGAGTTAAGGCGGCCTGCAGGAGGAGCATAATTGTTGTATTTAATGTTTTCTTTGTGTCCTGAGTTCCATAAAGCATTATTGAAGAAAGTAGCATTTTGATTAAAAGTTTGTTTTTTTTTATCAGCAGAAAGGGCAGAAATTCTTCAAGAGACAGATGGTACTATAGATTTTATAATTGAGTTGGGGTGGTTAGAAGATTTATGGACGTATAAAAGCGTAAGATTAGGTTTATGATAGGGGCTATGAGTTTCGGTGTTAAGATTAAGTGTAAACTCTAGAAAATTTGAAGTTTTTTTGTTTGGTTCGAAAATTATAGAAAGGCCAAAGTTATTGAAGAAGTTATGTAATTTTTTAATAGTTTTGTTGTACTCTCTTGGCCTGGCTGTTGTAGTAAAAAGGGTATCGTCTCTATAAAGACCCCCTTGGATATGTTTAAAGTAGTATTTAAGTTCTTTCAGTAAGAAGAGTCCCATAAAATCAGTAACTTCTTCAGAGTCAGAAGCACCCGTCAAGATGTCAAAATTATCAGGGGTATCCTTTCTAGTCCAAAGCTTATTGTTAAATTGTATAAGGGACTTTCTCTCTAGGAGAATTAATTTTATTTCTACATTAGTTAAGTTTATTTATATATATGTATATATATATACATATATATTTATATATATGCATATATTTATATATATATATGTATATATTTATATATATATTTATATATATATGTATATATGTATATATTTATATATATGTATATATTTATATATATGTATATATTTATATGTATTTATTTATATATATATATGTATATATTTATATATACATGTATATATTTATATGTATATATTTATATATATATATGTATATATTTATATATATGTATATATATGTATATATTTATATATATATGTTTATATATGTATATATTTATATGTATATATCTATACATATATGTATTTATTTATATATATGTATATATTTATATGTATGTTTATATATATATATATATATATATATATATATATATATATATATGTTTATATAAATGACTCGTATAAACCAGCATGTTCCATCAAAGATCAGAACAGGGAGGATGGCGTCTGGTGGTCTCCCTCCTTCTGCAGCCTTGGACTCTGCTATTGGCCAGCATTTGGTTTACAACCCGTGCTGTGCCGATAGCTATAAAATAGATTGGTTCGAGGTGCTACATAGAGCGGACTCCAAAAACCATTTAAAGATTTTGGAGTCTGTCTCTATTGCGGTGCGTCAAACTTTTTTGTGCCGGCAAAAAGAAACATCCAACGCATTGTTTCTCTTTGGGAAAATTTGAATCTTTTCTCCCGCTTTTTTTTCCTCCCTCGTTGTGCCAATATTTTAATCGTTTTTAAACGTTAATAAATTTATTTTAGTGTCCCCGTACTTTTGGCACATTTAATAAGTTCCCCATTAGAAGTCTTTATTTTTCGACACAATATTATTTTGTACGCTAGCGATTTTCTCCTGACGAGATGATAGCCGAAAGAGCTCTCGAGAAACCTCCGGTTACTATTTTTAAATATATATATATATATATAAATATATATATATATATGTTTATATATATATGTTTATATATATGTCTATATATATATGTATATATTTATACATATGCAAATATTTATATATATGTATATATTTATATATATGTATATATATGTATATATATGTATATATTTATATATATATGTATATATTTGTATATATATATGTATATATTTGTATATATATGTATATATTTATATATATGTATATATTTGTATATATATATTGTATGTATTTATATATATTGTATATATTTATATATATATATGTATATATTTATATATATATGTATATATTTATATATATGTTTATATTTATATATGTATATATTTATATATGTATATATTTGTATATGTATGTATATATTTGTATATATATGTATATATTTATATGTGTATATATTTATATATATATTTATATATGTATATATTTATATATATATATGTATATATTTATATATATGCATATATTTATGTATATATATGTATATTTATATATATATATATGTATATATTTATGTATATAGAATACATATGTATGTATATATATGTACATGTATATATTTATATATATGTATATAAGTATATATATATATGTATATATTTATATATATATATATATGTATATAGCCAGTAGAGTTTAGTTTCCGAGAAGTGCATCCAATAAAACAACATGTGTCTACCAAAGAGTGCTCAATGAGTGAACAGAGCAGGTATATTAAATTTACTTACACACACATTAATGGCTACATATGTGCACACATGTTTCTGTAATCACCCGCGTTGGGGGATTACGTCTTCAGGCCAAGAATCACCGTCGAAAACTGATATTTATACCAAATACATTTTCCAATTTCGTTTGTCAAGTTAGAATGTAATCTGGGTGGGAGCCATAACACGGTCAGAGGACAAGTGAGGTCCTTGAAGATAATAAACATCTTCTTTTTTTCTTTCCCTTTCTCTTTATCCATCCCATATTTTGGTTTTTATGGCATAAGGTCATTGGGAATTTAGTATTTTTGTCTTGCAGTCTGTAAATTAAGAACCTTAATTTAATATATATATGTATATATTTATATATATGAATATATATTTATATATATATATGTATATATTTATATATGTGTATATATTTATGCATGTATATATTTAATATTTATGTATATATTTATATATTACTATATGTATATATTTATATATATATCTATATATTTATATATATGTGTATATTTATATATGTATATATTTATATATGTATATATAAATATATATATGTATATATTTATACATATATGTAAATATTTATATATATGCATATATATATGCATATATTTATATATATATGTATATATATGTATATATTTATGTATATATATGTACATATATGTATATATTTATATGAATATGTCTATATATATATATTTATATATATATGTATATATATGTATATATTTACATATATATATATATATGTATATATTTATATATATATGTATATATTTATACATATGTATATATATATGTATATATTTGTATATATATGTATATATTTATATATATATGTATATATTGATATATGTATGTATATATTTATATATATAGGTATATATTTATATATATAGGTATATATTTATATATACATGTATATATTTATATATATGCATATATTTATATATATGCATATATTTATATATATATGTATATATTTATATATATGTATACATTAATATATATATGTATATATTTATATATATGTATATATTTATATATATATGTATATATTTATATATGTATGTACATATTTATATATATGTATATATTTATATATATGTTTATATTTATATATGTATATATTTATATATATGTACATGTTTATATATGCGTATATTTATATATATATTGATGTATATATTTATATATATGTATATATTTATATATGTATATATTTATATGTATATATTTATATATATGCATATATATATGCATATATTTATATATATACCTATATATATATGTATATATGTATATATGTCTATATATACGTA
>NC_136520.1:23158020-23163020 GCF_053919585.1 Euprymna scolopes
TGTATATATTTATATATATATGTATATATGTATATATTTATATATATGTATATATTTATATATATGCATATATTTATATATATATGTATATATTTATATATATATGTATATATTTATATATATGTATATAGTTATATATATATGTATATATTTTTATATATATGTATATATTTATATATATGTAGATATTTATATATATGTATATATTTATATATATGTATATATTGATATATATATATACATGTATATATTTATATATATATGTGTATATATTTATATATATATGTCTATATTTATATATGTTTATAGTTATATATATATGTATATATTTATATATATGTATATATATATATGAATATATGTATATATTTATATATATGTATATATTTATATATATGTATATATTTATATATATATATATGTATATTTATATATATATATGTGTGTGTGTGTATAACTACTTTATTTACTCACATAAAATTGATATACGAAAGTATTGATTTATGCGTAAACTTTAAGTATTTACTTCGAAAGTGCTCAATAAGTCGGTAGAGCAATTAAGCTTTTATAAAATATATATGGCGATTAAGCTACACTGAATATTCGCCGTTTCATCCACTCTAGGATTCCTCCGGCTAATGGGCGAATTCTGTTCTTGTTTATATGGTCCTCTTCTATTGAGGATTTAGTTAGCCAATTAGCTTTTTAGTATCCACCGCGCCCCTTCCTATCAGCCCAGTTTTATCGAACAAAGGATCTGTTTCAAACCAAGGTTAGTGGTTTAAGGCAGACATTTTCTTTTTTTTGTTAGTTTAAAGATAAATATACATATGTGTACATACATATATGCACATATATATACATATATATATATATATATATACATACATATATGTGTGATCGTTTATGTATATTCATGTTTATTAAGTTTATTTATTTGTTTATTTTCTATTGTTTGTGTAAGTTTTAAACCTATTTTGCTGATTGGAAACACAAAATCCACAATGGAAAGGTTCCATATATAACCGCTAAACAACAATAGAATTCGCGCATAAGCCTGAGGAATCCTAGAGTTGATAAAACCCCTTATATTCAGTGCAGCTAAATCACCATATATATTTTATAAATTACTATATATATGTATATATATATGACGATGTTTATATATATATGTGTATATCTATATATATACATATGTATATATTTAAATATATATATGTATATATTTATATATATGTATATATATGTATATATTTATATATGTATATATTATTAAATATATGTATATATCTATATATATATCTATGTATTATATATGTATATATGTATATATATGTAGATATTTATATATGTATATATGTATATAAATGTATATATTTATATATGTATATATTTATATATATATGTGTGTGTGTGTATACTTCTATATATATATATGAATATATTTATATATATGTATGTATATAGTTATATATATATATATGTATATATTTATATATATGTATATATTTATATATGTATATATTTATATATATGTATGTGTTTATATATATATATGTATATATTTATATATATGCATATAATAATAGATATATGTATATACTTATACACAGATGTATATATTTATATATATATATGTGTATATATTACTATATCTGTATATATTTATATATATATGTATATATTTATATAAATGCATATATTTATATATAGAGATATGTATATATTTATATATATAGATATGTATATGTTTATATATAGAGATATGCATATATATTTATATATATATGTCTATATTTATATATACATGTATATATTTATATATATATGAATATATTTAAGTATATGTATATATTTGTATATATGCCTATATTTACATATATGTATATATTAATATATATGCATGTATTCATATATATATATATATGTATATATATGTATATAATTATATATATATGTCAATATTTATTTATATATATGTATACATATATATATATATTTATATATGTATATGTTTATATATATGTATATATTTATATATATATGTATATATTTATATATATGTGTATATATTTATAGATATATGTATATATTTATATATATATGTATATATTTGTATACATATATGTACATATTTATATATATATATGTATATATTTAAATATATATGTACAAATTTATATATATATATGTACAAATTTATATGTATATATTTATATATATTTATGTAAATATTTGTATATATATGTGTATATACGTGTATATATTTATATATATTTTAGTTCATAGATTACTATATATATATGTATATATTTATACATATGCATATATTTATATATATGTATATATTTATATGTATGTATGTATTTATATATATGTATATATATATGCATATATCTATATATGTATGTTTATATATATATTTATATATTTATATATATATGTATATATCTATATATATATATTTATATATATGTATATGTATATATTTAGATATATATATATATATATATTTATATATATGTATACGTTGTTATATATATGTGTGTATATATTTTATAAAATATGTATATATTTATATATATATGTATATATTTATATATATATGTATATATTCATATATACATGTATATATATATGTATATATTTATATACAAATTTATATATATGTACATATTTATATATATATGTATATATATGTATATATTTATATACATATGTATATATATGCATATATTTATATATATATATGTATATATTTATATATATATGTATATATTTATATATGTATGTATGTTTTATATATGTATATATATATGTATATATTTTTATATATATGTATATATTTATATATATGCATATATGTATATATATGTATATATTTATATATATGTATATATATGTATATATATGTATGTATATATACATATACCTCTATATTTATGTATATATATATTAATATATATATATATGTATGTATATATATGTATGTAAAAATATATATATATATATTTACATGTATCTATATATGTATATGTATATATATGTATATATATGTATGTATATATATGTATGTATATATATGTATATATATATGTATATGTATATGTACGTATGTATATATATGTATATATATCTGTATGTATATATATGTATGCATATATATATGTATTTATATATATGTATGTATTTATATATTTATGTATATATGTATGTATGTATATATATACATGTATGTACATATGTATGTATATATGTATGTATATATGTATGTATGTATATATATGTATATATATATATATTTGTCTATATATATGTATATATATGTATGCATATATGTATGTATATATGTATGTATATGTATGTATATATGCATATATTTGTATGTATATGAATATATTTATATATATATTTATATGTGTATGTATATATTGATATATATATATGTTTATATGTGTATATGTTTATATATGTATGTATGTATATTTATATATATATAAGTATATATGTATATGTATGCATATATGTATATATGTACGTATGTATGTATATATATGTATATATGTATATATATATGTATATATTTCTATATATATGTATATATTTGTATATATTTGTATATATTTATATAGATATGTATATATTTATGTATATATTTAAATATACATGTATATATATATATATCTGTATATACATACGTATCCATATGTATATATTAACATATATATGTATATATATGTATATATGTGTATAAATATGTATATATATGTATATATGTATGTATTTATATATATCTATGTATCTATATGTATATATTTATATATAATTATATAGATGTGTATATATATGTGTATATATATGTATATATGTATATATATTTATATGTGAATATATATATGTATACATATGTGTATTTGTATATGTATGAATATATGTATATATATATATGAATATATATATGTATGTATATATGTATATATATGTATAGATATGTATATATATATGAATATATATATGTATATATATATATGTATAATTTTTATATATATGTATATACATGTATAAATTTATATATATGTATATATATGTATATATTTATATATATATATATATTTATATATCCTGATACAATTACTGTCCTAGCCTCTGTTCATCAAAATGAACAAAATTTAAGTTCTCTTCCCAGTATAAATCAACAAATTAATATTAATTCTCGACCCCGAGCTATTAATAAAACATATACATATATAGGTGCTAATTCAACTTTAATAAAGAAAACAATTTCAAACCACACTTCTTCTTTCAATAACCAAAATTCAAATAATAACCAGGGAACATCTCTAACTACACTGGTTAAAAAGCTTAACTCTGCCAATACCCACTGTTTAATTAAATGGACGATCCTAAAAAAAGTTAAGTCTTACACTCCAGGATCTAAGTCTTGTCACCTTTTTACATCTGAATCTATAACTATTATAACCTCCCCTTAATTAGTAATATAATAAACTCTAAAAACGAACTGATCTCCTATTGCAAACATATGTCCAAGTTTAAATATGGTAAATTTGCAATTACATAGCTATTAATTTAACCCTTCAAACATATATCTTTTCCCATAATTTGTTTTTTAATCTTACCTTTTAAGCTTTTATATGTTTTTAATTTTATTTGTTTATCTTTATTTCTTCGGCCGGTTTTCCATCTGCTGTCTCCGTTTTATGGTATAAGTATACCTATTAATTAAATATATACATCAACCTACTCATTTTTATTCTACGTATTTGCTTACTTATATTTCACTATATGCATTTACATACACATTTATTTGCCTTATTCCGGAGTTTGTAGATACCGGCCTCTCCCTCCCCTGTTTTGTATGTAAGTATGTATGTTTTTGTTTAACTTGTATATGTTTTGGATATGTGTATAAGTTTTATGTATGCATGTGTGTTTGTATATATATGTATATATGTGTGTGTGTGTGTTATTGTATATGTATT